>NC_142719.1:31108316-31411346 GCF_055471065.1 Atractosteus spatula
ATTCCGCCCGTCCTGCCCGCTCGATTTGTTAGCAGTTAACTGATCCAGGTATCTCACCCCACTGTTTCCTGAAGGAAGCCAAAGAATCGGCTTCAACAACATGGCTGGGCGGCTTGTCCCACACTCCCACCACCCTTTGTGTAAAGATGTGCCTCCTGTGGGTTGTCAGAGTGTGGAGTATGGACAAGATAAGAGCAGGGACAGCTGCACCAGGCTGCCCAGTGTCTTCCCTTAAATAATGAGATACTGTGAGGTGAAGTTCAACATTTTGACCCCCCCCCCCAAGATCCATTGATACAACATGTACAACTTGTTTCTGGGGTTTGTATACATGCGAGAGGAGCGTCAGTGTGAGAGTCCCTCCCTCTACATCTCCACGCCTCGCGCGCCAGCAACGAGCATCGCGGTTCATTTGGAATGTCTCGGCGACTCTGTCATCGCAAAGACCAATCGGTCCTACACCCATCTCGACAGCACGATCTCCCGGCCCCCTCTCGATCCTGAGCTGTGCTGTGTGGCTGCTCTTACAGCAGCTGTTCCTCTCTTCCTGTCGGCCCCGTCATCTCCAGGGATGTCATTAACGCAGCGAGAGAGGAGCAGAACTTTGGCAAAGCTGCGGTACACATGGACCTGGTCTCTTCAGCCTTCTGCAATCCGGTCTGTACATCCTGTCCACAGTAATTAGCCCTGGATGTCCTTATCTATCTGCCTTTTGCACACCTGAGTGTAGGTTGACCAGAGCAAGACACAAAGCGGAGAAGGAAATCTACACACATCCTGACACTGAGCACTTCTCAGAATCTGTGCCTCCCTGTTTTCTCCTGTTATCAGCCCCACGACACACAGATCAGGGGAGGAGAGAGAAACTGGACAAGACCAGAGTGGGGTTCAGTCCTCCTGCAGCCCCACGACACACAGATCAGGGGAGGAGAGAGAAACTGGACAAGACCAGAGTGGGGTTCAGTCCTCCTGCAGCCCCACGACACACAGATCAGGGGAGGAGAGAGGAACTGTACAAGACCAGAGTGGGGTTCAGTCCTCCTGCAGCCCCACGACACACAGATCAGGGGAGGAGAGAGGAACTGTACAAGACCAGAGTGGGGTTCAGTCCTCCTGCAGCCCCACGACACACAGATCAGGGAGGAGAGAGAAACTGGACAAGACCAGAGTGGGGTTCAGTCCTCCTGCAGCCCCACGACACACAGATCAGGGGAGGAGAGAGAAACTGGACAAGACCAGAGTGGGGTTCAGTCCTCCTGCAGCCCCACGACACACAGATCAGGGGAGGAGAGAGAAACTACTTTATTGTGTAAATTAAGGGGTGACTTTAGGCTGACCATGGTGAGAACAGTATGGTTAACACCACTATGAACTGTGCCAGAGAATATTCAATGACCAAGTCTTCAGGGGACTATGTCTCATCTGAAGGATTGCGCCTCCTACACTGCAATCTCCTTGGTCATTATAGTGGAATGTTACTTAGGAAATTCTGGGCCAGATGAAAGAGCACCACCTACTGGTCTAGGAATGTCACATCCAGCAGCAGCCAGGTTTTCCGCAGAGGTCTCCCATTCCCATCCCCATAGTGACCAGGCCCAGCCTGGTCGAGCTGCATATGTGTTCATTTGGTGACTCCTTCACGGTCTAGGGTCAGAGACACCCACCTCGGCCCAGTTTCTACTGCGCTGTGACCACCTGCTCAGAGGTGGGCGTCCCCTGAGCGGAGCTGTGAATTGGGTCGAGCTCTACCCGAACATCAGACGCCCTCCCGGGTTCTGATGCGATCCCAGAGAAGGGCAGAACGACAGCCGGGGGTCTGACCTCCCGATCGGAGCCCAGATGGGATTGCAAAAGCTCAAGGAAGCAAATCCAGCCAGAGGAAGTGCGGGAGAAGCTTTTCTCTTCCACAGCTCAGTCACGACTCCCAGAGGAGGCAAGGACCTTAAAACGCCCCCTCCTTCCTCCCCCCCCCCTGCATGAAAGGGGGACCCAGCTATGAGCAGGACGTCAGGTGGGCAGATGGAGGGGGTGTGTGAGATACGCTGCCAAGTGCAAATAACTGGAGGAGGTGTTTCCTTAACCTCACAAAGTTTCTTCCAAGGAATCACAACGGTGTGGTACACAGAGGGCCGGGAAGGGTATATTCTCTCCCTGCTTAAACCCAACCTGTGCAGTCAGTACCGGTCTTCAGTATTTTCACATGTCCTCCTTAAATGAGAAAACCAGCAGTGTCACTCAAACTAATTGAAAGGTGTAAGTAGGAATCTTATGAGCATTATGTTTCTCAGAAGCTATATATAGAGGCTCCCTTCTAAACTGCAAACCTCCACAAGTGCAGCAATTAACAGCCAATTAAGTGAATCATTCTTCCATTTCTTAAGCAGCACCCAAAGAGAGAGAACGTGCAGCACTGCGCAGCGCGGTGAGATCACAGGCACTAATTGAGCACTTAAAGAGGAGATCAGATACTGTTAATTACACTGTGAGGCGAACCTCCATTCACAGGGGGGTCAGAGACGCCTGAGGCCACTCAGCTTGTGGTAGTGATGTAGGGATGGCCAGCCTGGTCCTGGAGAATCGGACCTGGGTCCAGTACAGTCTGACCCGGGTCCTAAAGAACCAGACCTGGGTCCTGCACAGTCTTCCATAGGGCCTGGAGGATCAAACCTGTGTTCTGAAGAGCTGGACCTGGGTCCTGGCCAGTCTTCCCTGAGTCCCGGACAATGGGACCCAGGTCCTATAGTGCCCGCTGTGGCAGGAAACTTGGCAGGAAACTGAAGTTCTGATGAAGCTTCTTCCATTCCTGCAGCTCTGAATCAGAATCGTTCCTGATCTCATTTCCTGAAGCTTTATACATGCTAATCCAGCCCCTCACTGTATTACTCCCTCTGCGCACTGCCCCCTGGGCGATCCTGTCTCTGAGGGGAGTCAAGCCAAATCTCACTAAGTGGAACCGAAACACTCCATCAACATCCTCAAGTGTGTCTGTTTCTTGTGAAAAGGCTTTTGTGACGTTGATCAAAATAATTTTCCAGCGTGTGCTGTATTTTCTATGGAAATGTGGAAATATGGAAAATACAGCACACTGGAAGCAGAAGATTCTATAGAATGATCGCTATGTACCTGTGAATGTCTAGAAACACACACACACAGTGACAATGTGTGAGTGTTTGTGTACATCAGCCTGTGTGTTTGTGTGTGACTGAGTCTGTCAGTGCTTGAGTATGTTAGTGCGGGTGTGTGTCAGCCTGGGAGTTTGTGTGTCAGTGTATTTGTTTGTCAATGTGCGTCAGCTTTTGAGTTTGCGTGTGTGTGTGTCAGTGTGTCTAACAGGTGAGTGTAAATGCGTGAGTGTCGGGTGAGTGTCAGACAGGTGAGTGTCAGTGTGTGACAGTGTGTGTGTCAGTGTATGTAAGTGTGACAGGCGAGTGTCAGTGTGAGTGTCAGTGTGTGTGAGTCTGAATGCTCAGTGGTGAACTCTGTGCTGTTTCTCCCCTGTGTCTCACTCTCTCCTGGGTGGAAAATTACACCTGAGGGGCAGGACTGAAACAAGTGATTCCACAGAGGGCCTCCCTTCTCTGAGCTGGGCATACTCACGGCTACCCCGCGCTGGGCCTGGCACGCTCACGGCTCCCCCGCGCTGGGCCTGGCACGCTCACGGCTCCCCCGCGCTGGGCCGGGCACGCTCACGGCTCCCCTGCGCTGGGCCGGGCACGCTTACTGCTCCCCTGTGCTGGGCTTCTGAGCACCACACCTGCCACCTGCAGAGTCGCTCCAGCTCAGCCTTCCCAACACGGTGCCAGCGGCGAGAGAGAGCGTGAAAGAGCCGTGTTTAAATATTAATAGGGCCTTGTTTCATGTGAGCCCGCTAACAAATGAAGGTTAATTTCACCACGGTCTTCATTTCCAAAACAGTGTAGGCTGAAATTTCCCTCTGTAAATAATGCATGAATAGCGTTTTTACCATTGTGACTGAATCAGTCTGCGTCTTCCCTCCGTTCTGTGACTGACCGTGCTGAAAGACGGGTGCTCTCTGCCCTGGGGACGAGATTCCTGTCCCTTCCCATCATACCTCCCAGCTGCTTCCTTTCCCTTAACCCTGCGTAGTCTCACTCACCCACTTAGCAGTCCACTAGGAATAACAGCACCCAAGAATTAGTGTAATTGAAAATGTTTGTTGGTTGTCTGGTCACTGTGAATTTGGCTTAACGTGCTTGGGTTATGGTCGGGCTTGCAGGCTCATGCAGGACAACCTGTAAGACAACAGGACTCACAGTTAGAATACTGCCCAGTCTCACAGGACAACCTGTAAGACAATAGGACTCACAGTTAGAATACTGCCCAGTCTCACAGGACAACCTGTAAGACAACAGGACTCACAGTTAGAATACTGCCCAGTTTCACAGGACAACCTGTAAGACAATAGGACTCACAGCTAGAATACTGCCCAGTCTCACAGGACAACCTGTAAGACAATAGGACTCACAGTTAGAATACCACCCAGTCTCACAGGACAACCTGTAAGACAATAGGACTCACAGTTAGAATACTGCCCAGTCTCACAAGACAACCTGTAAGACAAGGAACAAAGGACAGTCTTAAGGCAGGTTGGTTTTCCCTGCTGGCGATGTGTAGTTGCAGTAGCAATCCTACTCAGTATGAGAGCAGCCACAGGTTCAGTTATGGGGTGTCTGTGCTGGGCTGAGGAGACGTCTGTGGGATTTTGACTCACCTTTTAGGCCATAGGAGCTAAAAGGCCATAGGAAATTCCATCAGGAATGATTCCTGTTTGGACACCTGAGGTTAAATGGAACATGGCTGCTGTTATCTCTCCCTAACTTTCTTTGTGAACTCTGGTTGAGCTTCGACTGTCGCTGGCTCCAGGGCTGTGTCTCTGGGCTCGAAGCGCTGATGTGGCACCACTGCTGACATTGGGGGGTGCACGTTAATGCTTCTTTAGCATTTTAGGGGTGAGCACTGGACCACATACTGATGAGCACATCCAGCGCATTTCAGATGCACATTACGAATCCTCTTAATGAACAACAAGAGACATGCAGACTCTGTCGCCTGAATAATCTTGTCAGTTTAACAAGAACACACATATATATATACATAATTCTTTATCAAGACCCAGTTTCAAAACTTGTTCCTGCGCCTTCGTTCTCGTTTTATCAGTTTAAGAATTAATTGGAGGATGATGTATAAAGCAGGAATCGTTCCTACAGGGCATTCCCTGCGTGATACAAATTGATAGGGATCTGTGAGGCATCGGCTCGTTTCAGTGAAATGGGGGATGTTGGGGAGGGGGGACATGAAACGGAGCGAGAGAGAGAAGAAAGTTTTGTTTTATCGGCCGCGAAAATATAAATAAATAACTAAATAAAATAATAGCCCAATTAAAGGCCATCCGAGGAACGCGCGCAGAGGAGGGGGTGTGGGTGGGAGGATGGCAGGAAGAGTTACTAAGCAGGGCCCAGAGCCAATTACTCCAAGAGATTCCTGCTCCAGAGGCGCTCGGGGTGAGTGGGAGGGATTCTCCAATTAGAGCGAGCCGGCAGGAGGGGGTTCCCTGCATACAGGAGCCCACACGGCTCTCCACCGGCTGCAGACAAGCACCTCGCAGTGTCAGGACGCTTGTGGAGTCGCTGTGCTTCCACGCTTGCACAGACACACAGGCATGCACACACTCACCTGTGCGTGTACTCGCACACACATGCACAAGCACACGTGCATGCATGTTCACACAAACACATGCCTGTAAACACACGTGAACACTCACACACATATACACAAGCATGCATGCACAAACATGCTTGCACACATACAGTACAGCACGTGCATTTTCACACAAACACATGCAGTTGCATGCACACACAAGCACACACGTACATGCACAAGAAGGAAACATACACACACAAACATGCACACAAGAAGGAAACATACACACACAAACATGCACATACACATGCATGTACATTCACAGACATGCACATACACGCACATGCATATGCATGCACGCATAACATGCCCGTGCATGTACACACATGCACATTCACACAAACACATGCATGTGCACACACACAAAGGCACTTACACGCACACACATGCAAACACAAAAGCATAAAAGTGCGCACACGCACTACACATACATGCACACCTGCACACGCATGCATACTCTAATGCACATGCATGCGCAGGCACAAGCAGGCGTGACTCGATTTGCAAGAGAGAGCAAGCAGGGGCACATACAGTGCCTTAAACCAGTCCTGGTCCTGGAGGCCCTCACACCTGCTGGTTCTCATTCCAGCACATTTACTTACTGAATTGAAGCTTCACTGAACCAACCTGTTGCCTGAGTGGAATGTGAACTTTTTTTGTTCTACTCACAACTTTGAGATTTTATAAATGCAAGAGCATTGGCGCAGTCCAGCATGTTTTAGAGAAGAACCCAGTCAAACAGCCATGTACCCGAGAGCTGGACTGGAACACTGGCAGGCATGTGGGGGTCCTGCACCCAGACTGGGAGCCCCTGTCACAGGAGCGGGAAACACAAGACTAGACGGAATGGGATCGGAATGCTGCGCTGCTGTCCGGCTGTGCCCTGGGCCTCCGGACTCGGAATTGGCTCTTCTCTGCTCTTGCATTTCCACAACAGCACAATGCAGCCCGCAGCCCTGCCAGCCCCCCCCCCCCCCCCCCCCCACAAACAGGACACAGAGTGGGCTTCCTTCTCTCGAGACGGGGCCGCAGAGTGGCAGATGGGCGGAGAAGCCCCCTTGATGCAATTAGCCAGCATCCGCAGGGAAGGAGCAGCCTTTGGCCGAGCGGCAGCGATGGGCAGTGCCAAGGAGAGCTCCTTCTCCGGCCCGCGTGCCAGCCCCCGCGCTTCCCGCTGCCCGCTGCGGCTCCAGAAGAGCCGTGTCCTCGAGTCCCCGGCGCACGCCGAGCGGAGAAGGCCGCGTTAAAGCAAACGCAGGACGCTGGCGCGGAGCACCAGCAGAAAATCGAGTACGGATTTGAGCCAAGGTGCTGCGGACTGGACTTGGGAAAAGAGAGTGACGCGGTTGTGTGGCAGTTTGCCCTGGGGGGTTGAAGCTCACCATGCCACTACATGTGTCTGGGATCCCCCCAGAATAGTGCTTCTCAGTCCTGGGTTTGGGGGATCCCCATGTCTGCATGGTTCAGTTCCTTCTGGCTCTTTGTGTGTGGCATTCGGGACCGCAGTGCTTTCTGGGATATAATATATAATATAATTGATATAATTGGGATATAATTTTATCTGGGATAAAATTCTTAGCAAACCTTTGCCAGTAGGTAAATGCCAGTACTCACTGGTGCCTGTAACTGATCTGTTTGCTGTTTTAGACTCTTTTCTACACTCAAATCTCGGTCTTAAAAGTACTTCACTAAAGCCTATTTCCTAATTTTGCAGAACTTTATGCAGTCTCTCCTCAACGTGTTAGTAAAGAATTTATTCTGCAAGAGTTCCCTCACTTGCTCTATGGGGCTTAACAGGTGATCAGCTGATGATGAGCAGACACTGTATCACACCGTCCACAGTGGGAATGACATTGTATCCCACCAGTGGGAATAACACTGGATCAGACACACCCACAGTGGGAATGATACTTTTTCCCTCCCCTGGAGGATCATTAGCAGGGGAAACTGTTTTCCAATCCATCTCCCCACCTGTCTCTCGGGCATTCGGCACTTTAAGAGTGCTCCCCACACTGCTTAGTACTCTGCTTTTTATAACCTCACTGTGCAGTGCTGCTCACAGCAATTAAAGATTAATTACAGGGAATTTAGAGCAATTACTGCTTTTGAAATGTACAATTAACTATCACACTGCCTACCGCTTGGTAGCCTTTTCAGTACAATGTAATCAGGCTTTTTATTAGAAGTTTCATTCTTGGTACATTCTGGAGGAGTAGGGGGTGGGGGGCAGGTATATTCTGTGCAATAAAATGTCTTATGAAAGGGTTTATTAAAACACAACCCATACCCCGCTGTGTAATGCTCTCAGCCACTCTGCACACAGTGATCCCCTCTTTATACAGAAACGCCAGTATGTGCTGATCTTCCACTGAGACTGCAGGCTGTCTGTGCTGAGCTGACAGATCTGTGGGCTCCGGTACACAGACCGGTCTTCAGCTCTGTGGGCGTGTGGAGGAACAGCAGATGTTAATGTTGAGGAGAACCTGACAGTGAGTCAATCAGATCTGATGGGGAAATGAGATTAAAAGCTAGAATAACAATACTGGCTTATTTACAGTTTACCTTCAGCTGGTGGGATCGCGCGTTTAGAGACTCTGATCTACTATGGTTAACGAGGTGAGACTGACCGCAGATGTCTCCTCACTCAGCAGACAGAAACCTGCACTTTTTCATTCGCCTTCCGTCCAGCTCCACTGACAGACGCTCCTGGTCCACATTCCTGGTCCCGTCGAAAAACTAAAAGGAGGGATTGTGCTGGGCGTAGGAGGTGGCCAAGAGTGTCTGTGGCTGGCTGGCTTAAGAGTCTGCGTGTCTCACTCTCTCACTCTGGTGGTCAAGGCGACTTGTAGACAGCATTGATGGGCTGCTGCCACTGGACTTGCAGAGGGCCATGCTGGAGCAGATACAGCTACACCAGAACGTCAGAAAACGAGGGGTTTGACTTGTCTGCTAGTTCCGTTTGCTCATTAAGTTATTACAATCTAATTGATCCAAGAATCTCATCCAGCTTTTTCTTGAAGGACACAAGGGTATCGGTTTCACCCACATAACTGGGAAGCGAAAGGGATAGCATGTGTAAAACCGAGGGCGGGCGGCACTTCTTTACACAAAGGGTGGTGGGAGTGTGGAACAAGATGCCCAATGATGTTGTTGAAGGTGATACTCTGGCGTCTTACAAGAGATGGCTGGATGAGAAGCTCCAATCAGGACAGGAGGCTCTTCTTTACACAAAGGGTGGTGGGAGTGTGGAACAAGCTGCCCAGCCATGTGGTTGATGGCCAGTGACGGGGGAGGGACACACTGCAGTAACGGAGAGAACTGTCGGGGTGTCCCAGTCACATCGGGCAGAGCGCCTCCTCGGTCCTGCCTGACTCTTGACGTGACCTCACCGCACAGGGCGGCCAGAAGCACAACGACCGCTACGAAAAGCCTGTGATGTCACGCCAGCCCTGCAAACAGGAAGTGGAGGTGCCTCAGGTTCAACGCAGGCGAGAGCCTTTCAGATCCCCGCGTGAAAAACACGAGCTGCGGCGCTCCTCCGCGCGTCCAGTGGCTCCACACACACAGCACAGCGCTTGAGAAACCTGAAGCATTTAATTTTTGTACTTCGCTTCCTTAATCTCAGAGGTCTTGCTGATGAATAATCAAACATGCACCTGAAGTTACAATCCCCTCTCGTCTATAACAGGAGTAACTTGTGTTGCCTTGTGTATAGAAGTTCTGAAATATTTATGTGCACGGATACTTCTTTTCTGTGCAGAACATTCTTCTGCACTTTGATGGTGTTCTTTATTCATGAGGAGCTGCGCTGCGTTGTGTCAAAGTGTGCTGCAGGTGGCCAGGCAGCTATGCAGCCCGGAGCACTTGAAACACGCTGGAGCAGAGGCGCTGACCAACAGACCTGCTGTGGCCTCTTCAGAGGTCTGACCACCAGGAATACACCTGCCAGGTCTCACAGGACAACTCGAAAGACAATAAGACACACAGTTAGAATCCTGCCCAGTCTTACAGGACAGCTCATAGGACAATAAGACAGTTAGAATCCTGCTCAGTCTCACAGGACAGCTTATAAGACAATAAGACAGTTAGAATCCTGCTCAGTCTCACAGGACAGCTTATAAGACAATAAGACAGTTAGAATCCTGCCCAGTTTCGCCGGACAGCTCGTAAGACAATTAGACACACAGTTAGAATCCTGCCCAGTCTTACAGGACAGCTCATCTGATGCTGCACTGATGCATTTATCCAAAACAAATTTTTATTGTGTTGCAACGTTACAGCAAGATGGTATAATATCGTCTTTGTTCTCCCCCGGGAAGGCCGTGATCGCGGCGCTTGATGTGTTCAAATAAATATCTCGGAGCCCCACGCCTGGGATCAGAGAGGCGCTGAAGCACGATCAGCTGTCAGGACCCATCACCGTGTTCTTGGTTCCAGCTCGTTTGACTGGAGGGGGGGGGTGTACGATGTATCACTTGTGTCGCTCAGCTATATGTTCGTCTGGGAGGAGGCGGGGCTTGTGGACTAAACCATGGAGAACACGCAGACTCCACACAGAAGGGCGCCTGTGGCTGGAATCCAGCCCAGCTTTTCCTACCTGACACATCAGTGCTGGTGCCAGTCACCTCTGTGCCCCTGTGGTGCCAGGTAAAGGGCAGGTTCAGACAGCTAGAACAAATCTTATAAAGGGAGCAGTACATCTGCCAGATCTTGTGCACACCAATGCTTCCTTCCTTTACCTCTTTTCAACCACCTCTCTAGCTCCCATCTTGCTATCTCCCTTTTTCCCACCTCTCCACTAACTTGCCCTTCCCTCTCTCCCTCTCTTCCCTCTCTCCCAGATTCTGTTCGGCAGCTTCCTCAGCCCTGACCTCACTCCCTGACTCGGGCTGACAGCTTATATAATGCCTGATTGGTTGGGCACAGGGGGATCTTCCTTCATTTGAATGACTCATGTTAGACTACTGCACTTCAGCAAGAAGAAGGAAAGAAGCACCTTGAATTATTCATCCCCACTGCAGAGGAATTCGGACCCAAAGGAAGGACTTGGCACTATTTTTAGGTGTGTACGTACCGCAGTGCAATCTGGGAAGTGCAGTGAGGCAGCCCCAGGACCGCGCACATCAGGGAAACGGGTGTGTTGAGCTGGCAGCTTGTCTCCTGGAGAGCCCGGAACTCCTGCTGACTCTGCTCCGCACCAGCACATTCACAGAATAGGATAAGGATAAGGTGAGTATGACAGGCAGCTCAGGTTTAACACCATCAGAGGGATAACACAGAAATCTTCAAGGACAATGAAAAATAACTTTAATTTGGTGAGGGGAGGGACCATCACCCAGCTGGTGATTGGCCCATCATGAGCTCCACCCAGCTGGTGATTGGCCCATCATGAGCTCCTCCCAGCTGGTGATTGGCCCAGCATCAGCACCTCCAAGCTGGTGATTGGCCCAGCATGAGCTCCTCCCAGCTGGTGATTGGCCCATCATGAGCTCCACCCAGCTGGTGATTGGCCCACCATGAGCTCCACCCAGCTGGTGATTGGCCCACCATGAGCTCCACCCAGCAGGTGATTGGCCCATCATGAGCTCCACCTGGCTGGTAATTGGCTAGATGTGACCTCCAACTGGTTAGCAATTGGCCATTCGAGACCTCAACCTGGCTCATTGTGACCTCCACCCAGCTGGTGATTGGCTCGTTGTGACTGTCACTCAGCTGGTGATTGGCTCGTTGTGACTGTCACTCAGCTGGTGATTGGCTGAGATAGTTGGCCGTTGATCCAGTGTTTGTTTTGTGGAGCATGATTAGAGACACTAGCGCCAGGGGGCTCAGATGAGCTCCACTCCTGCATATTGTCTTCTTATCTACAGCCCCAAGGAGAGCTGAAGGTCTGAGAGTTTCACAGCACCTTCTCTTTTGGCTGAAGCAGTGAGAAGATGACTGGATGGTTTTCACAAGGCTGGCTGGCCCCTGGACACCCATCCCCATTCAGACCACACATTAAAGTAATAATAATTCCTCATACTTATACAGTATAGCGTTTTTCTGGACACTCCACTCAAAGCGCTTCACAGGTAATAGGGATCCCCTCCACCACCATCAATGTGCAGCCAGAGTGGACCAGTACTCTCACCACACACCAGCTCTTAGTGGGGAGGAGAACAGAGTGATGAAGCCAGCTCAGAGATGAGGATTATTAGGAGGCCATGATGGGTAAAGCCCAGGGGGAAATTTGGCCAGGATGCCAGGGTAACACTCCTACTCTTTTCGAGAAACGACCTGGGATTTTTAATACCAGAGTCAGGACCTCAGTTTTACATCTCATCTGAAGGACGGTGCCTTTTTACAGTACAGTGTCCAGACTGGTGAGCCCCCAAGCAGAGCCGCAGGGAGGTGCCCACAAATCCGATCACCGCCCGCCCCTGGGCCCCCCCCACCGGGGGTGCAACTGAGAGCCAGATCCGCCGAGCGAGTTTATCAGCGTCAGAGGTGTAACTCAGTGTTCTCTGCCACAGTGGAGGAATTCTAGCCAGGGCCCAGAGGACAATCGGAGGTTTCACCTCTTCCGGAGATGACAGGATGTGGAGGGGTCCGACGCTGGGAAACGGGGGTTGGCGTTTCACCGTCATATATTATAAATCTGAAGGACAGTGTTCCCAGAACGCAAGAGACCATCATCGTCTGACCTTTTAACTGCTGGGCGGAGAGGTGGCTCTGTAGCTAAGGATCTGTGCCTGTGACTGGAAGGTTGCCCGTTCAAATCCTGCAGCCGGCAGAGGAACCCTACTCCGTTGGGCCCCTGAGCAAGGCCCTTAACCCCAACTGCTCCAGGGGTGCTGTATAATTGGCTGACCCTGCGCTCTGACCCCAAGCTTCTCTCCCTGTCTGTGTGTATATGGCCAATAAAGCTATCTTATCTTCTTTAAACTGACAGTAAAGCACTTTAAGATGCTACTTTTACTTTTAAAGCCGGTATATAAAATAAAGTTTCTGCTTATTATTGGTAGTAGTAGTGAATTGAAGGGGTCTGCCTGGTAGCCATCTTCACCATTTCCTCCTTCTCCTGCAGCAATGCTGAAACCCACACGCAAGGGGGGGAGTTAAAACCGACGGACTTGCTGTACCTTCACTCGCTTGCTCCTCCAGCCTGGCAGACCGCTGAGCACCACGCTTGGGCACGACCCCCTCAGGAGCACTAAAACTCAGTCGCTGGCCTTTTCTTCGGCTCCTCGGCTCCAGACGTCGCCCGGAGCTCGCTTCGCTTTATATGCAAATCGCATCGGCCCAGCTGCAGAAGTCCAGATTAAAAAGCAGAAGCCCAGCAAGCCGGAAACAACCTGAGACTGATCCGTTGTGAAACAGCAGGCCTCCCAGAGTCGTGCTGTCACCGAGCTCCCACGCGGGGGCTGGGCGTTTTCTGGGAATCGCAGCCGATGGCCCGCGGGCTGTGCGGACGGAGTCTCGGGCTCCGCTTCCCTGGGAACTCGGGAGGGATTCACGGAATGTGGGACCAGGAGTCGGGGAGACGAGAAGAAGGAGAAGGTAGAGGTGAAAGGTCAGGTTGTGGTGTGCAGCGCGGGCCGAGAGGCTAGACCAGGTAATGGCACGGAGGGGGTCCCCCTTTCTGATTCCGCCACCTCAGCGCCATGCGTGGTCTTCCTTTAAAAAAAACCGCCTTGCTTTCTCTCTCAGACACGGGCGTCCGCAGTTAGATGAAGTGTCCTCAAAGACACCGACACAGTCAAACCTGAGGGCTTCTTCAGAGTCAACAGAGAAAGCAGAACCAGAGCAGCATTTAACACTGAGAACAGGAGGCACGTCTTTACACAAAGGGTGGTGGGAGTGTGGAACAAACTGCCGAGCCAGGTTGGTGAAGCGGTTACCCTGGCTTCCTTCCAAGAATCAGCTAGATGAGATCCTACAGTCAGGACAGGAGGCACTTCTTTACACAAAGGGTGGTGGGAGTGTGGAACAAGCTGCCTAATGCCAAAATGCTGGCTTCTTCACAAGAAACAGCTCCAGTAGATAAGATCCTCAGATCAATGAGTCAACTACCAAACAGATAAGAGGGACAAATGGTCTCCTCTCATGTATAACCTTTATAATGGTCTTATTCTTTATGGACATACAGTACTATAGTCCTTACCAGTAGCCTGCAGGATTACCAGGAGGCTCACTAGCAGCCTGCAAGAATGATGTAACCCTGGTCCTTGTACAGGAAAAAACTCCCTGTAGGGTGCAAATTGTTTAAAGGAATCAGTGGGGATTCAGATCCTTAAATCCTAGAGAATTTCAGCATGCCTTGCAGGAATTCTTAAGGCATTCTGTGTGCGGCTGGGATTAGGAGGAAGCCGGTGAGTGGGATACAGGCTGGTAATAAACAGATGCATTAACACCTGCAGACCCACAGTAGCAGATGTGCTACAGCTCAGAGAGACAGCAGCACCCTGGGCTCTAACAGCTCTTTCAGCAACCAGCTCCAACAGGAAAATCCCATTTGCTTGACATCTTTAGCGTCAATGCCCTGTAATCTGTCCTGGTCTCAGCTGGAGCTGGTGGACCAGTAGGTCGGCGCTCCTCCTCCCCCAAACCCCCCAATATGGTGACAGAGCACACCATATTGAGCTGTAGGAGGCGCTGGTCTTCAGATGAGACATTAAACTCAGGTCCTGACTGTTTGGTCAGTGCAGATCCCAGGGCTGCTGGTAAGTCACCCCAGTGTCCTGGCTGAACCCCACTCTGGTCTTGTCCAGTTTCTCTCTCCTCCCCTGATCTGTGTGCTGTGGGGGTGCAGGAGGACTGAACCCCACTCTGGTCTTGTACAGTTTCTCTCTCCTCTCCTGATCTGTGTGTCGTGGGGCTGCAGGAGGACTGAACCCCACTCTGGTCTTGTACAGTTTCTCTCTCCTCCCCTGATCTGTGTGTCGTGGGGCTGCAGGAGGACTGAACCCCACTCTGGTCTTGTCCAGTTTCTCTCTCCTCCCCTGATCTGTGTGCTGTGGGGCTGCAGGAGGACTGAACCCCACTCTGGTCTTGTACAGTTTCTCTCTCCTCCCCTGATCTGTGTGTCGTGGGACTATGGGACTGTGCATAGTCTGTATATAAAGAGTGTGGATTATACTGTATAAGACTCTTCTGGCAGAGGACTCTTTCTGAGCTGCTCTGCTTCCCTCCTGGCACGGAAGAAAGCAGCAGACGGCTTCCCCCGGCCCCCTGGGCACGTCCTCCTTCTGTCCACTCGGCGCCCCCTGCCCCACCCGGGCTCAGCCATCTGTGCGCCGGAGAGCCGCGCCAGGGTCTGGCCGTCCCTGCCGCAGCCTGCGAGAGGGGCGCGGACTATCCCTCCCGCCCTGCTGGGCTCAGGAAGGGCCGGTGACCGGGGCAAGGGCTGGATTCAGATCGAGCGTGTCCGCTCCTGGAGCCGTTTCCGAGCTCGGGTCCGAGAGCCCTCCTCCCGCGCGAGACAGGCGGGGACCCCCGAGGTCCGGCGAAACCGGAAATGAAAAACTCTGCCCTGAGCACGCGCGCACAGGTGATGACATCAGCGCACACAGGAAATTGAAGTGCGCGTCAAAAATTAAATTCCCCCTCAGAAAATATGACAATAACAAAACAAACACGGTCATCAATTGAAGAATCCCAAATTGACCACGAGACTGGCTGCGAGAGGCCCGACTTGGCTGTGTGCAGTATCATCGCACCTCGATCATCGATATCTGTGCTCTCGTAGTCTCGTACCTCACCGCTCATGCTCGCTCGACACTCGGGCTCCGTGAGCGGGCTCGCTGAAAATCGCTGTCCCGGTCTTTTGGATCTCTGTGCTTCTACGAGAATGACTATATTCACAAAAAATAATTTCAGGTTTACAATTTTACATACACTCAATTCAGTGCGCACAAGTTTTGGTCACTGGGGGGGGGGAATTTGCACAGCTCGAAATGTTTTTTCGCACACAGGCCATTAGAAATGAGAGGGAACGCCTGGCACACCTGCGTGGGGATACACACAGACCGCGCGGCGCGGTTCAGCGTGGGTTCGGGAAGAGGAGAGAAAAGCGGGACTTCTTTTTTCTTTAAGCCTGGCAATAATATCCACACCAACGGCTTCCTTTTTATATACCGTCGCGTGTTTACTTACCAAGAGTTAAAAACACGCTGTTGCGGAAAGGGCGGACGTGAGACGACGCTGGGGCTGAACACCGGCCCATAAGGGATATTTCTGGACCCCGGAAATGCAAGCCTAGCGATTGTCCAGGTGCCTCGCGTCTCTCACGGTCCCAGTCCGTTCGGAACCAGGCTTGTGAGCTACTGAATCACACGGCACGTCCTGTGAAAACTCGAGTATCGAAAAAACCCGCGTGAGGTCGGCCTCGTGCAGCACAGGACTTACCCCGGGAAGTGTGAGAGAGTGCGTGTGTGCTTGTGTGTGCTGGACTGGCGTACCGCCGAGGGTGTATCCCACCTTGCGCTTACCGGGTTAGGCTCTGACCCCTCTCAACCGTGAGTTGAATACATTTAATACTCTTTACACTTACAGCCTGGACGGTCCACTCGAAGCGCTTTACAGGTAAGGGGGATCCCCTCCACCACCACCACCTGTGTGCAGCCCCACCTGGATGATGCTCCAGTACGCTCCCCACACACCAGCTCTCAGTGGGGAGGAGAACAGAGCAATGAAGCCTGTTCAAAGATGGGGATTATTAGGAGGCCATGATTGGTAAAGAGCAGGGGGAATTCTATATGAGATAATTCTATATGACCTGCGTAACCTGTCGAACCAGAATCTCTAAAGGCTACGGTAACAGTTATTCGTTTAATTATTGACAGATTGAATCAACTACCGCCTTATTCGAACAAACGTCACCAATCCAGCCGATCCGCAGTGTGGCGGACCGCCGCCTGCCCGGGCCCTGATCACCACACTTTCCCTTTATCGCTGTTACTGGTCTTCTGCAGTTTTTTTTTACTTTGTTTTTGTCTCTCTCACGGCGGGTCATTCGCTGTTCGGCAGTAATGCGTCTGCGAAACCTAAGCTTTCCCCTCATTACGATCCCGGGCGGCGCTCAGCCGGATATCAAGTATCGACCGTCCGGAACCGGCGGGCCGGGACGCGTGTGCACCGACCCTCCCCCCTCCCCCCGCCTTCAGTCGCTCGGACAGAAACCCTCCTAATGAATTAAGTGCGAATTCGGCCCCAGAGCTGAGCGAGAAGTCAGCGGAGCGCCAGGAGCCTGTCCAACCGGAGCGGGGGGCTGGGCACAGTCAGGAATCGTAACTAAACCCTTGCTAATGACAGCCATCGCGGGGGATGAGTGCTGTTGGAAAAACAACAACAACAACAACAAAACACTAAATTCAGGCCACCATCGGAAGAGAAAAGCGAGGCGCATAAGCACCATCCACATCAAATTTCCCCTAATATGATTTCGTGTTCTGTGTCTATTCAAGTCAGCGCTGATTGCGGCTCCGGGTCTAATCGCATCAGCTGGGGAACTGCCTCTGCGGCTCCGCTCCTTATTGGAGCTGACACCAGCCTTCCGAGCGCCAGGCCTCCCGAGACATCAAACGGCCGCGGTGGGAGTCAGTCGGAGTGGTGGTGGGGGGGGTGGGGACACGCCAGCCGAGCGGCGCGCAGATCCGCACGCGTGGGGACGCTGTGGGGGCGCTGTCTGTGCGGAGTCTGCATGTTCCCGCTGTATTCACGTGGATTTCCTCCCGCCGTCCACAGGCATGCTGGGAGGTTAATGGGCATCTGGGAGAACTGAGGCTGGTGTGAGTGCGTGCCCCAGGGCTCTGTCACGGCAAAGAACAGGTGCACCCGCCTCCGGCGAGATTCAGAACACAGCCCTGTGCTTCAGCACCTGGATTTAAAACACAGAGCAGCTGCAGGGGGAGGCTGTGTGCCTGACTGTCGCTGTACCACTGTGTGTGTGTGTGTGCGCGCACGCTGGAGGGCAGTAATCCCCAGCTGACACACCTGCTCGAAGCGACGCACAGGAAGCCCGTTCTCGTCCCCAGGTCGGTACAGAGCCAGAGTGCCCCCCACCAGAGTGACAGCGTCTTCCTCGGGAAGCTGCAATTACTTTACGACACTCGAGCTCTGTTTTTATTCTAGAACTCAGCATCACACCAAGATCTCGCTGCGCTGTACTGCACATTACTGCGTTTTAACCCCCATCTCACTGGGCTCCACTGCATTGTCGTGTGTTTTTTCCATGATGTCATTAGGCTTCACTCTACTAGTTTTTACCATGACATTCCACTGAGCACTGCTGTGCAGGTAGATGCCTGTCTTAATGGTAGCTGCAGTAAAGCTAGAGTAATGGTCCTGTGATTCAGTGATCTAGCCCTGTGTTTCGGTGATGTGTGCCTGTGATTCAGTGATCTGGCCCTGTGATTCAGTGATCTGGCCCTGTGTTTCAGTGATGTGTGCCTGTGATTCAGTGATCTGGTCCTGTGTTTCAGTGATCTGGGCCTGTGATTCAGTGATCTAGCCCTGTGTTTCAGTGATCTGGCCCTGTGATTCGGTGATCTGGCCCTATGTTTCAGTGATGTGTGCCTGTGTTTCAGTGATCTGGCCCTGTGTTTCAGTGATCTGGCCCTGTGATTCGGTGATCTGGCCCTATGTTTCAGTGATCTGGCCCTGTGTTTCAGTGATCTGGCCCTGTGATTCAGTGGGCATCACCCTGCTATCTGTCTTACCTGTCAGAGTCGTATGGATGTTGCCCACTCATAGTTACATCAGTGACATGCCCTGGGCCTGGGCACTCAGTTGTCCAGGATGTTATCGTCATGGTTTCTGTCTCTTACAAAAACAGCACAAGTAAGAACGTCCCAGGTTCTTGATATATTGTTAAAATTCAAAACGTAACAGGCAGTGAGCAGTGTGAGTAAGACAGGGCAGTTCTGCCACTCGTAAAGAGGCAAGTGTAACTCGTACACCCACCAGCCCTGATGAGACACAGCCCCGGGCCTCCTGCCCCTGTTGTCCCTGCACAGGAGGTGTGTCTCAGTTCTCCCTTGTATTTTTGCTGTAGTTCGCACACTAATGCCGGACCTCGAGTGTCTCTCCCATGATGTCTAGGACCTCATGGCCCGGTCCGGTCCTGTCCTCCGGGCTCTGTGCTCCGGTCACAGCAGGAAGGTACCGCTATTCTTAGATCTGTACGGAGCGGTGTGTTCTTGTCTCTGCCTGTGCCTTTTAACCACGAGCCAGCGCCTCTCCTTCTCTCCCAATTAAGCCGGAGTGTTTTCTCGGGTTGGTGTCGAGGGATTTTCCTGCCTGCTCCTTCTCTGTCAGCTCCCATCAGAAAAGCTCCTCATTAGTGTCAGGTTTACAAGTGGCGCGGCTCTGTGAGCGTGTGTGAGTGTGTGCGCCTCTGCTTCACTCTCTCTCTCTCACTGTTTCCTTCTCACTGTAACTCTTTCCTTCTATGAGCAGCAGATTTCCACAGCCTCCCCTGTTTCTCCTGCTCCCTCTTCTCTTCCTTATCTCCCTGTATTTGTGGGGACCCCCTCCCTGCGCAGCTCCGTTCTCTTCCTCGCTCTTCCACTGCCTCCTGTTTCCCCACCACGGCCCCGCGCACGAGGCATCGCACCCCAGGAGGGGGCAGGGTGACCCCACAAAAGCACCGAGAGAACTCGATTAGGCATCGGGAACAAAGATTGATAGTCGCTTTCTCAGATCGGAAATTTCGTTTTGGAGTGCAGTTCCTCTCACAATTGTAATACTGTCAAAGTTTTATGACATCCGGGCCAATTATAGTGATATTGATGACAGTGCAGAGAGCACAGGGTGTGCACGATACAGACAGGGCAGTTTGCACAGTGGTGGCAGTGCAGAGAGCACAGGGAGTGCACAATAAAAAAGGGCAGTTTGCACAGTGGTGGCAGTGCAGAGAGCACAGGGTGTGCACGATACAGACAGTGAAAACAGGGCAGTTTGCTCAGTGCAGGCAGTGCAGAGAGCACAGGAAGTGCACGATACAAAAAGGCAGTTTGCACAGTGGTGGCAGTGCAGAGAGTAAAGGGAGTGCACGATAAAGACAGTGAAAACAGGGCAGTTTGCTCAGTGCAGGCAGTGCAGAGAGCACAGGAAGTGCACAATAAAAAGGGCAGTTTGCACAGTGGTGGCAGTGCAGAGAGTAAAGGGTGTGCACGATAAAGACAGTGAAAACAGGGCAGTTTGCTCAGTGCAGGCAGTGCAGAGAGCACAGGAAGTGCACAATAAAAAGAGCAGTTTGCACAGTGGTGGCAGTGCAGAGAGCACAGGGAGTGCATGATACAGATGTAGCAGTTTGCTCAGTGCCAGCAGTGCAGAGAGCACAGGGAGTGCACGATAAAGACAGTGAGAACAGGGCAGTTTGCACAGTGCTGGCAGTGCAGAGAGCACAGGGAGTGCACGATAAAGACAGGGCAGTTTGCACAGTGCTGGCAGTGCAGAGAGCACAGGGAGTGCATGATACAGATATGTCTTTGTTATCAAAGGTTTTACAGTACATAGCTGCATATCAAAGTGTTTTTTGTTACTGGTAAACATTTCGTTCGAGATGACTGGAAAAGCACCGCCTAGCGTCAGGGGTCGCGGTAAGTGGCGCGGGCAACAAGTCGCCAAGTTCAGGGAACGCAGTTTCTACGTACCCCAATGTATAGGTACAGTATATAACTTGAAACCAAATTCTGGGAACGCGAAACATATAAAAGCAAGTCAGCGTCGAACAACAAAAAAAAAAAAAGAACAAGGTAACATGTTTTGACTCTGTCTTCGCGGTGCCGGATCAGACCTAATGAGGACATCCCTGTCACGGGAGTCAATCACAGGCACCGCTTTTTTCTCCAAGGCGCAGGAGCTGTTTCATTTGTTGTTGGTGGGTTTTTTTTCTAGCGCAAGATGAAGGAAAAGTGGAACGAGAAAATAATTCCGCGTGACAACCCGCTGCAAAGAAGAAGAGGGAAGAAGAAACGCTTGAGAGAACTGAGGGAAAACGAACGAGGTTTCCTGATCTCTGAGGCGCCGTGCCAGAACCCCCTCGCAGGCGAGCACGGGGCGGCGGGATGAGCTCGGGGCGCCCCCGGGTCTGTCGGTCTCAATGTCACGGCAGGATACACGACTGTGGGCCGCCATCCAGAGCCCTCCTACACCAACCCCCGCTCCCGCGCCGCGCACCAACCGGAGCTTATCTGCCCGAGAACATGAGCGGACGCGTCAGCCGTTATTTAAAGGGGGGGGGGGGGACATATTGTAACGCTTACGGCCAACAGGTACTGTAAAGGAGCCGGCTTACCAGAGCGGTGCCGTCACCGCGCTTCCCTGTGATAGCAGGACTACAGAGAGATCTCTCTTTGGCTCACCGGGCTGGGTCCCCGTTAAGTGACGCGAGAGTCCCGGGTTCGAGCCCCCGACGGTGCGGGGCCGACCTAATGCGGCAAGGGCGCCCGCCTGAACCCCGCTGCGTTACGATGTCTTTCGAGTGAGATTGACAGCGTGTTGGAAAATGAAAATGGGGGCACTGGAGGAAGGGGACTGTCGGTCCCTCGGCCGCAGCGCGAATAGGTTCCTCCTTCGCTGTGCCCGAGCCTCGCGTGTTAACGGTTAACGTCATCTTTCACTGGAGCGCCAGAAGTTCGCCGAGTCCTGGTGTGGCCGTGCGGTGCAGTATGAATCCTGTATGAATCCTGTATTGCGGCTGTCCGCAGTGATAAATAGCCCTATGACAGCCGCAAGCGCAGCTCAAACGAAACAATGGCACGCGGAGAGCCCCGTGGAACCCGGAACTTCCCAAACTTCATCCCGTGTCGGATTTCGGGCGGGATTCCTTGCCGTTCCCAAGCACATCTTCCCTCTTCTTTTAACACGGAGCTCACCGCACTTTACTGCAATGGTCTGCGTTTTAACGACAGTCTCCCTGGGCTGCACTGCTGCTGCATTGTACTGTTTTTACCCTGATCTCACTGTGCTGTCGGAACTGTACTGTGTTTTTACCCTGATTTTACTGTGCTGTATGACACTATACTGTGCTTTTACCCTGGTTATGACACTATACTGTGTTCTTACCCTGGTTTCACTGTGCTGTATGACACTATACTGTGTTCTTACCCTGGTTTCCCTGTGCTGTATGACACTATACTGTGTTCTTACCCTGGTTTCACTGTGCTGTATGACACTATACTGTGTTCTTACCCTGGTTTCCCTGTGCTGTATGACACTATACTGTGTTTTTACCCTGGTCTCACTGTGCTGTATGACACTATACTGTGTTCTTACCCTGGTTTCCCTGTGCTGTATGACACTATACTGTGTTCTTACCCTGGTTTCCCTGTGCTGTATGACACTATACTGTGTTTTTACCCTGGTCTCACTGTGCTGTATGACACTATACTGTGTTCTTACCCTGGTTTCCCTGTGCTGTATGACACTATACTGTGTTTTTACCCTGGTCTCACTGTGCTGTATGACACTATACTGTGTTCTTACCCTGGTTTCCCTGTGCTGTATGACACTATACTGTGTTCTTACCCTGGTATCACTGTGCTGTATGACACTATACTGTGTTCTTACCCTGGTTTCCCTGTGCTGTATGACACTATACTGTGTTTTTACCCTGGTCTCACTGTGCTGTATGACACTATACTGTGTTCTTACCCTGGTCTCACTGTGCTGTATGACACTATACTGTGTTCTTACCCTGGTTTCCCTGTGCTGTATGACACTATACTGTGTTTTTACCCTGGTCTCACTGTGCTGTATGACACTATACTGTGTTTTTACCCTGGTCTCACTGTGATATCGGAACTGTACTGTACGCGTGAGGGCGGAGCAGGGTGGAGCGCCGGGGTGACAGGGTGAGGCGGCTGCCGGACAAGGGTCCGAGGAGGGCTGTGTGTGCTGGCTTGCTCTGGAGCGGGACTGAGATGGGTTTCGAGTACTGTACATCAGTCGAGCCTCCATTCATTCAGATCTACAAACTAAACATAAAGGCACGCACATGCTCGGAGCAACGCAGCAGTATTTGCGTGCGCGCCGAGGTGGGATTCTCCGCTGGCTGGTCTCGTGTAGCCTTGGGGTGCCGAATCCGCACGGCCCTTTCACTCTCCTGACCCAGTCCTCTGTAACGGAAGCATTCTTTCGGGACCCTATGCAGACGACGCAATCCGGGGATGAGTGAGGAAAACACGGGGGGGGGGGGAAGCATGCAGGAGTCGGGAATGAAAACGGGGGCATGTCCAGGGTGCGCAGGTGTTCAAGGGGGGTGAGTCCGGGGCAAACTGTCCAAAAAGTCTAAAGGGAAATCCAAGACGAGGCAAAAGTCCAAAGCCGGGCGGTCCGTCCCAGACGAAGACAAACAGGGTTAGAAACCGGAGCGGGATCCGGTGGAGGGTCGGGGGGGACAAGGGGGAACGGGACCAGACGCTACCGGTCCCGGACTCGCCTGGTACGGAAACAATGCAGAGCCCGGAACAGAGCGAGCGCCTGGCTCTTACAGGGAGGCAGGAACCGGGAGCAGGAGCACGAAATCAACTCCAAAGTGAAAGAGCGCCCTTGAGGGGGAGGGACTACGATCGTGACGTACTCGATCTGCTTTGCTACGGGCGTCGTCAGCGTTCGCAGCGGAGTTGCCCGCACGGCGTGTCCCCTCGCCACCCGGTCGAGGCCGAGGTTTCGTGGCGCTACGACACACGGCTCTCTCCCTGGACACGCGTGTAGCTGCCAGGGCTTGGCCTTCGGTGGGGGGAGGGCACGGCGCGCCCCAGGAAGACAACGGCTGCGCGCGGGCGGACGAATCCAACGCGAAGGGGAGACGAGGAAAGGGACAGGGCCCACGAAAAGCTGGCGAAGCAGCCGCAGCTCGGAACCGGCGTTCCCGAACCGAGACAGCCGACGGCGGACACGTTTCTTTGTGGATTTCCTTCCTCGGCCCTGATTAGAAGAGCCTTCTCTTCTGGAGCTGAAAGACGAGAGCCGGTCTCCCGCGGTGACCTGCTCGTCTCTTCGTGTCACATCTCTCCCCTCTATGAAAATAATTATTTCTTTCCGTCCGCAGTCTTCTCTCCCGCTATATATACATATAAAAATAAAAGCCCCCGGAGGTTAGCGTCAATTTGTCATTTGATTTGGTCTCCATGGAAACGGCGCCACCGACACCTCCCCGGGCCTCTCCTGACGGGTCTATCGGCTTTCATCGGGCAGATTGATTTCAGGTTCCACGCGGATGTAGCTTCTCATTGGGATCATTAGAGCAGAGCTGGGCGAGAGCATCGGCTGTCCCCAGACAGTACCGGGGATGGGCCTGCACTGACTCGCCCAGCCCTCTGAGTGCAGCTGTGTGCCGGTATCCAAGTTCAACAGCGGGGCACCTCAAACTAGACTAACCCAGAGCAGTTATTCTGCTCGAGCGCTCTTCTGAAGTCTGAGACTGGCTTGAGGGAGCAGGGCTCAGGGGTAAAGCTTCAGTACTGCCACAGTGAAGGTGTTTCATGTCCCCAAACCTCAGATGTCTTTAAAGGGCTCCTTTAAAACTACCGACGGTACAAGAGTCACGCCTTGGTTGAAGCAAGAGTGAAAGGGTCATTTAACACAGTGCGGTGGAGTCAACGCGTGACATTGCTATGGTAAAGTCGAGGGAGATCTGCCGATGTCCTGTACAGATCTGCTGTGGGCTCCAACGAGGGCCCCGTGTAAGAGAGCTGGGTTTATAGCACCATGGGGATTGGGGGGGTTCCATTGTGGAACAGTACAGTCATTGCTGGGACAGCAGGGTCTCCACACAGCGAGCACCCCCGTCTGGGGAATGGAACAGCCCGTCGTCGTGGGAGATGACCTCTGCCGTTAGGTCGGCCTCAGAGGAGTGCCCACAGTTATCCAAAAGACAGGGGGTTTTAAGCAGAGATGAGAAAATAGTAACAATACAAGATGAAAATGTCAAATCTTTTAAGGTAGACTTCAGGGGTTTCTCCTTTAGACTAGTGCTGTTTCTTCCTGCCTTCCTACAGTTTCCATAGTAACCGTACAGAAATCCTGAGATCGAATCCCATAGCAACCTCCAGCCAGGAGCCACTGCTCTTAGCAGCACTGTCAGGGTTAAACACGGACTCTGAAAGGTGGGTTTTGACCTTGTTGGGCAGTGAATCGCTAGGGCAACTGTACTGTGTTAGCAGCCTGGGATACATCACAATGTTCCCTTTCATGAAGCTCCAGCTGAAGAGGTCAATGCAACTGTAATCCCTCCACAAACTACATGTGAGACACAAGTAGAGTGTACTTCCAATTAACATACACACAGACACACACACTTCCAATTAACATAAACACACACACACTTCCACTTAACATAAACACACACACAGACACACACACTTCCAATTAACATAAACACACACACACTTCCACTTAACATTAAATACAGACACACACACTTCCACTCAACATAAACACACACACACAGACACACACACTTCCACTTAACATAAACACACACACACTTCCACTTAACATAAACACACACACACAGACACACACACTTCCACTTAACATACACACACACACACTTCCACTTAACATTAAACACACACACACTTTCACCTATTAAACACACACACACAGAGACACACCAGCAAGCTCGCAGACCTTCACAAAAAACAACAGACAGAAAGAGAATAGCTCACAGAGTGGAAGAGAGCAGTGCGCCCACCATCAGAGGAGAAGGGGTACGCACTGTGCCGTGAGAGGCTTCCACAGGGTCGTCTTGGGGTGCCACACTAAGGAACGCCTCAGTCTTTCCAGTCCCGGTGAGGTCCAGGATCCCCAGTGCTCAGCACACGGCGCTCAGGTGTCACCTCCGGGTGGCGCCCCACGAGCACAATCCAGCCCGGCCCGCGGCTGTCCTCCTGCTTTCCCATCCTCCTCCTCTGACGAGGGTTTCTCTCAACGGCAGGCTGTCCGGTCCTGCAGCGCTGCGTCTGGGACACCTGTGCTCAGGTACGCTGGGGGGAAGGCGCAGTAACATCAGTGTCACATTTATGTGTTCTTGACCGTATTCATGAAGCACATTTCCTCCCCGACTCCATTCTGGACACGAACCAGAGGACACCATTGGAGACTACAGGGAAAAGCATTTAACACTGTGGACAGGAGGCAGTTCTTCACACAAGGTAGCAGCTTCAACATGGTTGGACAGCTTGTTTCACACCCCCGCCACCCTTTGTGTAAAGAAGTGCCACCCGTCCGGACTGGAGGTTTAAAAGAAGCCAGGATATAGGCTTCAACAATGGGGGCTGGGCAGCTTGTTCCGTCCCTCCCCCGTCACTGGCCATCAACCACCCGGCTGGGCAGCTTGTTCCACACCCCCACCCCCCTTTGTGTAAAGAAGAGCCTCCTGTCCTGACCCGAGGATCTCGCCCAGCTGTTTCCGGAAACGGAACAGGGTATCAGCTTCACCCACATGGCTGTTCAGCTTTGCCCCATGGCGTCAGTGAACAAGAGGTGCCAACAGCCCTCTGTGTTTCTCCACCACTGCCAGCAGCTCTTCAAGCGCCCTGCTCCAGTCCGTCACACGCTTGTGTATATTTGGGTACTGGCACCCCCCTCCCTTCTTCACTGCGAACGGGGGGAGGTGGGGGGGCGATATTCCAAGGTACATCTTGTTCCACAGTTTATTTATGGATCTCGGCACATACTTGAGATCTTTTCGTTGTGTTTTCCTGCGAATGTGTTTGTTAGTATCTCTCTCTGTGTAATGGATGTCAAAAGCCTGGTGGGCGGCCGCCTGAGGGGAAGTCTATCAACAGTTGGTGTCTCGGTTGACTCACGGGCTCTTTGAAATTTCCCTGCTGCTTCCCACCTCTTTCCTCGCAGAGACTCGGCCTCCCCGCGAGCCGAAAGCGACGGCGGCTCTGCACGCGTGCATCTGCGCGGACACGCCCAGAAACAGCCCTCTCGGGGCCGGCCCCCTGTCCAGAGTCACGCCCAGCGTGTGAAGAGCACAAGAGGCCTCCATATCTCCCCACAGCCCCCCATAGACCCCCCACAGACCCTCATAGATTCCTATAGGCTCCCATGACATGGGCATGCCGCAAGGTCTTTTCAGTTTCAGATGCGCTGTGTAGTGGGGCTGCAGGAGGACTGAACCCCACTCTGGTCTTGTACAGTTTCTCTCTCCTCCCCTGATCTGTGTGCCGTGGGGCTGCAGGAGGACTGAACCCCACTCTGGTCTTGTACAGTTTCTCTCTCCTCCCCTGGTCTGTGTGCCGTGGGGCTGCAGGAGGACTGAACCCCACTCTGGTCTTGTACAGTTTCTCTCTCCTCCCCTGATCTGTGTGCTGTGGGGCTGCAGGAGGACTGAACCCCACTCTGGTCTTGTACAGTTTCTCTCTCCTCCCCTGATCTGTGTGCTGTGGGGCTGCAGGTGCAGAACAGTGGCACCCAGGTGGTTCTGCACTTCAGTGGTGTTGAAGTGGGTCCCCTCCTGTGTCTGAAGCTCTTCCCCTAGGATGAATTGTGCTGTATAAATGCCATTAATTACAGTCATTTTGTATTGAACCACCAAAGCCCTCTCCTTATTGGCTTCTCTCAGCTCCTCTGGTGCTGCTGCTTGAGTGAGACCTGGAAACCTGCAGACACTCCAGGACCAGGACTTGACACACCGATGTAAGTATGTCCTATGAGCCATTTCAATAGATTCATGTAGAGTTTCAGTAGGTGATTACAGAATTTCAGCCAGTTCCTATTGAGGAAGAATTTTAGCATATGCTTTTTATTAAGTATATAAATAGTGACTTTTTATTAGCTCATATGCCTTTTGCTTAGCAACAGTATAAAAGGATAATTCAAGCATATTATTTGACCTTCTGACATTGATATTACAAACCGCAGAATGTCTAGCTCATTTACACACCTTTTATTTTTATACTTCCTTTTGTCTATATGCAAGGTAGAATTGTCTGTATGCAAGGTAGAACTGCTTCTTAAGAAGAACGTGGTCAATTACAAAGAAATGTTTGTAGAGAGAAAAACATCTCCTAATATGGAAACTTGGAGTTAGCTTTCCTGTGTGTGTCTACTGTATAAAACTCATTGCATTTATCATCTCGGGGAGTTAGATGTTTGTAGATCTGTATGAGAGATTGCTCTCAGATCTGCATGATCTATCCTCCTCATGCGCATGAATAAAGGACTCGGCTTGCCCACACCTAACCTGAGTGAAGACTTTTCTTCGACACTATAGCATTCCAGTAGGGTCCTATAGTATTTTAGAAAAGTTCCTATAGAACTTCAGAAAGTTCTTATAGTATTTCAGCACATTCTTGTAGAATTTCAGCTAGTCCTTACTGACTTTCAGAAGATTCATACAGAATTTAAGTAGGTTCCTACAGAATTTCAGTAAGTTCTTATAGAACTTCAGATGGTTCCTTAAGAATTTCAGCAGGTTCCTATAGAATATCAGCAAATTCTTATGGGACTTCAGAATGTTCCTATAGAATTTCAGAAGGTTCCTGTAGAATTTTAGTACGTTCTTATGGAACTTCAGAATGTGCCTATAGAATTTTAGCAAGTTCTTCTGGAACTTCAGAAGGTTTCTACAGAATTTCAGAAGGTTCCTGTAGAATTTCAGCCAGTTCTTATGGAATTTCAGAAGGCTCCTATAGAATACGCACAGAGACCTGCTCCTGAAGAGTTTTCCCCACGGCTGAGCTGTGAAAGGCTGCGGGTCGGCCCCTTGCCCCTGGGGGGGCGGCGCTCGAGTGCCCAGCGTGTCTGAGCCTTGTGTGCGCCGCGCTCCTGCCTCAGCAGCTCCTACAGCAGGTGTTGTGTAACAGCAAGGCCACCCGTCTACCCAGCAACAGCCTTGAGAGAGAGCCGGCATGCGTGGGGACGGCCAGGCGGGCGGGGGGCGGGGGCGGTGGCAGGGGGGGTCTCCTCGGGAAGATCACGGATTCGGAAAACTCGGCAGAGGCATTCCCGCCCCCACAGCGCCGCGGCTGCCTGGCTGAAATGAGAGAGCCTGCCTGCCTGCTCTGCCATTAATAGCAGCAGATTGCGAGGCTGTCAAACAGCAGTGTGTGTGTAGGGGGGGGGGGATTCCTCCTACGCCAGACTCCCAGGAGATGCCCGCTCTCCCGACACAGTGTCGGGATTCCGGCTGGAGCGCAGACGAGGGAGACTCTAACGGTGCCGGGTCGATCCGGCCCTCAGTCGAACCCGCGCCCAGCCTGGGAAGGCGGGGCTGCAATCAGCCAGGCTTTGCCGCAGGGCAGAGGTGGTGGTGGGGAGGGGGGGGGGGAGGGTGAACCAGACACAGGTGTTGAAAGACAGTGAGAGGAGCGCTGGAGAGGGAGAGAAGCTCCAGTTTCGAGTCCGGTTCTGGACCAGGATTTCCAGAGAGAGCCCCGTCACCGAGTCGGGGATCCCCGGCCCCTCAGCCCGCGTCCTCCTCGCTCGAGCTCCCGCACGGACCGGCAGCGCACGGGATAGCGAGATTCCGGCTCTTGAACCCGAGGTCGGCCTCTGCTCCTGCCCTGCCGTTCTCCCTCTGCTCTCCTGCCGTCTCTCGCCGAGCCCGGAGGAGAGAGGGCGGAAAGTGGGGCCCTGCTCAGCCTTTTGGCACCGGCTGCCGTTTAAGCCACAGCTCATCCCGTGATCGAGCAGCCTGGAAATCCTGAAATCCAGGGATCCCGGTGATCCTTGGCGATGACCAACCGCGGTCAGGTCTAGTGAGTAAAACCCAAAGGGGGGAATGGAACTGGCCTGAGAGGAGCATGGTGTGCCGGAGCTAATCCGGCTCTGAACACGAGGAGGCCCCTCGGTCCCTCTTGCTCGTGTGGATGCTGGAACTAATTGATCCCAGGATCTCAGCCAGCCGTTTCCTGAAGGAAGCCAGGGTACTGTCTTCAGCAACATGCCTGGGAGGCGTGTTCCATGCTCTTCCAACTCTTTGTGTAATGTGTCACAGAAAGGCATGCAATTTATTATGCTGTGGCACTGTTCATCATGGTTTACCGCCGACTAGTACAGTAAACCACAGCGTAACGTGCTGCCCTGCAGTTTACAACACCTCGGTATCTAGTGCATCTGGTTTGTAACTCTTAACTGCTCAGTCTTCGGGATTTAACAGAAGCCGGGACTTTGCGCAGTGGGGGATGTTTATGTTTTGTATTAGAGCCTGGAAAATTACAACGAATAAACACTGGTTCACAAAATGAAAGATTTAAGAGATGCTTACAGCCTTGCTGCTTGTACACAAAGCCTGGACTACGAATGAGAAATGCGACCCAGTAACACCTCCATTGATGTTAATCTCTGAAGTTATTTCTCATGGCCTTGAAGGGGATGAATTTAATAGTGTTTGGCAGCCGGGGAGAACTCTGCTCCTTTTGTGACTGATCGAACAGCGCGCTCACTAGTGATCTTCGATAAAGAGCCTGGCACATCCAGGCGAGGTGAAGGGGTCACGGCCGCCACCCCTGTCACTCCACGGCTCCCTGGGGGGCCTGAGGTCCACCCTGCGTCCTGATTGGCTGTGCAGCACAGCAGGAGGCAGCAGTCACGTGGCTCTAGAAGAATCACGAGAACTCAAATCCAGGTTTTTTTCCGTGTCCGGTGATGAGGAACACGGAAGAGCTGAGGAACCGTAGGGAGGAGAGGTGGCCGGGATGGAAAAAATAAATCATTCCATTCCACATAATTGTGTGTCCCTCCTCGCACCCTTCCTCCTTGCAAGCACTTGAGGAGCTGGGAATTCTGGAAAAACATTGCCATTGTCATCACCAGAACCATTGTCATGGCGATCACCATGACAGTCCCTGCAGTGGCCTACTCCACAGAACTCAGGCCTGCAGGAGAAAGAGTTCGGTCTGACAGTGTGAGGTAGTAAGGTGCAGCTTTCTGACCACTCCCTACCACAGCCCAGCATCGAGACATCTGCAACTCTGGAGAGCCATGGCAACCCCCAGGTCCCTGCTACCATTGTCACCATGACAACTGCATCACTGCAAGCCACTCTGATGGTTCCCTCAGCCTCTCACTCTGCGTGCCAGTTTTCCTCTCTGGATTGGTGTGACAGCCTACGGCAGACCAATGGCCGAGAAATGGGGCTGATTGAGCCTCCTGACCCCTGACCCCTGCATGCCAAAGCTTCACAGGTGTCAACCTGCAAGCGCTTATAGCCCAGTACACGACCCCAGTGCACTCCGAGTCAAGCACCGAGATGCGAACTGAAAGAGAACGGACAGGCGGAGGAAAGCAAGGGAATATTCGGATTCTGCACTACGCAGAGGATGGCATGCAGTCTGGTAAAAGAACAAGCAGTCTGATAAAAGAACAAGCAGTCTGGTAAAAGCTTGTCACCTTTTATCTTTAACTCAGTTCATCCCCTGAAAAGCACAATGCACGTTTTGTTAGGATGATTGAGGCTCAGAAAAGGAGCGCTGGGAACTCGGATAACTTAACTCACTACATCGTAATTAATGAATGAACGAATCCCCTCACGGGACTGCAAAGCTTACAGCCTGCACAGAGGGTACAGAGGCGGGGCTCAGGTAACATACAACCAGAGGGACACCGAGACCTTGGCACGTACAAAAACAATACAATGAATGAATGAAAGTCAACAGACCTGACAGAGGAGAAGAGCCACTGATGGCACCGGAGGTTCAGAGCTTCCGCCCCGGTGCAGATGTGCAGCGGGATCCTGCGACTTGTGCAAATACGGCCGTTTCCCAGGAGCACAGCCCAGATGCTGCCCTGTGTCCTTGGCGTTTCTGTGACGTATAAGCCTCCCCATGACCCCAGGGGAGTATCTCCGCTCCGCTCGGGCACGCACAGGGAGAGAGCACACAGATCCGGCGGGAGGCTGGCCAGGGAGCGGGCATGTGTCAGAGGCCGGAGGACAGGCAGGCCCAGGAGACCCTGCAGAGCGGAGACTCTCTCTCTGTAACACAGCCCCTCTCTCTCTCTCTCTCTCTGCACTGTAAAGGCACCAGATTCCCTGTCTGATCTGCCTTTGCTTCATGAGGTTTTATGGTGTTTTTGGATTGGCATTTAGAGCCGCTCTCTGTTGGCTCTTGTTTCAGTCCTACAGTGTGTTACCGTCCTTCTGTGTGGAGCTTGCATGTTCTTTCCTGTATTCATGAGAATTTTCCCCAACATCCCTGTGTGTCGGTGCGCTGTGATGTGATCCTGCCTTGCGCCCTGTACTGCCAGAAAGGACCCCACTCATCGTCTGCTGTCGGGTGTGACAAGGGCAGAATGGATGACAACAAACCTGACTGGACAGAGTGTGTCCTAGAGGTGTCTCACAGTGCCTGTATGGCACCTGAGCGCTCCGTCCTGCCACTTCAGGTAACCCTTGGGCAACAGAAGATGTCGTCTCTCAGGTGACCACTATATTCCTCAGGATGCTGTGCACCTGAACTGCTGGCTGTTTCTTCCTGGAGTTTCTCGTGCTGCTGAAAACTGATACACAGGTGGATCGGAGGGACAGGAGAGTCCTGACCCCGATTGGTGGCCCTCTGCCCTCCAGAACCCTGTCCCTCACAGAACCGGTCTCCTGGTCTCTCTGGACTGGTCTGCTGGTGCTTCATACAGAGCGCCTCACTCGGCAGGGCCTGTGGGGGGGGGGAGGGGAGTTTGAGGGCCTGTTTATACAGATTGAATGAGCTCGTCACAACAAAGTTAACTCGACCCACTCGGATCCCAGACACCGCGCACCTGGCGTTGTTAGGGAGTCACCTGACGAGAGCTCAGTCTTTCTCAAAGAGCGAAACTCAACTCGATCAGTCCCAAATCACCGCTCTCTGCCCACTAAAAAAAGAGTAGGGGTGTTACCCCGGTGTTCTGGCCAAATTTCCCCCTGGCCTTTACCAGTAATGGCCTCCCAATAATCCCCATCTCTGAACTGGCTTCATCACTCTGCTCTCCTCCCCACTGAGAGCTGGTGTGTGGTGGGAGTACTGGAGCATCATCCAGGTGGGGCTGCACACTGGTGGTGGTGGAGGGGATCCCCATTACCTGTAAAGCTCTTTGAGTGGAGCGTCCAGAAGAGTGCTATATAAGTGTGAGGATTTATTAATGATCTAAACCTCAGTAAACACAGCGGCTTGGCCAGGTAGCAAGGTGCCACTCTGTACTTACAGGAGGAGTCAATGGAGCTTCTGCTGGAGAATTTAAAAGAAATAAGAAAGAAATCAGGTGGTAAAGAGGGGACTGTAAAGACACATTAGGCAGTTGCATGTAGGATATGTTAGTGTCTTTTGTTAAACAACAGTAAGAAATGTTATTTCTATTAAAGGCACATTTCTGGCGCGTCCTCACTGTTTTCGTGGCCGCTGTCAGCTGTTGACTAGAACTAGAACAAGCCGATAAGCAGCAGCCGGTCGGCTCGGCGCAGTGTTAAAACAGGAAATCGATGAGCTTGACCCCTCAATTACTCCAGCTCTGCTTAATTAGCGGGAAGGTGAGCGGAGGTAATTAGCTCCATTGTGTTCCCCCAGGAGGCTGTGCGCACGCGGTGTGCGCGTTGCCATGGAGACCCGCAAGGCGCACCTGCGCCAGTATTAGACCGAGAAACCGAAGCGTTCGGCTCGTGTTTCCTGAGTAAACACGGGCTGTGCCCCCGCGGTGCCCGGGAAGTGTTTTCCAAATCGTCCGCGAAGGTTACTTTCAGAAACTTATTCTTTTTTTTAAAAATGTCTCCAGCACTAAAGGTGCGGGCTCCAGTCGCAGCCCGGGTCGTGTGACGGGCGGGCTGTGGCTCAGGGCTCCGCCTAGTGGCGGATCGCAGCACGGCAGGGCTCTGCTCGGGAGCGGGGAGAGTTTGTACTGTACGAGGAGGCAGGGGGTCACAAAGCCAGGTTACGTAGTTAGCCACAAACCTTTGGTAAATATGACTATATATATATAAATAGTTGACAAAAGTTTGGCTTTTCGGTCCTGTGAAGCAAGATCGAACTGGATCCGTCTGAGTAACTATAGCAACATATCTTCTGTTATTAACCTGCTCCGTGCGGGTTAGTTGACACTGAGCTCCGCTCACAGACCAACCAGCCCCCAGCGAAAAGTGCACGTCGCCTTTCTTTCGGGATCGCCACGCCCTTCACGGTCCGCTGAGACTGTTTATTTGAAAGACAGCGGTTTCGCGGACGGGGTTAACGCTGTAAATACTACGCGTCGCAGCACTGCGTGAACAGAAACTGAGACTCCGCGCAGAGCCGAAATCCCTTGTGACTAGGTGCAGACCCGTTACTCGGGGCGCTCCAGTACAGCGACAGTGCGGCGTGCGGTGTGGAGCGAGGTGTTTGCACTAAAAGTTCAAACTAAAAAAAAGTTTTCGGCGCGCGTTCCCAACATTGCCGAACCATGCAGTAGCGAATATCATCATACAGGAATTTCATGAAATAGCAGGTCATATCCTCATATACAATATCCACTGGGCATGTAGCTTCCGTTCCCTGTAGCTATGCACGCTAATCGAAGCTTTTCTCCTGTGGGATTTCCCGATGAAGTAGGTGCTCTGGATTGCCTTAAGGCTCCCACAGGGGAAAAAGCGGCTGATTTTGTCGACAGAAAAAGCACCGACGCACGGGTGCAGAAATAATTTCTTGTCTAAAAAATATGAATATTGAGTACACAAAAGACAATAATTCAGTTGTCAGTCAATTCCATCGAACGACGTTTATAAACGTGTGACTGCAGTGGGTGTCACCTAGTCTTAGGAGCTCATAATGCAGTTTCCTTCATCAGCATGTTTCCTGAGTACCAGGTGATCTGTGATACATAGTGACACCAGCAACATATACATGACACTCAGATGTTCAGATAGTCCACACTGTAGCTATAAATCTGAGCAAAGGTATTGAACACGCACAACCACTGGTCTTAAGTACAGAGTGTTGTGAAGCAATTTGTTCCATTAATCTAGATTTCAGGTCAATGTGGCAGCCTTGTTGTTGACGATAAAGTTCACTGACCCAAATCTACCTTGAATTCCCCGTACACCCTCCTTTCTGAAATCATTCCTGCGCTCTAATTCCGACGTGTCCGCTGACAAGTTACATAACGCGTCGTTTGAAATCGCGGCTGGAACGCCTGGAGCTCGTACTCGGCACACACCCTCCCCTGACATCCCCTCCAGCTCTCGTGCAACAGGAGACTGGCAGAGAGGAGAAATCACATCTAAAGTCAAGCCAAAAGACGGAGCCTGGCAGGCTTTTCATCCTGGCCTGTGCTCGGCTCCGTGCTGTAGCGAGAGGCACGTGGAACGATGTAAAAGCTCTTTAGCACCGACAGCTGGAGCTTCAAAACATCTGAAAGCAAAGCAAGACTACAGCTGGTTGAGTCACACACCTGCATCTTTACATAAGAGGTACTGGAGCTTTCAGACTTTCCCTTTCAAGTGCTGAAAGGAGGCACATTAAATGCTATGGAGATATATATATATAGTGAAAAGTTTTGAATTTAAATCCAAGGTAGTCAGATTAAAAATGCATAGTGCACTTGCAAAGCCTTATTTAGAATGTTACAAAAAAAAAGAAATTACTGCTCTGGATTCAGTCCAGAGAAGAACGAACAGGTACATTCCAGGGCTTCAGCAAATGTCCTACAATGACAGGGTGAAGGACCTGAATCTCTTTAGTCTTGAACAGAGGAGACCTGATGCAAGTTGTTCGCAGTCCTCAAGGACAGTCAAACCAGAGGACTCCTTCACAACCAACAGGGAAGCACGAACCAGAGGACACCAGTGGAAACTATAAGGAAGAGCATTTATCACTGAGAACAGGACGTAGTTCTTTACACAAAGGGTGGTGGGAGAGTGGATCAAGCTGTTGAAGCCAATACCCTGGCTTCCTTCAAGAAAACAGCTGGATGAGATCCTCAGATCATTAAGCTACTAACGTACCCAACAGGCCAGATGGACCCAACGACCTCCTCTCATGTGTGTCCTGTCTGAGGTTCTGATGGGTCAGATGGGGCCCGGCTGTTTGTTTACCCTGTTGGTCCCCATCTGGGGGCCCGGGTTCTGGTGCAGGAGAGGGACAGATCCCTGACCATGGGGGCGAACCGTGTGCAGACTGACTCACTGAGCACCCTTGAGTGCCGACTGTGGGCACACTTCACCACTGCCATAGAAACAGCAGTCCTCAGGTCTTCAGTGGGGAGGGAAGCCGATCCTACCAGCTTACAAAAATCACCACGCTGCTGCCCCCTGCTGGCCACTGCAGCCCCTCGCATCAAGTGTTTCCTGGTGGAGCGGATCCCTCTAGTGTTGAAAACTGCACTTTCAGAGGGCTTGTAGACCAGGTCTCCCTGTTTTAGACCCTCTTGCAATTAAAACATATATTCTTCTTAAATTAATATCATCTAAAAATGATTTTAAAATTGTTTGAAAGCCTGAAAACTGACTGCCAAATTTTTCCCTACAGTACGGAAATAATTCCAAGATCCCTGAAAACGGGGTAGAATACATGGTGCAAAACACAGGATCGAAGAGTAAGCAAGGATCCTGCATCTGCATTTTGACTGTATGAAAAAATGTTGGGATTACATGAGCAATAATGCAGCTCATCTAGTAACACACAAGCTTTTACCTGGTAACACACCTGGTGGGGTCCCTTGAGCTGTGCAAGGCTGGGCATGGGCAGTGCTGAAGCTGGAGACTTCCAAGACAAATGAGGTTGCCAGTGCAATCAGTGACAAACTAGGATGTACGAGGACGCGGGGGTCACAAAGCGAGATCACGTACTTAGCCTCAAACCTTTGGTAAATATTACTATAAATATAAATAGTTGACAAAAGTTTGGCTTTTCGGTATTGAGCAAGATCGAACTGTATCCATCTGAGTAACTATAGCAACATATCTTCTGTTCTTAACCTGCTCTGTGCAGGAGCGACACCTACAGCAGGAGAGACCTATAAGGCATGCCCTCAGGGGGAGTGACAATGTACCAGACACACCTGAGGCAGTGTGCAATTGGACACACCCACCGGGGGCGTGGCTATGTGGCAGACACACCCCATGTGGGAGGGGCAATATAAAGAGCACGCCTGTGTGGGAGGGGGTGATGTATCAGAAAGGTCATATTGACTGGTAGGCGGCACTCACCTCTGGAACAGAATTTCCTAACTGATACCCCAATGTGGAGAAGTGTTCCTTTTGTATGAGATGTTAAACTGTTTCAGCCTGCTTGGGTTTGGAAAGGTGTTGTATCAATAAAAATGTATTATTTTTCCTGACTAATGTGTTATTACAAACCCCTGTAGAGTTGGATCCCCGTTGTCCTGCCTAATGTCTGGGTCTATATACAGTCTGGTATCCTAACAAATTTCTTTAATTTAGCGGGTGAAACAATTTCTCTCTCCTACCCTGATCTGTGTGTTGTGGGGCTGCAGGTGCAGAACAGTCACCCACGTTTGTGCACTTCGGTGGGAATGAAATGGGTCTCCTCCTGTGTGTGAAATGTTTGTGTAGAAATGCAGACAAGTATTATTATAGCTTCAGCTGGCCATGCTGGTATCAAAAGTGTGACAACAGCGGCCTCTGCTGGTGATAGGCAGCACTGACCACAGCGCTGTCAGAGGCTGTGTCCTTCCTGATCACTGAACTGAGCCCAGGGAAGTCAGCAGTGACTGGGGAGGGGCAGTGATGTGTGCATTTCTGTCTGCCTGTGGCCTGGTCAGCGCCCTCATGACAGGACTGTTACTCCAGGAAATCAAGGGCTTCCCTCCCTTTGAGCACTCACAGGTACAGACATATAGACATACATGAACATGTGCACTTACTGTACACGCACACATGCACATATACAGGTGTGCACACTGTCATGCTCTCCCCTGCTGGAGCACTGCAGAACAAGCTAGCGTTGCCACAGCAGCTGGCCATGCCTGTACTCACCTGTCAGTCCGTAGCAGCTGCCCTGCAGCCTCTCCATCTCTCTGCAGCTCAGTGCTGGGGAGGGATGCTGGAAGGGCAGGGTCAAAATACTGGGAGCCCAGGCAACCTTACGGGCGCAAGATATTCCCCCCAGGTCTACCACGATGGGGTCTGCCCTCACGTCAGCAGGCAGTGGGTGGAGCCTTGGAATCGTTTTTGAGAGAAAGAGAAAGAGAACCCCCCTCCACTGCTGCAGACAGGGAAATACCCCCAGATGGGTCCCCCCCTGCGGGGGCCCCAGTCCTGTCACTGCCGGGGTCCTGGGTGTCGTGAGTCACAGGCACTGCGCAGGGTGATGTCAGCAGCCACGACTGGGAACTGCTGCACAAAGCACAGCGCTGGGCTCAGAGGAGCCCTGTCATGTACTTTGTCAGGTGTGCTGGCAAAGTACATGACAGCAATAATAAGTTCAAAGTGTTGAGTTGGTGATTGCTCAGTCCACTCATTCCAATCAGCACTGTGAACTGCAGCAATCATGACACGTCAGCCAATCAGCACACTGAGAGCAGACCCAGTCACAGCAGTCTTCATCCAATCAGCACCATGAACTGCAGCAATCATGACACATGTCAGCCAATCAGCACACTGAGAGCAGACCCAGTCACAGCAGTCTTCATCCAATCAGCACCATGAACTGCAGCAGTCATGACACATGTCAGCCAATCAGCACACTGAGAGCAGGCCCAGTCACAGCAGTCTTCATCCAATCAGCATCTAGTGAATCACATGCCAGTTTCAGTCAATCAATACACAGAAGGTCACCACTCGCAGTCACTCATCTCATTAAACCCTTCCTCCACTCTGGAAGAAAATGATAAGCAGTCCAGGATCTCCAATCTGTGCACCAGTGTCTGAATTACCCATGGAGAATACCCCACTGCCTAAATTACCCCCTCATTCAAGTAAGAATACACCTAGAAGTACAAATGTTAAAAATGCTTGGAGAATTATTTTAGTATTGTACTGTTAGTTTGAGGACCTATTTTATTTTTCAGTAAAAAGCGACATCATGTGGTCAATTTTGGGCACTACAAAAATTATATTTATGTTTTAACCCCCTCAACTACAGACATTTGTGATATCGGTAATTTCCAACCCTCAGGTCCTCAGGGAATGAACTCCTCCCTCCTCCGAGGCAGAGTCAAAAACACCGAAGGTCGAGGGGAGTGTTTCAGCTTCTACAAGCACACAGAACTTCCACCTCTCAGCCATCTGCTCACTCTCATCTCCGACTGAACGGTGACCGGCGCTGGAGGAACAGACACGCCTAAAAAGGACACTTCGTCGGTCACGCCCACTGTGGGTGTGGTCTGTACAAGACACGCCCACGACGGGAAAGGCCTATACCACACACCCCCAAACCTGGGAGTGACCAGCAATATCCCCGCCCACAGTAGGAGTGACAGTGTAGCAAACGCCCACACGAGTTTTAACGGACTAATATAGGGAAAGCAGTGTGTATAATTACTAAATGTCTATTAAATACGAATTTAGCACAAAAATTATATCAGAAACAATTCTATACTTTATATACGCTTTCCGGATCTGCAGCCTTTGTTTTACAATTGCAATCAACACAATTAAAATGAGATTTTTAGTCACAGTGAAGCCACCCATTGCCAAGAACCAGGCTTTACTGGAACGCTGGTGGGATACACGATGGATCGGACACCAGTCCATCACAGGGCAGACAGGCACACAAACACGCTCACACAGAGCCAATCAACCTACAAGCATGTCTTTGGACCGTGGAAGGAATCCCCCCCAAACGCAGGAAGAACATATAAACTCCACCCAGACAGCAGACAGCACCCCAGGTCTGGAACTCACCCCAGGGCCCCACCCAGCCCACGACTGCAGGTGGTCATTTTAATGGAAAGAAAGAGAAGATCTGGGTTTCTGGAGAAACTGTACTCCTTCAGCACCGGCTTCTCAGACAAATCCATCCGTAATAATGAGCAAAAAACATCCATGGTCGCTTATCAGGACTAAAGACAGCTACAACACGCCAGGAAACCACCCCGAGTTCACTGGGTCACCCAGACGTGGCGCCTGGTGTTCTCCAATCCAACCCTCATTTATTTTGTGGTGGTGAAGCAGTTTTCAGTTACACACCGTGCGGTGGTTGAGTCGCACTTCTTGGAGAAACGAGCGAACATCGGCTGCGTCACCAGACGGGATCAGGTTTAGGGATGGCGAGAAAGGGGAGTGAACCCAAGAACGAAGCTCTCCGGCAGTCAGGCCAAACAAAAAGGCTGGAATCGACACCCTTCCTCTGACAGCTTCCCTCTGCACACTGACGGGTCACACGTGCAGCCAAAGACCAGACAGCCACATTAAAGGTTCATCAAAACACAAAATATTTATTCTGGGGAAAAAAAAAAGATTTAAGACGCTTTCACAAATAAAAATGTCAGGTTGTCGTTAAGACCCCCTCACGTATCGACCCCGCCAGCTGTTCAGAGGCTCAGCAGCAGGCACGTCTGCGCCGGTTCTTCTAAGACGCACTGTAAAGATCACACTGACCCTGTTCCCTAAAGTCAGGATCATCCCAACTCTTCCTGGACCATTCTGCCCTCTCTCGGCGAAGACGAAACGTCTGCAGGGACGCGGCGCCCAGGTTCCAGTTCTGGGAGAGCGGGGCTCAGTTCTGCCGGAGGCTACACTGATGCCAAAAGCTGTATGTGATCTGCAGGTGTTCGGACCACAGTACAGCCTGGTCCACAGGCTCAACCTGAGGCTTGGTTCGATCCATTATGATCCGCGTCCTCTCTGTGGCTGTGACCGGCACACAGGTGAGCAGGCCCGTTATTAAAACAACTACGTGAATTGTTTAATTGAGCACTCCGGCTGGAAACCCCAGCTTCTCCAAGACCCCCAATCTGTTTACTAAAATGTGCTATTCATGTTAATATTAACCGCACAACAGGAAACTGCACTGATTTGTTTTTTTTACAAAGGTCATGGGACAGGCCCACTCGCCACAGAGCAACACCCCTCATCACGTCCCTACTGACAGGGCCAGCAGTGACAGCTGCACGAGTTACAGCTTTCAAACCCCCCAAAACACAGGACCCCAACACCGGGGTCCCCCGCCAAGCTTAGTCTGACCCTTGACCTCCGTGCCAATCACAAGCAGGTAAAAAAAAAACACAACCGGTTAAATAAATTGCAATCAGAGTGGACTCACTACTGCCCCCTATTGGCCTAAAAGTTAGTTAGTGGCTGCAATACACAGTTTCATATATACCGTATATCCATTCCATTATATACAGTACATATCGCTTAATATACATGTTATATACATTTTATACAGTTCCTATTTGTACATTTACAGTACAGAATATATATAGAGCGATTTCTAGAAATTGCATTTCTGCTTACATGACGGATCCACAGACACATCAAAGCCCAGTGAGGATTGATTGTAAAATCCTTCCCTCGAAGCAGGCGGTACAGGACCGCGGTTAAGCCTAATGCTACAAGCCAAAACCAAAGATAAAAGAAACTTATTTGTGTGGATCCTTCACTAACACCAAAATCCACAGCTCAGACCTCGGAATCATGCTGCCTGTGGATCCCTCAGAATAAATAAACCAGCTTAAAAAATTATTCTTCAGCACCCCAAAACTCTTGTGTGTGTGTGTGGGGGCCGTGAGGAATTCGGCACACAAACTTGGGGTCCTGACCCCTGTACTTGTTATCTTCCTCTCCATCTCCACACTGCTCTTTCCTCGTTTCCATTTCTCCCTCTATTCCCAAAATGTCCTCCCCCCCCCCCCTCCCCTCAGGAAAGACAAAACACTGAAGAAATCGAATAAAAAGCCTAACGAGGCCCGTGGTGCCCTGGGCGCTGTCCCGTCTGCTGCGTCCTGCGTGCAGTCCTGGCACAGCTGTGGCACAGCTGGCACACACCTCTTGCCCTTTCTCAGATGACCACAGAGTGGGGGACAGCCACACCCCTTGTGACCCCCTGTCCCTCAGCTGTACAGGTCGTTCTGGGGGTCAAGCACGGCCGCCGCCGTCACAGATGGGCACAAACCATAAAACACAGAGCTCCGGAGAAAAGCGTTTGTGGAAGCAATAGAATGACGACCCCCCCACCCAAAAAAAGGAAAAGGGCAGAAAGCGACTGGGAACTGGGCCGGCTTTGCCTTTAAAACCTGCGTTGGCAACTGAAACGGGGCGTCCTGGGGGCGTCTGAGAGTGCGAGAGTGTGTGCGGGTGAAAGCCAGGCAGACGGACACAGGGGCAGCGTGGACTGGCAGCAGGGGCTCGGCTCACGCAGTCTCTGCGTTGCCGCTGCCTACGGGCGTGGCCTTCTTCTTCGGCTGCCTCTTCACCGTCTTAGTTTGCGCCTGAGAGGACATGGATCCAGAGAGGGGGAGAGAGAGAAGGAAACAGGGAGGGAGGGAGAGAGAGGAACGCGGTGACAGAGACAGATGAGGAGAGAGGGAGAGATGGGGCAGAAACGGTGAAAAGGAGAGAGAGCGAGAAAGAGAGCCGTCAGACAAGAACTGATTGTTCAAGGCTCATTTCTCTCCCTGTCTCCCTGATTATTCCTGAGCTGATCCCTCAGATCACTGCACTCTGGACTCAAACACCCACTGCATTCCAGCACCAAACTTATACTCACACATGCTGTACCAAACACAATGCATGAGACAGCATGTGCTTTTACCACAATCACACTGGGCTTCACTGCACTGTACTGTGATTTTACCCTGTTCTCACTGGGCATTACTGCACTGTGCTGTGATTCTACCCTGATCTCACTGGGCTTTACTGCACTGTACTGTGCTTTTACCCTGATCTCACTGGGCATTACTGCACTGCACTGTGCTTTTTCCCTGATCTCACTGGACTTTACTGCACTATATTGTGCTTTTACCCTGATCTCACCGGGCTTTACTGCACTGCAGTGTACTGCACTGTGCTTTAACCCTGATCTCAATGGGCGTTACTGCGCTGTACTGTGTTTTTACCCTGATCTCACTGGGCATTACTGCACTATACTGTGCTTTTACCCTGATCTCACCGGGCTTTACTGCACTGCAGTGTACTGCACTGTGCTTTTACCCTGATCTCACTGGGCGTTACTGCACTGTACTTTGCTTTTACCCTGATCTCACTGGGCGTTACTGCGCTGTACTGTGTTTTAGTGCAAAGGAGACCCCAGTAGCATGTCCTGAGGGTCCCCAGGAACAGGACAGTCAGCCGGGCGTGTCTGGAGTCTCCGCTACCTCAGTCTTCGCGGCAGGTTTCTTGGTTGCTTTGACACTCGCAGTGCGTTTCGGCGGCCTCTCTGCTGCATCCTCGTCGGACTGCTCCGTCCTGGCATCTGACTGGTCCCCATCGGGTTTGTGGCTGTGCGACTCGTCGGCTGCAGTGGGCGTGGCGCGGGCTGTGGGAGGGGGCAGGTGAGCGAGCAGCAGCCTCCTCCTCTTTCCCTGCGAACCCCCACCCGTGCTCTTGCCCACTCTCACATCGCAGCTCTGACACAGGGAAGGCCAGCTCCCCCTTGCTGTGGTGCAGCTGTACAGCAGCACTGCCCTCAGGAAACACTAGCCCTGCCCAGTCTACCACTGGCAGAACGGCAGGGGCACGGACACAGAGCCCGGCAGCTCTGACACACCGGGGCCAGACAGCGAGGGGTGTCCAGTCTGCCCTCAGTGGGGCACTGTCTCTCCAGAGCCCACACGGTCAGACAGATGTTTGCTCAACATTCACCTGATGCACAGCTGGCACTCACTGGCCTTGAAACACCCTCCTATTTCTGCACAACGTAATTAAAAGCTCTCCAGGACTCCTTCAACCTGTTTAAGGACTAGGGAAAACGTGGATGTGTAATGTATATATTGGATTGCAAAGTGCATCACACACAGGAGGGGACCCACTTCATCCCCACTGAACTGCAGAACCATCTGGGTGCCACTGTTCTGCAACTGCAGCCCCACAGCACACAGATCAGGGGAGGAGAGAGAAACTGGACAAGACCAGAGTGGGGTTCAGTCCTCCTGCAGCCCCATGACACACAGATCAGGGGAGGAGAGAGAAACTGGACAAGACCAGAGTGGGGTTCAGTCCTCCTGCAGCCCCACAGCATACAGATCAGGGGAGGAGAGAGAAACTGGACAAGACCAGATTGGGGTTCAGTCCTCCTGCAGCCCCACGACACACAGATCAGGGGAGGAGAGAGAAACTGTACAAGACCAGAGTGGGGTTCAGCCAGGACACTGGGGTGACAGCCCTACTCTTACCAGCAGCCCTGGGATCTGTACTGACCGAGCAGTCAAGACCTCGGTTTAATGTCTCACCTGAAGGACAGCATTCTGGTCTAGAGAGAAAAGCGCCACCTACAGGTCCACCAACACCTCCTACAGCAGCAGCCTGGCTGTCCCTGCGGCTCTACTGTCCAGGCCCAGCCTTGCTGACACGTGACCAGCTCAGGCTACTGAAATCGAGACTTCAGCTCTACAGTTAACTGCGAGTTGAACTTAATTTAAGCCACTAGAGACCCCAGGCCAAAAGAGAAAGCAAACATTCTGTTTCTCGTAAGAGGCAGGCCTGAGAATGGCGGCTACACGTCATGTTCAATAAACCCCCAGAATTCTCTGCTTCTAGGCAGCTCCAGAGAATGAGAAGAGGAAGTGAGACACACCTCTGTTTATACTCACACCTTCATATTCCTCTGGGAACCTCCTGCTCTGTGTTCTGTCTTCATAGATCTCTCCTGTGTCACAGTTTTCACAGGCAGGAACTGTGAAAGGCGCTATACAACCCCAATGTGACGCACTGACCCGATGGCCCGTGCAGCAGCCCTACCTTTGCCCCGGGGGGAGGTGCCCCCCCCTCCCGAGTCGCTGATGGAGTCCAGCAGGCTGGCTGCTGAGCTGCGCAGACGGGGGTCGGAGCTGCGCAGGTGCAGATCCTCCTCGTCCCGGATGAGCGTCAGGTCCTGCATGCTGAAGCTGCGCAGCTTCTCCGACAGCACGCCCTGACCCTGCAGAAGCGAGCGTGCAGCTGCAGACAACGGTACCGACACCACAGCAAGGACAGCCGCACTCGCCAATTCGTTACAGGCTACACTGATCCCTGGTCAACTTTCTTCTTCCTCACTCAGGAGCACGTCGCAACTGCTCGCTCGGCTCTTCTAACTACCCGACTACCCGAAGGACTGAGGCTGAGCTCACAGAGTGCACCTGGAGTAAAGCAAGCAGGTGATCCAGGTGCAACATGCACACACATACTGGACCTGTTCATCTCCATGCTCAAGTGTGTAGGCTGGAGATGTGATGACTGAGGTACTGCAATGTGGTGATGGTTTGGTAAGTGGCTTTAGAAAGGGCTATATCGCCCTCTAGGTACTGGAGGACTGAAGTACAGGAAATTAGTTGAGAAATACCACACGCCCCGACGTATCTGTACAGTCTGAATGATGACGAACAGGACGATTAACTCAACGAGTGACTCGACTGATTGACCTCTGACCTTGGTGGCAGCTGTCACGGCTGCGTTAGCGGCCAGGTTCAGTCCCCTCTTTCCGAACCGCATCATGGTCTCGTAGCTCCGGTCCCGGGCCTGCGTGATGTACTCATCGATCTCCTGGATCGCCAGAGACACAGAGGAAAGCCTGAAACCCACAGCACCTGATACCCCCACCGCCCCACTGCTGAGGCTGTACCACACACCTGGAGAACCTGCACACAGCAGGAGTACAGACTCTTCCTGGAGACTCTGTACAGAGACACACAGCTGGAGTACAGACTCTTCCTGGAGACTCTGTACAGAGACACACAGCTGGAGTACAGACTCTTCCTGGAGACTCTGTACAGAGACACACAGCTGGAGTACAGACTCTTCCTGGAGACTCTGTACAGAGACACACAGCTGGAGTACAGACTCTTCCTGGAGACTCTGTACAGAGACACACAGCTGGAGTACACTCTCTTCCTGGAGACTCTGTACAGAGACACACAGCTGGAGTACAGACTCCTACTGGAGACTCTGTACAGAGACACACAGCTGGAGTACAGACTCTTACTGGAGACTCTGTACAGAGACACACAGCTGGAGTACAGACTCTTACTGGAGACTCTGTATAGACACACAGCTGGAGTACTGACTCTTACTGGAGACTCTGTACAGACACACAGCTGGAGTACAGACTCTTACTGGAAGCCTAGTGTGGCCACTGAAGGTCACTCTACCTTCTCCTTGTTGGACAGTGTGGGGTGGACAAACTTGCGGTAGAGCACACTGGAGCCCTTGGTGTAGGGAGACAGCAGCCAGATGACAAAGGCGATCTTCAGCTCAAAATAAAACGGGAACCTGAGGAGACGACACAGGGATGTCATGAGCCTGGTTTCTCCCAGTATGCAACATGCCAGTTAGATTTGTGTTGGTAGCAGTTAGGAGGCATAGATATTTAATGTATATACTAAGTCTCTTACGCAACCTTAACACAGCATGCAAACAACATGGCCCATTGTGGCCTTTTGGATGTTGACAGTGAATTGATTGATCCCAGGATCTCATCTATCTGATTCCCACAACCTTTGGGTGATTAAGTGCCTGCTGCTCTTATGAGTCAAAGGCACTTCACACAGGAACAGCAGGCAGGCATGTTAGACACAGGTGTGTGATCAGGGAGGGGGCTCGTATCTTCGCTGACACTGAGAACTATTCTACTCTCCTCCTGAGTACAATAAAGCAGAAATATAATAAATATCCTCTCCTTCACAGGTGGGAGTAAGCTGGCACTGGAGTCTGGAGACGCTTACCAGGACAGAACGATGTCAGTGAGAGTCTCTGCTGTGGTGAAGAAGGCAAATACTATCCAGTACATCATCCATTTCACCTGGGGAGCACAGAGATGCACTGAGAGTGAGCACACTGGCACACACACACAGAGCACCGAGAGTGAGCGCACGACTCACATACACTCACACAGCACTGAGAGTGAGCACACGACTCACATACACTCACACAGCACTGAGAGTGAGCAGACTGACACAGAAACAGACACTTCTCACTCCATTAACCTTCAGATTAGTTACTGAAAGCACAAGGGTGCATGAGTATGCTACAGATAAACTCAACTAATTAGGACCCCGCAGAAAATTCCTCTGGCCCTGCCAGGGGGCACAGCTCAGAGCCTGATCGCTGGGCCGGACTCTCACGGCACACAGGCTCTCCGTTCCCAGGCTATTGTAATTTCCATGGCAACCGTCTCCAGGCAGCGCCTCGCGCTCTGTCGCCGTGGCGAGAATGTTCCAGGGCTGCCTGTGCCGCGCGCTAAGAGGGGGTGTTCAGACACAGCGGAGGGGAGACTGCACAAGCTCCGGTACTAAGGAAGCAAAATTCCCTCCAGCTTTTTTAGCATTATTATCGATACAAGGCCCTCCCAAAGCACACCGAAAAACAGTGGGACCGATTGCCAGGCTATCAACAACACGTTGGTATGATCGTCTGCATCAGGCCCTGTGTGGTGTACAAGGCTCATCTGTGCCCGACGAGGATGCGTTTGTGCCAGCTCCGTTTCATGCCTGGTGCTTTACTGCCTGTTGCGTCAGACACAGCCCTTGTAAAAGTGACAGGTCTCTGTGCCACCGGGCCTGGCACAAACAGCTCCACGCCACCACCGTGCCACCTCTGCTCCGTATGCGCCCTGCTGCTGGCCATCACGATGCCACAGAGCAGTAGGACCCAACACCACCCACCCCCTGACTCTTGACCCCTGACCCGGGGACAGAGAGACAGGAAAGCGCACCGCGGAGAGCACGAGCAACAGGCGGCTTACTCACGTATTCTTTGACATTCTTGGTCTTCACTGCCTTGTAGGAGGAGTAGGCGGGATACAGGGTCCCAAACACCAGGCTGCAGGAACACGAGCAGAGAGGTCACACGCTGCTGGCCATGGTGGGCGGGCGGCTGCACGGGCACTGCTGCCTCCCCCTGCCCCTCTCCCCCACCACGGCCCAGCTCCTCCTCGCTAAACTGGGCTCGCTTCTCACTTCATAGCTGTTAATGAGCCCTGGTCCCCAGGCTGGCAGGGACCCCCAGATCCGCAGGGACTTCCAGCTGAGCACGTCCCCAGCAGACAGGAACCGGGACCCCCCGAACCGGACACAGCTCTTTCCCCGGTTCCAACTCAACCGACACACTGGAGCACTGGAATCTACGACTTTCTCCCAGTACAGCAGGCATGTCTCCGTCATCTATGATCAAGCCCGCTGGATATCTGATAGCCACTGAAAGCAATCAGGGAAAGTTATTGGCTCACTTAAGATACCAGTTAAGAAGCTGAGAGCTCATCTGAGATGAAAATAATTAAAACGGATAGCCCCGGCATTATGGCGGTGAGAAATTTTAATTGATTCTGGGCCAATATTTTGCGCTAAGTGTGTTAAGGCAGTTAAGAGGTTAATTTAGGACCACATCATGCCAGCCAGCTTTGCACAGAACAATGCCTCCCTCTCTCCCTCTCTCTCCGGGTCCCCACACAATCACGGATCCAGCGCCTGTCCTGCCAAGAGCTCCCATTCAAAACCCCCCACCCCCAGCCATCCCAGTCCGGGGGCTGATTCACACAAAGGCTCCACAATCCGTCTCTCCGCGAGAGCTGGGGCCAGGCTTGCCTCCCATCTCTATTCACAAAGTTTTTTTAAAAAAATCATTTTCTTTCTGGAAAACAGAAAAGGGCATAAAATCAGGTTTTGTTCACTCTGTGAAAGAGCAGGGCAAACGGTTGTCAGTAGGAGTTCACACTGCAAGCGGCCCGGTCTAGCCCAGAGCCAGGAGGGGTCCCAGCCAGCAGGAGACTGTCGGGATCCTTTGGGTGCTGGTAGGATCTCCTCCAGCCACGTCCTGCAGGACCCCAGGGAAACTATATATCCAGCGGCTCTATCACCCTGCAGTTCCCAGCCGGCAGCCCGCTGGGGCTCAGCAGTGTGAGCCTGGTCAGTACTCGGATGGGAGACCTCCTGGGAAAGCTAAGGTTGCTGCTGGAAGAGGTGTTAGTGGGACCAGTAGGGGGCGCTCACCCTGCGGTCTGTGTGGGTCCTAATGCCCCAGTACAGATGCGGGGACACCATACTGTAAAAAGGTTCCGTCCTTTGGATGAGACGTAAAACCGAGGTCCTGACCCTGGTATTAAAAATCCCGGGGTGCTTACTGAAAAGAATAGGGGTGTTACCCCGGTGTCCTGGCCAAATTTCCCCCCTGGCCTTTACCAATCATGGCCTCCTAATAATCCCCATCTCTGAGCTGGCTTCACCACTCTGCTCTCCTCCCCACTGAGAGCTGGTGTGTGGTGAGAGTACTGGAGCATCAACCAGGTGGAGCTGCACACTGGAGGAGGTGGAGGGGATCCCCATTACCTGTAGAGCACTTTGAATGCAGTGTACAGAAAAAACGCTATATAAGTTATTATAAACTTCTTCAGAAACACGACTGGGGAGGGTGGTCCAGAGCCCACAGACTTTCAGAACCTGCGGTTTCGAGTTCTGCGTCCTCCCAGTACCTGTGGGTCCAGTCCTCCAACGGAGGTCCTGAAGGCCCTTTGGAGTGCCTGCTGCTTAAGACTAAAGAGATCGAGTCCCTCTACTGTAACTAGGGGAGGCATCTTATAAAAATGCTCAGGGAGAGCATTTTAGGGGCTCCCCTCTGTAAGTGTTCAGGGTCCCCTCCGTTACCCTGGTCGTCTTGTACTTCAACAGATATGCATCCAGCTGGCTGCGGGGCTTGGGCTTTTTTTGGGACAGTTTCCTACTCTACTAAACTTTTGCTGACCCTTCCCTCCTGACCCCTACAGATGGGAGGGGTTCCTCCTCCTGGCCCTGCACCCCCATCCTGAAATAATGCCACTGGCTGTAACATGGGGAAACACCCAAAACAGCTGGATGAGATCCCCCAGGCAAGACAGGAGGCCCTTCTTTACACAACGGATGGCAGGAGGCTGGAACAAGCTACCCATGAATATGACTTTTTTTTTCCCAACCTTCTTCATCTTCATAATCCACCCAGTGCTTTAGTAATGCGAAATCCACACACAATCTAAACACAGGCAGAATGACCTCCTCTCTTTTGTAACTGCTCTGATGTGACCGCCTGCTTCTGTTCTCAGTTACAATGGATAAACGTACTGGGTAGTCAGTGCAGGAGCCGCATGGCCAGCGGCAGCCCGACGAGGCCCACGGCCCCCGCCTGACCGCAGCAGTGGGGGGGGGGCAGACGCGCCCTGCCGCTGGCCCTGGCGTCTGCGCTCCCTGCCTGGCTGCATGCTGCTGACGCGACAGGACACAGCTGACACGGCGCACCAGCACTGCGCAACCAGATCGCCCCCGCCCTGCAGCGCACCGCCGCGCCACCCTACAGGACTTTAAATACTGTTGCATCTTTCCAAGCTCCTGCTCCCCAGAGGATGACAGCTAATGGACACGAGAGACACGTCAGTTCAAACCTCCTCATTGATTTGTTCACATGCTCAGGGTCTTAGCATCACGTGCATAGAGACAACTCACTGGCAAAGGTATTGCTGATGTATTTTAGAGATCTGGCCTCGATTAGATATTAACACAAGGAAGGACACAGGCAGGAGGGCATTCAGCTCATCTAGCTCAGCAATGACTGGATCAAGTGATTTTTTTCAAAGATCTCATCTAGCTGTTTCCTGAAAGAAATCAGGGTATTGGCTTCAACAACATGGCGGGGCAGCTTGTTCCACACTCCCACCTCCCTTTGTGTAATGAAGTGCCTTTTGCTCTCAGTTTTTAAAAGAGATTATTTGAAAGGCTTATTTCCCTTGAAGATGATCTTGATCTAGGTCAATCTTTTTGGCTTTTGAATAGTTCAATCAAACCTCCCTGTAGTCTCCTTTGATTAAAGCTAAAGAGATTCAGTTTCATTACCCTGTCTGTGCAAAAGATCTTCCTTACAGATCAGGAAACCACCAGGTTGTCCTTCTTTGGACTGAGCTCAGAGCAGCATGGGAGAATCAAACACCGACTTGACCAGAGACCTGGACAGAGCCCAGTGATGGACAGGCAGGACACACACACAGCCAATCCTAGTGGCTACACCTGTCCCAAACAGGACTAGACGCTGGTTAGAAGACCGAAGCCCACAGCCCGTCCGCTCCTGTGAGCAGAGCAGCCAGAGAGCCGAGTGGGCCTGCGAACTGTACTCTCTTCCAGCTAGAACTTTCTGAGCTCATGAAACACATGCGATGGTCGACCAGAGCGAGTCAGCGCTACTGCTCCCAGCACGCAGCTCATCTTCTGACACGAACAGCTGGACTCCCAGACAGGACAAGAGCAAGCAGAGACAGAAGGACAGACGGGGGTATGAATGCTTGGTCTGTGTTGTTCTTCAAACTCATCTCACTGTCCAGCAGCTTGTGCAGAGGTGAGGAACCGGGCTTCTCCAATGCCGAATATTCTTCCTAGTAAAAGCAGACATGGAGGCCGCAGGAGGTAAGGGAAAGCGCTGTGCTTTGTCTGCAAGCTCATCTCTCTGGTTCTGCTCCATGTCATTGATAAAGACCAGGCCCCGAACCTGATATCGCACATATCGACCTCTGATTCTCTCCCACTCGCGAGTCTCTGCACCCCCTCCCTTTCCCACACACCCCCAGGCCAGTCTGGGCACAGCGCTCCGACACATCACAGATCTAGTCTCCGTCCCTCATTGCTCCAGAACCGGGAGGTTAAAGGATAACAAAGACTCCCAACACTGACAGGCCGAAGGAACCAAGTCTCTTTAATCATAAACAGAGATGACTATGAGGAGACCTGACACAAGTGTTCCAAATCCCCAAAGACACTGACACAGTCAACCCAGATCAGAATCAACAGTGAAACACGAACCAGAGGACACCAGTGGAAACTACAGGAAAGAGCCTTTAACACTGAGGCACGTTTGTACACAAAGGGTTGTGGGAGTGTGGAACAAGCTGCCCAGTGATGTAATTGAAACCAATACCCTGGCTTCCTTCCAGAAACCACTCGTTTGCAACCATTCTTAAGTTGTTCTTTTGAAGCTCGTTTTGTCCAAAGCCTTGGTCCACCTTTACCATCTCGCCCTTGAGATTTTCAGAGGGAACAGATGTCTCTGCGTGGCTTCCAGGGTTCTGCAGGTCTGACTGACTTTTGCTCAGAAGAGAGGAAATAAAAACTGCGGCAGTGAGCGATGATTGGTCTGTGCAAGAACCGCCTGGCCATTTCACTGGACGGGCTGTGTGGGCGGGAGAGGGGGGGGGAGGGCAACAGATATAGGGGCAAACAAACTAGATCAGCCCTTCCACCCCCACCCAGGCTTGCTGCCCTTCCTACCCACTGAGCTCCATACCTGATGCATAAGTCATTGAATTGGAGCCTTTGGAGCTGTTCGTCTGCTTGAAACCTACGACTTACCGGCGAAACGCAGCAGTCAAAAGCCAATCTCTAACATTACGCCAGCATCCGCTTAAGAGCTGAAAACATCAGACTGATCCTGTGATTAACTCATTTAATTATGTAACTTGAGAGCGCAGAGGAAACTAACCCCGGCAGGTTCTGGGTCCTGAACTACCTGATAGTGTGTCATTAGAGAGGCCCCGCATCAAAATAAAAACAACACTGCAAATTCCTGGGACAGTCACACTGATCCAAGCCCCCTCGGTCTCTGTTTAACTCACATAATGAACCAGACGTCCACTGTCCGGGTCAAGAGATTATGATCTGTAGAGAGAGGCTGGACGGGCCACATTAAGCTACTTATTGTGTTTTTATTTTTTGCAAACACACAAACACAAGGACTAACTGACCATATTTTGTTTTTAAAAAAAACAGTGTTTGCACTGCGGCATCTTCTCTGTATGGCTCTGCGTTACACACTGCTGAAAGTCATTCCGTTCTTTGCTAACGGTTTTTACAAGCACACTGATGCATCTTGAATACAGCCACCTTCTAATCACCCAATCCCAAAGCAGTACAGCCTAGTGTCTTTATAGCATTATTTATCAGACTAGACTTTTTGGGGAAAAAAGCCTGCCAGTGTTTCAGGTGCAGTTCAAAATATCTGTTTTCTCAGAGTTCTGAAATAAAATACCATTTCCAAATTATTTTCATATACTTGGCCTCTTAATCACCCGAGGGTAAATTTCAATAATTAGACAACCTAGTTACTTAGCCTACATAGAACGCCTTGATGGCTGCCAGATCCAAACTGACTTTGAAGAGCAAGCACTGTAGACCTGCTCTGAGAAACAGAAAAGGAAAACGCACACCACAGTCTCGCCTGAAGTTAAACTGGTGTTCATTTTCCCTGTCCTCCCAGTTTTTTACATCTTGCAGTACATCAGGGTATGATCCATCATCAAGACCCTGGATATCTGATGTCTGACACTCCTGCTGTACATTCATGGATCCCCAGGCTGGGAGGGAAAAATAAAGTGGGAAAACTCCCTATACAAGGGCTTACTTGAGGGGGGAACAGCATGCCCTTCCTACACATGCTTTCAAATTTCAATTAAGAGAGTCTGTAACAGACGGCCTCCTTTCGAGGGTGATGAATGGCTGTCATTTTGCTCCAGTCCTCTGAGGGCAGGTCCTATTGTTAGGGGACAGCGCTATTGTTTTTCTCAACGCGCTGGTTATGCAGCTAGATCACTGCCAAGGGTACCTCATTGAAGGTCCTGGAGTTGTGCACAAGGTGCTGACTGTGTCCCTAGCCAGAATGACCCACGTGCGTGGACCGGGCTGTCCAAAGCTTTAGAGACGCCCTCGGAGAAAACTCTTCCCTGCCAGCGGAGACAGAGGCAGTGGCACCGATTCCGGCCCAGGTACCACATTCACGTTTAGGAAACAGGCAAGGAAAACCAGGCCACTGCAGCAGCTGTCACCCTGGGGGTCCTGTGAGTGAGGAGAAACCCCAGAGGGTCCCCAAAAAGCAACAAGGGATGTTCTGCTGAACTCCTGTGCACTTTATCAGTCGGATTTCAGTCATCCATCCATCTTCTACCCGTTTTATCTCATTCAGAGTTGTGGGGGAACCGGAGCCTATCCCGGCAAGCAACAGGAGCAAGGCAGGATACACTCTGGATGGGAAGCCAGTCTATCACAGGGCACAGACACAAACATCAGTTCTACCAGGAGCAATCTAACCTACCAGCATGTCTTTGGACTTTGACAGGAAACTGGAGCACCCAGAGGAAACCCATGCGAACACGGGGGTGAATATACAAACCTCACACAGACAGCACCCCAGGAATCGAACACTAGGCCCAGCACTGCAAGGCAGCAAACACATTCGCCCCATATTTCTGCCATTTTCCAGTCAAAAGAATAAGGTAGAAGTTAGTCCTATATTCAATTTTTGCTTTGCTCCAGTACTTTTGTTAGGGTATGCCTATTGACCACAACAGAAGTCCAGATTGTGTCCCTCTCCAGCACAGGGTGTAATGCCTGTACAGAGGTAATCACCCTGTACTACACTGCAAAGCAAATGCGTCTCAAGTAATTCAATCAACTAGATTTCAAAGCATGATGCTTTACATTTTTAGGGTTTTAAATGAAGAAAATACACCCCTTTTCCAGTTTTTTTCCCTTTTCTGCTGAATTGGCCAGTCCCAGGCCGACAGTAAATGCCCTGAAGTGTGCAGGCCGAGGAGAAGGCTGCAGGGACGCAAGGAGGCAGGTGAACTGGGCCGGGGAGCCACCCGCCGCCTGTCCGCGACACATTGCCTCACACGGAGCATGAGCGCATCACAGAGACGGGAGACACGTTTGTACATGGACAGACAGACAAAACCTGCAGATCATCAGAGCAACACCATTTCCGAATTCCAGCTGAATCCAGCAGAATCCAGCAGAAAGATAAATGAGTCACTGGAACTAGGACAGTCCAATTTGTGACGTGCACAACCAATAATTAATTTGCTATGAAAAGGCTCTGATGACTGTATGGCAATTCGGCAAACAGAGGGGGAGGGGGAGAGAGGGCAGAATAAGGTAGCTGAGGATTCCACCTCTAGCACAATTAGAATTATTAACAGCCTTCACTCAGCACCCAGTATTTATCATATTGCGGTGACACGCAACCGACATCCGGCAAGATCGTCGTACTTGCTTTGATCTTTCATCCCCATGCCATAAATAGCTAAATTGGATTGGCGATACAGCTGCAGCAGCACAGCTAACTGAAATGGCAAACACGGGCCGATGTAACAACAAACATGCTCTGAGCATACTTACACCACTAATCTAGAGATGATCCAGGAAACCATCTTGGTCGATATACAGTGTTTATTCCTTTTTAATTTCTTCCCCCCAGGTAGCAGTATTAGCGTACAACAGGGGTACACTTTAAAGGTACGGATTCTGCTGCATTCTGTGTGGAGTCCGCTGAAGAGAATTATATTAGCCCACCTCCTCCACAGTTAAAGGGGCGGCTCATTGCGCTGGATTTTGCCGACAGATAATGATGCTCATGCTCCTATCACCGCAGATCCTGCGTAACCTGCGTCGTTTTCGCCTGGACACTGGATTTAAGAAACTCTGCACTCGATCTAAAGACACTTCGTCCAAAGTGTGTATCTGTCTATGAAATATTTTACTTTCCCGCCTTGCTAAAAAGACTTGGTATCTATAAAAATGTCAGTTTATAGTTTCATGTTCAAACTATAAACAATCTTTTTACACCATACACAGTATACATTTGTAATCTAACATTTGCTAAAGGAATTGACGGGATTTGCCGTTACTGGTATTTTCTTACTGTTTATAGCGTGATTGTGTACTTGCAGGCACAAGTCAGATTTTACTCAAATTAGCATTTAATGATGAAGTGGTTTCTCCAGATCAGGAATATCTGGTGGGGCATTGAGTGACAAAGGTGATTCAGGCTAAAATATTTATTTGTGGTTTAAATAAAAAGTTGGTTTTTCCCATGCTGAAATCTTCTAAACATTTTATTAATTCTCCATGAACAATTTACACTATAAACCTCCAAATCCCCTGTTTTGTCAAAGTAATTCACAAGGCTGGCCAGTGGAAGATTAGGTACTAGAAAGATGTTACTGTATGCGTTTTGCTTGAAGGCAGTGCTGTAACTATTGGAAGACAGCATTCCAGGTGGAGTAATATAAAGACAATATAGGACACATTACAAACCATTTAAAAACAATTCCTGGAGAATTAGACCTTCATATTCGTACACTTAGTGCACTCGTGTTTCAGGCCTCGTCAGCGCAGCTTTAACTCTCCCTTTGTGACATCTAGCTCATAAATCAGACTTGCTCTCTTCAGCAACTTGCTCATGACATCAGGGTAGAAGGTCCCCACCTCCTCGAAGTCCTCCTTAGACAGAGACAGAATGTCCACGTAATTCTCGGCGATGACTGACTCCTCACACCTCTGGCGCCTCAGCAGGAAGATGACCCCGTACGACCTGCCCCTAGACAAGAACTCCACTTCCTCTTTCTGGTCGTGCCCATATGAGATCACCCTCACCTTCCCATTCAAGATCAGTAGCATCTGCGTGCCCATGTCTCCTTTTCTGGACAAGAACTCACCTGCAAGTCACAAAGAAAATTAACACTGACTTCTGATATTTTTAAATACTGTTCAGAATGCCCTTATGAATTGTCCATTTAAATCATTTGTTTTTCATAATGCAAAGACTCCTTTCATCTACAAACATCTGCTCTCACACGAACTATGTGTTAAAATATCCAGCCTGTCTTTACAGCTGTTGGCTGTATATGTAAACATACTGTATCTAAACTGAGTTTGATACACTCATTGCCCTGTTGCAGCTCCACACTCACCAGTAATGTAGCTCATCAGTTTCATTTTGGTAGAGATGTGGCGAAGATAGGTTTCTGACAAATGGGTGAACAGTTGTTGCTTCTTCAGAAGATTTACACTAATCCTAAAACATTAAAAAAAACATGGCTTCCTCAGGTAAAGTACTTGCGCACAGGAAGAAAACTCCTCCCAGATCTGGGATATTAAAAGATCAGAAAAAAAGGATATTAAGTATGTATTCGCAGATACCTGGCAAAAACCTCCGTTTTCATACAGCTAGGTGTGTCTCTGAACAGAGTTTCAGAATTTATCCCCTTATTACACGTCCATCTATTGTTATAGAACTGAATCACACGCTCTTGTAAAGATGGGGGGATATTTTCATCATTCATATAGTCTTTGACAGTCTGAAAGAAATAAACAAATGGATTACATTGGCTCCTACCTCAAGTGAGAATGTTAGTAATTACTCAGCTCTTCCATGTTTTGTATTTATCTTTTTTTTCTCCAGGCATGTTTCCTGCCTAAGTGATTTTAAAGCCAGTGGGTCCTGGTTCATAAACCCTCAAATGCTAGCAGCACCTGAACTTTTCAGCCCCTCTCAATACCCAATCAGCAACAGGAATAGCCGGATTATTCTCCAGCTTTGGAAAATAAATAACCAAATGGCATGGTTTCGATCTGAGCTACTGTGGCCCCTCCATTCTGTTCTACTGCAGCACCTGAACACACCAAGCAGCTTAACTGCAGCCCTGGTCCTGATTACCATCAGTCAGATAACGAGCTACAGTAGGTGCTGGCACTGAAACAGAGTGCACTGGAAGGGGCATTTGGCATTTGCCCGTGCTTTCAGTTCTTTAAGAGGTAAGGAGTCAGATTTAACAAATGAAATAACATTCCACAGGAAGCCACCATCCAGGGCACTATGTGTTCTGTATATTCCCTTCTTTTACCAATGTAATAATAATGCACACATAAGCAGAAAACATAACATATAAATAACATTACCAATTATTACTTTTACTAAATTACAACATTACAGCCGTGTTTTAAATGAAAGAGAAAGAGCTGTAAAATGTTGCAATAAGTCAGTATAATTAAATACTAATATGTCTTCAAGTATGTTAAAAACATTTAAGACCTACATACCTGCAGTTTCTCTTCATATGCAACCTGAAGAGCATGTTTGTTTGTCTGTGTGGAAGATATTGTTCCCATATGATAGGCAATCAGTATTTTGGAAGCAATCATGACAAAAATGGAAAAACACATTTCTGCATATGTGCAAGCCCGGATATCGCCATAGCCAGTGGTTGTGAAGGTTGCCAGCATCCAGTAAAAAGCATAGACATAGAGTTCCGAAAAATAGGAAATATCTACAAAACAAGCATGTGTATGTGTTACTTATAAAATTACTATTAATTGACATTCCAAATGTTATCAAAAGAAAATTAAATGTCAATGTTTTTCTAAATATACTCAAATGTACATTCTACACATAAGTACATTTAATGTAGGTTATTTTAATTTATTTACATGTCTGGTTAAGAAGGAAACTTACCTACAACTGAATACCATGCATCGGGATTGCATTTGAATGGGCAAGCCAGCATCACAAATACAATAGCACAGCTGTGTACAAACAGAATTGCATGTACTACATATTTGATCACTCGAATTCCCATAACACTGTGAAAGAGAAACAGAAAATATAGACAATGTTCACAAAAAAAACAGACCTGAATAAATTCATTATATGTATTCATATGCATTTTATTTATTTTGTTTTATATAGATCTCATGTACTTTTCAAAGTTTATTATATGGTATTAAAATGTAGAACAAATGGCATCCTCCTCTTAACTGTTAAAATAAACAGGAGAAGCAATAAACTTCACAGAATACTGTTTCAAAATGTATCATGCATGAACAATATTATTCCTCCAAACAAACCCTTATTCTTCTGAGGATTGACACCTGTCTTTCATACTAAATATTCCTTTCCTTGATTGCCATATGAGTTATATAGGAACAGGTAAAGGTTTATTCCATGGTGAAAGGAAAAGAAAAGAGACGCATCATTTTGACTGTGAAGCCTTCACATCTGAAGAAGGATCCACAGCTGAAACACTGTCACTCTTTTCTTTGCCTTTCAGCATGGAATACACCTTTATCTGGTCCTTTGCAGCCTATGTATGCTGATGCAGCTACCTTCTCAAACTTCATGTAAACTTTAAGCTACATACATATTTTGGAGATTTTTAAAGTTTTAGTCACCTTTCAGACCCACTGTAGCTGAGTGAGCAGTACTGGAATGTAATGAGTTTCAGAGTGCTCTGTAGCTCTCAGCTTTCAGCATGACTCCTGGGACTAGCCCATCTGTGAGCTTCCAATGACATCAGTGAGAAACATGCTTTTCATTCTGCTGTCTGACACTAATGAGTTCATTCTGACATACATATTCTCCTCTATACAATATTGAATATTGCAGTCATACAATAATATCATACAATATACATACTTGGAGCTGTACTTACGTGGTACTGATAGAATTGTCTTCACTTTGCATAAATACTAAAACAGAGAAAATCCTGAACAAATGACCTGTCCGGACCCACACTAACACAGGCAAAAACGTAGATTTATCTGTTTCTCTGGCTAAGTGCATGACTGTAAGACCATAGGGGAAAGAGGATAAAATGTCGTAAAAAAACCCAACTTTGTTCTTCAAGTAGTTTTTTGACACAGATTCATAATCGGAGATGTAGGTTCCTTTTTCATCATAATAGCAAATGCGAAACTTAACTATAATCTGTAACGAAAGCAAAGAAAACAGAAGAATCAGAGGAATTCTCTCCTATTCCAAAGACACATCAAGGACCTGGGTTCAGGAACTGCTTGGGTGGGATCACAGTAGGGAGCCTCTACATTACACAGTAACATTATTGCTTTCCCCATTGCCCTGTACCATCCAATACAGTGCTTTCAACAATGTCTAAGGGGGGGGAAATTAATGAATGGGGCACCTTTACAATAAATGCTATGTTGTCATTCGACATTTGAGAATCTCCCGTTACACTTTATTATCCCCTCAAAATCATACCTCTATCAGGCCTTAAATCTCCCTGAGTCAACAGCCCGACTCCCATAACAAAAACAACTAGGGAAAGAAACATTTAAAGTCCTGTTAAACCATTAGCATACAGAGAAAATTAAAAAAGTCCCTAAAAACACACAGATCTGCCAATATTGAAATGCTTACCTCAAGCATTTGGATGTATTCTATAATCATCGTTAACAAAAAAATGCTTTTATCAACTTCAAAAACAGTAGGCTAGAAAAAAAGAACTTCTCATTAGTATTTAGTACTCTACTTTTCTTTCAGTCAGCTGCTGAGGTAAAAGAGTCAGAAGCTGTCAGATACAGACAGATTGTCAGATCTTAGATGAACATGTCTCAGACGGGACCAGCAGCAGATATTTTTCTTAAATGTGGCTACTGACCACAGTATCTTCCAACCACAGCAGACCACAAAGCACCTCATACACTAATTTGTGTTAAGTCTGTAAGTATTTTTATTTACAGGTTTTTATTTACAGGTCTTCCCTTCCCCCTTTAATCATATAACACACTGCAGATTTTATTAGTATAGTAGGCATTTCTGAACTACACAGACATGGTGGTGGTGGAGGGGAGACCCCATTACCTGTAAAGCGCTTTGAGTGGAGTGTTCCGAAAGCACTATATAAGTGTAAGCAATTATTATTATTATTATTATTAATCCTGCACATTGACTATTCTGTTTCTCAATGTATGCATTTTGTTAGCTACCATTAGTTGGCATTAACGTCACTTTTAAATAGTATAAGCCAATGTATTTGAGTGACACAGCACACTTACAAGGTGATATCTTCAAAGATATCTTACAAGTGAGTGACTTATAGAGGTGAAAAAACAGACCGATAACATGAGTCAATAAAATGGGGCTGTCAGACATTCTGGAATATGTGATGCTGATAGTGGTACTGAAGAATACAGAATACCACATAAAATCAAGTTTTTAAACATTTACAAGCATAATTCTTTAGTTCATGTTTCTGTTAGCATTTCTTGCATTTACACCACTGAAATCCACAATCAAGTGTTTAGTCTGGATTGTGATTACTGGGTAGGAAGATATTTTAATCCTTTGTCTTCTACTGTATGTGTAATACACACATAGAACTTATTCCCAAATCCTTATGTACATTATGTAACCATACAATCCTACACTATATATTTTCAAATTTTCTGATAATAAATAAGAGTACTCATTGTATTATTAAGGTACCATTACAATTCATAGTTCAAACTATACAAAATAAATCCTAAAGAATTCGTGCAGTTAAATCTTACTCTAATCTTCAGATGTTCTGAGCAAGTAATTTTTATTGATGTCGGATTTTAATGGTTAGAGGATAAACAGTGTAACATAATATTATTCCAGATAGCTGAAATGTATGTTTTCCCTTATATCTTAAAAGAACTGGTCTACCTTGAGGTTATCAGACTAAAATATTATCCCTTAAATCTTAATTGATACAACAAAAATTTACTATGAAACAATTCCTTCTAGTACCTATTTAAAGAAAAATCTATAAAAAATGTGAACCTACCATGAATGAGATAGCCCAAAAGCTGAAAACGATCAAGACACAGGAGGAATACTGATAAATGACTCTGATTTTATTCTCAGGATCAATGGTTGTATTGTGGATTTTGACAATTCCATTCAGAAAACTTCTGTAGAAGTTTATGATATTATTCCTCATCCGAATATTCAGAGGCAAAGCAACATTGGACTTGTGTGCTTGATCTTTCATATAGTCTTTGTAAAGCTTAATAACTAAAAACAACAGACAAAACATCAAGTATAAGAACAACACAGTTAATCATTTTTTGCCCAGCATAAGGCTTTATGTAACACTGACAGGGAAACAAGCAGAAGTTAATTCCCTACAGGAAAGTGGAAAAAAGAGGAAGTGTGGCACAGGTATGGGGGAGAAATAGGGAGGGAGAAACAATACTTGTCCCCTTCTGTGAGCATATACAAAGCAATATGTTTAGTGTTAATCACTGGGCAGCTTGGGCTGAGCTGGTTACTTATGTTTGTGCCTGCTGCAGACTTTATCAGGCCTGCAATCACACTGGTGTGAAAGAAATGCAGATGTGCAGACTCCACCAGAGTAGCTCCCTTGTGGCTGAGAGTATCTTGTATCTTGTATCAGCTGTTCCTGGAACATGTCTTTCTGGGGTTAATTGCACTCCACCCCCCCAGCATTGCTGTGTCACCAGGGCATTACAGAATAATCAATGACAGAAATGTTCATCAGTAAGAAAGTCATTAAAATGAATTATTTAAACGGGTCAAGACAATATACTTACGTCCAGTTCCATTCTGAAATGAATCTCTTCCCTTGTCTCCAGGTGTCTTTGTGAGCAATTGTTGAGCTTTAAGCTTTATCAGGAGGTCTCGTTTAGCTACTGCAGCCTCCTTGACTTCCTTGCAGATATCAGGGTAATATTTCACCGTTTCGTCCAAACTCTTCTTTGACAAAACATACAGATCACAATTTGTAGCAGCCCTGTGATATATAGTAGCACACAGTATTAATGTCATTTCCTTATTAAAATTATAACTAACTGTAAACACACACATCTTTGGTAAGGACATGGTGGATTAGACTCCATACTTGGGTTCACTTCAAATTTCTGTAATTAGAAAAATAGGAGGTATATCTCAAAGTACAAGGGGTGTCTTGTCATTATCCACAGGAACATCATTAATTTAAGGACTGAAGCAGTCCTTTTGACTATTTGATCGTTTTTTTCTGTCAGTTCTACTCTTTGAGAATAAAATAATCACATTGTGCATCAATTTGAAAAATCCACTGTCTTGTCATGCCTGATTGTTGTTGACCGAGGTTCTGAGAAAAGGAGGCTTCCTTCTCCAAAGTACTGTCCAGCTTTAAGTTTGACTATCACGTTCCGCTCATCCTGGGACAGAACATCAACCTCTCCTTTCTCGATGAAGAACATCTGGAAAAAAAACAAATACTATAGCAGCTGATTATGCATTATGCATTATGCCAGCAGCCATATAACCCTGCAGCTTGCTCTCAACTGGGTACCCACTGAAGCTCAGCAGGGTTGAGCCTGGCAAGTACTTGCATGAGAGACTCCTGGGAAGCTAAGGTTGCTGCTGGAAGTGGTGTTAGTGGGACCAGCGGGGGGCGCCCACCCTGCGGTCTGTGTAAGTCCTAATGCCCTGGATAGTGGCAGGGACACTATACTGTAGTGGGCGCCGTCTTTCGGATGACACGTTAAACCAAGGTCCTGACTCTCAGTGGTCATTAAAGATCCCCAGGCATTTCTTGATAAGAGTAGGGAGATATCCCGGAGTCTGGGCCGAATTTCCCCCCTCGGCCTTTACCGTGGCCTCCAAATTATCTCCATGTATGATTGGTTGCACTTGCCCTGCAATGGACTGGTGTCCCCTCCAGGGTGTACCCTGTCTTGCGCTTGTTGCTTGCCAGGTAGGCTCCTGCTTCCAACGACACCGTATAGTATAAAGCAGTTTGGCAAATGACATGACAGTCTGCATTCAAATACTAAACTTTAAAATAAAAAACAATTGATATTTATTAACACTACAGTAAAAATACTGTTTCTCTGTTTGTCACCCATTTACTTTTTCTTGACTTGAATAAACTGATCTGGCATAAATCCACCCCAGCACTTGACTGAGCAAACCATCCTGGGTAGAGGTACTGCTCATATACCATACCTCTGATCCAAAGTCATTCCTCCTGCAGATAATATCATTGGCTCTGAAAAGGCAAGGCCGAATCTGCCTAGCCAACATCCGAATAAACCCTCCATCTGTCTCCAGCTTCTCCATACTTTCCTTCTTGAGGATTTTATGAAAAATTGGACTCTGTGTGATTCACAATAAAACACAAAAACAAATAAGAATATGACAGATGGCACTTTGTTGCAAAACTAAGGCAGCAGACCACAGTGTTTTGAAAGAAAACGTTTAAAGCCAAGATAAAAAAATCGAACTCAGTTCAAAAGTTTAACTGAAGACCAGTATCATTTGTCATGCTAAATATATTCTTTGCACTTCAGGCAATTTCACTTACTGAAGTGATTTTGTGACCCTTTTCTGCCAACCTAATGTAGGATAAAATGTTTTTTTTTGTTGAAATGCAAGGCCATTTGTTAGAGAATGTTTTAATCCGTATGTGACCTGGACATACAATACCTACTTGCCATTTTGTCACTGATAAGAAAAAAAGTTTTTTTTAATAAAAATTACATCTAGTTTTCCTGATAACTTCCGCTCCAATGGAGACAGCTGCTGGACACTTAATCCTGTTCTCTTCTTTGTCTTGATTTTTAGTCCAAAAGCCTGAAACAAAGAATTGTATAAATGTTATTAAAAATATTTACAATCCCAAGAACTGTAGTTGCTCTGCAATAAAAATTCCACAAACTGTAAAGAAACAGGCAGAGGTTAATTTTGACATGAAATCTAAAATGAAAATGTTTTTTTTTTACAAATTCCAAGGTAAAAGTGGAAGGCAACAATTTGCCTATTTTGAAGACAGCAGCCAAGTCTTTGAATCCATTTGAATGTGAAAGGCCACAGACAGGGCAGAAATGTCAGTGTAATCTGAGTGAGGAGAGGTGAGAGGTTAAAGGCAGGACTATTGGCCTGGAGAGTACTCTGATGCCCACTGCGCTGTCAGGTTGTCTGAAACAGCTGGCCGGTCTTCTTCCTGTTCTGCTGACGTAAATGGCGGGGAACGTACTGCAAGACATGCACTAAATGAGATTGCTTTGGGTGTGAGAAAGAACTGTATGCTCACACCTGAAGAAGGCTCCACAGCTGAAACATTGTGTTTTCTTCCTTCTCTTTTCAGCATGGAATAAACCTATTACTGGTTCCTATATCTTATACTGTAAATACTAAAGCACGTCAGTGGGGCTGTTGGTGGATCGATTGGTTACCTTGGCAATCAGATCTGAGTAGATAATGGTGGAAATATCCCCAAGCAGCGATGATGGTAGAAACTCAAAAAGCGTGTCCTGTTCTACGCCTTTTGTTCTGATCCATTTGAATGCATAAAACTTTACTATATTGCTGTAGGCAGGTCCTGTAATGTTGTTCCTCTAGAAAAAAAAGTGATATCGTTTTCAGATTACATGCTGGAGATTTACTGTAACTTGTTGCTCAATATTTATTTTTCCTATTACAGTCAAATTTAACATGTGGTACTTTCTCGTCTGTTTGTATTTGTCCTGTTAGCATTCATACACAAAAATGTTTATCATCACAACTTAGAACAGAACTAATGGGTACCAACTGGGAAAAAAAAACAGCTAATATACCTGAATGATATTTAAAAACATAGTACGGTAAGTTAATAGAATTCAAAATATGCCAAAGAGAGAGACGTATTACTGGAAGTGGCAATATGAAAGAATGAAAGTATTAAATATTAATGCCTAATTCTCAGGTAGATCTGTCACAAGTTCTTGAAGATATTTTGAAACTAAATGCTTATGGTGCAAATACTTATTTTTACTAGTTTCCCCTCAAATAGCACCCAAATATTTTTCTAAAACATTTTGTCAAACGATGTCAAACAATGTGGAGATTAACGATTATGGTATGATAATCTAAAAATACATTGAGAGTAAATTACATAGTTGATGAAGTTCTAAAAATATTTGAATTTACATATCAAATGATATTACTGTATAACAGCGTGTCTGATACGGTCACTGTACCTTCAGAAAGTGCTTTATGCAGTCTATTTTCTCTGTAAAGGCTGCTCGTGCAGCATCTGCATTGGCAAGCATAGATGTAATTGTCCCAACCACCCAGCCACAGTAAAGAGCTCCAGCCATCATTAAAAAGGTCATAATTATTTGCTGCGTGAAGAGAAATAAAAAGTTTTACCTTCTGCATTTTTTCTGACTAAAACTAGTGCATTAAAAATGTGCAGATATCTTGTAATATTAATCATAATAATTTTTAAGACATTAATTTTAGCTTTTATAAATACTTAAGGGATATATCTATTGATGAGGTATTAATAATGCATTTATCTGGAGAATACACTTAATATTAACCTACATTTAAAAAATAATGACATACTAGTGAAGAAATATACTGAGCATCCAAAAGGCAACAAATTCACAAAATCGGGGAAAAAAATATTCTGTAGCTGTTGTTCATGTCAGCATGCTGGTTAACATGTCACAGCAGTGATGATCACCTTGGGCTGAATGGTAGCGCGTGGCCCCTGCTGGAGTCAGCTCAAACTGAGGTCTATGTCTCATGCTTTGGAGAGGGCAGCAGAGGAGCCCAGTCCTCTGTGAAAATGACTGTGACTCATGCTTTGTGTCAGGTTAAAGATGCTGTGTTGTGGGAATCTCTCCTACCCTGGGCCATTGTGTGAGTCCCAGGACTTGATCAACATAGTGCCCTGCCATCAGGCTGCCCATGATCACTACAGGTAGAGTTCGGTGAGGACCAGACACATAACCAGTTAGCATAATCAGTCCTCTGTGAACATGAGTCAGGCTTGTGTGTTGACCACCCTGATGGACATCAGTAAGTGTGGCACAGATCTGCTAACTGTAGAGTACAGCTGGCCACTGACAGGGAGGTTCTAGTGTGAACATTTGGGCAGAAGTGTCTGGTCCCCACCGAAACCCCACCTGTAGTGAGCAAGGGCAGCCTGATGGCAGGGCACTATATTGATCAAGTCCTGGGACTCGCACAATGGCCCAGGGTAGGAAAGATTCCCACAACACAGCATCTCTAACCTGACACAAAGCGCGAGTCACAGTCATTTTCACAGAGGACCAGGCTCCTCTGCTGCCCTGTCCACCTGAGGTCCAGCCTCCAACTATTAAATGGGATGAAGGTGCTGTTCTCTTAAAAAGCAGAACATATTTATTCATTCAGGTCTGACATGTGACATTCGACAGGGCTCAATATTAAATCTTCAACTATGCCTAATCCACTCTTCCATTAGTGAGGTCCCTCAGTGCTTATGTCAAGCAACAGTTAAAGTTGCTTAAGTGTATCAGTCACGAATGTTCAATTAACCAAAATGACACTAAATTAATTTAACATTTAGATAATACATATCTAAAATCCATCAGCTTAATTTTTTAAAAGCATGTGCTGTATGTGCATAAACAGAGTGATAAGTTTCTTTTGTTGCTCAGTATAGGCAACATATGTACTTCAAACAAATTAGTCTTCTTGATTTAGCTAGTATTGCCAGTAGGACCCCCCCAGGCCAGGATATTCTATGCCATTCAAGTGTCAGGTAGGCGCTAAAACACACCTGTTTAACTCACACTGTACATGTTTCAATTTAATCCTCAGACTCACGATATTTCTCTCTTTTTAGGAGAAACCTGGGAATCATTTTAACAAACACATTTGATAATGCAGATACCCAGCCACATAATAATAAATCAATACATATTTTTTCATGAGACACCTTTAATTTAGGCACAAATTTCTCTGCAATCTCCACAAGAATCTGCTTTATCTGATTAAATCTACTAAAGTTTCCCTATGACTGTCTTACTGTAGAAAGGAGGTAGGGATGAACATCACCATATCCAACTCCACAAAGAGTTGCTGTCGCGAAGTAAAAACTTGTTACGTAGAGTTTACTAAAGCCGACTGTGCCTGGGGAGGAAAAAAAGAAACATGTAAAGCATTCTACAGTACCAGGATACTTTTAATATGTATGTTACTTAACAAGTGTGAACCTGTGATACGTAATTATTTTATTTTTTTCTTTTTAATTCCTTATCACAAGTTAACATTTGTAATGTGTCCAAAGTAACTAGGATGTTATTCATAATTTAGCTTAAAATGAAAATTGCTGTTCTATGAGCACATTTAACTACTAATTTCAAAAGGTTTAAACCAGTTGTTTTATGGCATAGAAACTGTAAAAACTGGTTCACTTACCATAATTGATGGCGTACAATGTGTCCAAATGTGTCACCCAAGAATTTTTTGTGCAATTATGCTTCAGCATTGGCAAAATGTATGTTGTGCTTTTACTGTTGATGTCTGTGATGGGAGGGCATACAATTGCAAACCCAATGCAAGTGGAGAAATGAAGAAAAAGCACGGAATACATAATGAACTGAAGCATAGTAACTGCCGTCTTTTCGGTAGCAATTCCAGACTGCCAGAACTTAAAGGCAAGTGGGACACGATACAGCTGCAGGATATGAGGGGCTCTGAAGTATGCATACATGTGCATTGCCTTGTCATTGGTATAAAATCTGTGCTTTTCATCAAATGGAGAAACCATCATCCAGCCAAACACTTCCCAGGGGAAGCAGCTGATGAAGTCGATTAGAAAGCTGGTTTTCATATAGTGCTTGGCTGTGTTCAGTGTGTCCACTTTCAGCTTACTGTCTTTGTAGAAGCCCACGTGTAAACGTATATACATGTCAATCCAGCAGAAAGCCCCGAGAATGTAGCACACAATCCATAGTGGCTTTTCAAAATGCAGGAATGAGATAAGGAGAGAGGTGAGAATGCTGACGGATATGGCTAAAATGATGCGGAAAAACTCCCATCTGATGTAGCGTGAATCATTTGGCATGATGGCACTTCTGTAACAAAAACACAAAATGAATTTCTCTTCAGTTAAAGCAGGTTTACCTGAGTTTTGAATATCTAAAGTAATCAGTTGAATCTGTTGATATTAAATTCTTAGAGTGCCTTTTCAATGTGAGTTCCACATCACTGCCCCGTTATACATAAGGGTGAGCAATACATATGCATGCTGATATTGCAGTTTTTGTGAGCTCAGTGCATGTAACATACATACCATAAATGAAGAAGTTCATGGCTGTAGTGCCCTAGGAAATGAGCCAGTGTGCACTTGTTTACAAACTGCCTGTGCCATAATAAAGAACTGTGAAAAAGAAAATACTTGCACAGAAAATGGATTTTATTTTTGTATACCCATGTCTGCTGCACACAGTGTTATGCAATTTGCTAAATATTCAATTTTAAGAAACATTAAATGTGACCTTCCCAGTCTATCAATATCACTGCCTTGTTGGATGTAATTTGTTGAAAAGGGCAGACACACTATACAAGAAGAGGGCTGAATGAGTCTTTTACAACATGCACTTTAAATTTAAAAGTGGGAGAAACTCTACGCACCGCAATAAAAAGATCTGTGGAAGTGTTCTACAGAAGAGCATCTGAAGTCTCTCTCTCTGTGTTCTGAAAATAAGATGGAAATAAAATTAAATGCACATGAAACCCTTTTGCTTCCTGTTTCACTACAGGAACTGCTTTGAGAGCTCTAGTTTAACTAGGTTAACATAGAGTATAATATTATCTATATTGCACCCTGATTTCAATGACGTATGCAAAAAATGGTCGGATGGGAAAATACTGCAGTTCATGCATCAGTACATCACATGTTGTGAAACAGTCTTAGACATCTTAGACACCATCAGGAGCTACAATTTATGTATGTTATCGGCATCAACAATTTATTAATATCCACAACTAGTGTTATCCACTGTTACAAGAATTCTGTCTTATTACATCAAAACTGTTAAGTGTGGGTGAGAAGAGACCCATCTTGTCATCTAATCTACAGAGTCTCTAAACACCCGATCACAACACCTGAAGGTAAACTGCAAATCAGATAGTATTGTTAATCTACAGTAGCTATTAATCTCATTTCCCAATCACATGTAATTGACTCATTGAAACTGCACGTGTGGGCTCACCACCCGCAAGGTGAAGGATGGGTGTCGGATTGATGCCTGTCGAGTGATGGGCATGAGCAGGACATGCTGTATCTGGATTGACATGTACATAGGATGTACATACCAAAAAAGAAGAAAACTATTCTATGCTGTCGGTGGACTCAATTATTTGTTAGATGAGATTAGATAACTTTGAAAAGAAGAACTGAGCCGCAGTCTAGTGATCAAGATACCTGGAAGCCTTTTCCATGGCTATCCTGTTTTTAATGGTGATTTCCTTTTGTCTTATTTATTATAATTTGGACTTCAGAAATTGTGCAATGTATTCTCATCCTAGTGTTTGAAAAACCTATTCTGACACTATTGTAATAACAGTAGTTATTAAGGAAATAGTCTATATAAAAGCCTCTACAGTTTGAAATGCCTGGCAAAAATAGATGACAGAGTAAGTTTATTCTGCTCTTCAATGTATATAATTGTATAACTGGTACTGTAACATCATGTTCCATTAGATTAGATGGGTAATCAATCTTGGTACCTTTGACTCCTTGCCACTACAAGTCTTTAACAGCGTAAATGCAATATTTTGAATTTTATATTTTACTGTGTGAAGTTTGTATGTTCTCCCCATGCTTGCATAGGTGTCCTCTGGGTGCTCTTGGACTCCAAAGTCAAAAGACCTACAGTACATGTAGGTTAACTGGCTTTTGGGAAAACTGGCCCTGGAGTGAGTGTGTGTGTATTTGTGTCTGTGTGCCTGAGAATGGACAGGGTGTATCCTGCCTTGCACCCACTGCTTGCTGGGATAAGCTCTGGCTTCCCTCAACCCTAAAATGGATAAAGTGGTTAGAAAATGTATACAATTTTTATCACTTATGTCTGAAATGTGTCAACTTACTTGGGTTTGCGTGGTATCACTCTAGTCTTGCTGAGCTTCTCTAGTTTTTCTGTAATAGATTCTTCTTCAGATCCAGCATATATTGGGAAGTTACCAAAGTCCTCAACATCTGATAAAATAAAAGGTTATTCCTATTTATTTATGATCTCCAATAACATTTAATTTCAGTCAATTCTAAAGAATAGCACTTTGTAGAATTATCAACAAAACATGAATCTTTCCATGAGATAATCTGTATTTCTCAAATATTTTTGCTTGTATGGATTTATGGTTCTCTACCACAGTAACCATAGTGAAAATATTTTAGTGACGTAAGAAAGCGGGATTAAAAACCCTGTATTTTATGAAAATGGCAATTCCTCTGAGAAATGTATTAGACATATTATATTACATATTAATTTAAAATGAAATAAATTACATATCCAAACTAATACCCTCAGATTGTGATTAATGCTCAAGCCAGTGATTATGGGGGGAGTAGTGGTTAGGGTGCCAACTGTGTAACTGAATGTTTGTGGGTTCAAATCCCAGGAGAGGCACTGCAGTTATACTTCCAAGAAAAGAACCTCAACCTAGTCACTCCCCTGAAGTCATTATATGTATAAATGGCTACAAATGTAGGTCTGGATAAAAGTGTCAACCAAATGAATTTGTAAAAATATGCTTTTCATGTTTTTTTAATTCTCTTTTCATTTAGCTCCTTTATTAAACACTGACAAATATTTTATTGTCATTCAGTTACTAATTATTTTCTGGTCAGAATACTGTTTTGAAGACAATTATTTCAATATTTCTAATACAACTATATCAGAGATTTCTGGATTTTTCAGAAAATATGAACAAGATTTCCTGAACAGAAAAAAACAATAGTGAACTGTATACAACTGATCTCTCATGTAAGTAAAAATTTAACTGATACATTTTTCAAGAAATAGAAACACAACCGTTTTCAGCACTCTAAGGTAACTCACAGCATTTGGACTTTTTAAAATATCGCCGGCCTTGATATTCCAGAGAAGCCTCCTTTTTTTTTACAGCCTTGTCTTCCTCACCAGTTTTTTTCTTTGTCTTTCTCATCATTAAATCCACTTGGTTCACCAAGCACTGGAAAAATGCTCTGTTATCTTGCAATCTTTCTATCTGACTGAAAGAGAACACAAATCGAGAAAGGTCTAGTTGCCAATCTAAATACAGTATTACCAAAACACCCATATGAAATGGTATCAGAATAAGGTTTTTATGCATTCAGTGACCACAGAGGAGTCACGGTACAGTGATTATTATGGTTTTTGGGAGTGTGGAACGAGCTGCAAAGCCATGTTGTTGGAGCTGACATGCTGGCGTCTTTCAGGAAACAGCTGGATAGGATCCAGCCACCACCACCCCAGGGCTGTGCGGTGTGGTGGCTCTCTGGCTGAGGATCTGTGCCTGTGGTTGGAAGGTTGCTGGGTCAAATCCTGTGGCTGGCAGAGCTGTTGGGCCCCTGAGCAAGGCCCTTAATCCCAACAATCTCTTGGATCAATTAGCTACCAAGTACCAGATGGGCCAAATGGTCTCTTCTCCTTTGTAACTGTTCTTATGGTCTTATTATACAAGCAGTGTTTAGCACAAGGCAAATAATCTTCAAAATGTCTATGCAAAATTCAAATAGAATTTTCCCTCTTAAGCAAGACTGACCTGCATCTAAATTTACTCTTAGACAATTAATGCCATTACCTTTTGATAGGTGGATACTTGTCAAGAACTGGTTTAATTCTGTCAAAGTCAATAACCAAAATTTCACAGTATGTTTTTGCACGGATTGTCATTGTGGCTGATTTTCCAAATAAGAATCCTACCTGAACAGCAAAAAACACAAAAAAATTGAAACAAAAGGTGATGACATCAGTAACATGAAGAAATTAATTAAGTTGTACTAAAAATTGCCTATGGTTAACTGTCAATTAAGTTTTTTGGGAAAAGCTGTAAAGTTCTAAAACCAATTTATATTCAGATCAACTAAAAATATTTAAACCTACAGTATAAGATTATGAAAGATCTGCCACTCTTTTAGCATGCATGTCTGGCAATGTCTAGTACTGCAGACAGGTGAAATCAGGAAAACTGTGGGAATCATGAGCCCCTCATGACTGTGGTGAATAGAAAATTCTCTTGACACAAAAAGGAATCCTACTTTGTTGGGCCCCTGAGCAAGGCCCTTAACCCCAGCTGCTCCAGGGGCGCTGTATGAATGGGTGACCCTGCGGTCTGACCCCAAGCTTCTCTCCCTGTCTGTGTGTCTCATGGAGAGTAAGCTGGGGTATGTGAAAAGACAAATAATAATACAAGAAATTGTATATGGCGAATAAAGCGATCTTATCTTAACAGAAAAAAATAAGAAGCATGAATGATACTGTACCTCTCCAAAATACATTCCTTCTGTGTAGAGACCCAGAATATCTGAGAGATCATCGTTTAAAATCTGCAGGAATAAAAACATCAAGACCTGAAGCTGATTGAGGACATGCAGATCATTGTTGTGATGCATAACTCTAACATACATCTATTTTGTAACATGATTCGAATTATTCCAGCATTATGTCAGCTCCAGCTCTGGGGGAAAGCCTAAAGAAAGCGCACATGTAGCCCCAGTACTGCGGTATTTAAGTCAAGGCTTTCTGTCTGTTCTGAAGAGGTTTCCATCCAGTTTTCATCAAAACTGAATACATTTGAGACAGTCAGGTATCAGTTAAAATAGTGCAGATTGTAAACTGATATAGATATATACTACAGTCTAATAAAAGCATCTTTTGACCATTAGAGCAACAGATTTTGCATTTTTAAAAGTTACATTATTTGCTATCTGTCATTTTACACTACAGCCGAAAAACATGAAAACGGCAAACAAAAGGACTTCTAATAATGACAAAATAAAGTTAAATTCACATTGAATCAATCAAACTTGACAATCATTTAAGAAAAGTGAAATTCCACATCTTCTATGTCTGAATTCAGACATGCATGTAGTATGTTGCAGACCTTCGAACTGTCCTATTCAGATGTTGCTCATAACTGCATAGAAATGATTCACACCTGACACATCCCTCTTCGAATGCAGAACAGCTCACGGGTGATGGTTTCACTGTACTGGATAATCTCTCCTCGAGGATAAAAGTACATCATAGAGATTGCTGCAACATCTCGAAGGAATGCAGATCCAGCTTGTTCAAAATAAGGAATCTTTCAAAGACAATGAAAGGAACTTGCACATCAATTACAAACATGCAGATCATCAGTGTAATGTGAATTAATCTATAAAACTCCACCATACACATACGCATATTGTGAAATGAATGTAGCATGCACAACAGTTACTAAATACAGTGCAATCACTTACAAATACATCAAAATAAACTGATTCGAAGAGGGGGGTATAACAAAGTCTTATTATAGACAAAGCTATTTTAAAACACTTCTGAGTCCAACCAAGAAATATTTGTTAAATGTGTCAACTGTTGGTAAATATTGTCCCAGCTCTTTTGAATGTGTTTCACAGACACATGGTGTACCTTGGACAAAAGCTTTCCTCTCTCCTTCATGAGTATAATATGCTTAAGTTCAGTGGGCAGGTCATGCATCAGAAAAGGCCCTCCTGGGTATGCCTGTCCTCTGGAATAAAAATACAAACTTTTTAACATTTCTTCTAAACTGCAATATATACAGTGTGGTGAAAAGGTAAGTACACATACTTAAAATGTTATGGTTTAACATATTACAACATATTTAAATTTCACCTAGTCCTCACCAAGTCCTAACAGTAGATTAAAGTAACCTTATTTGACAAATAACTCACAAAAATTCTGCTTTGTCGTTTTTTCTTTAAAAAAATCCTGCAGCACTCAAGATCGTTGTGTGAAAAAGTAAGTGCACCTTGCCTCAGTAATTTGTGGCACTTCATTTAGCAGCCATAACTTAAATTGCATGTTTCCAGTAAGAGTTCATCAGTCTCTCACATTGCCTGGAGGGAATTCTGGCTCACTCTTCCTTACAGAACTGTCTCAGCTCTGTGATGCTTGAGGCCTTTCTTGGATGCACAGTTCTCTTTAGGTCCCGCCTCAGCATCTCTACGGGTTTTATAACTGAACATTGACTACTTGGAGAACAGCGGTTTCATGGAAGGATAGCCAGAGGGAACCCCCGGTCTCCAAGCTGAACATTGCTGCACAGTGTATGTTTGCAACACATCCCTTGAATGAAAAACAAGACTTCTGCAACAATGTGCTGCAGACAAATGAGTCAAAAGGTAGTTTGCAAAATATCATGTTAAAATAAACCTATTATTTGTCTCCAGCTCTGACTGAAAGAGCAGCACTACCACTGACCAGGTGAAGGTCAGATATGTCTAAATATGTTAAACTGTAAAATCTTAAGAAGGAGTACTTACTTTTTTACCTCCAGTATCAATAAGATACTGGAAAACCCTGTCACTTCTCCATATACACCTCAGGTCCATTTTCTCCCCAGGGGACAAAGATTTCAAAACAATTAACAATTCTTTTACATTTTCATATTTCAAAACCCTTCAGTAAGGATAACTCCCAATTTAATCCTTAAAAAATCACATTAATTCCTACAACATTACTCTGATTTTCTGATTGTTGGCATAATATGTAAAAAAGGAAATTCCTAAGCAATTTTGTTTCCATAACTTACTTATATTTCTTCCACAGCAGACTCATGTAGTCAATAACCCTTTGCTGCAGAGATTGACTGAGATCGTGTGCTTCCATGAATTGGGTCACTGCATTAAGGTGGTTCTGAAACGTCACTCTAGAAGATTTTTGAAACATTTGTTTAGTGGTATGTAGTAGATTCTCTTACTATGCTACATATTTCTGTGTGACATTCACTCTCCAACGTGTCAAGATTCCTCAATCATACTAAACAGAATATACAGTAGACTGATAGACTCCAATAATGGTGTATAGTTCTAACAATCTAGTGTCAGTCAATGTGAGGCCAGAGCTTCTTGAATTCTTAACTTGCATACTGATTACTTTTATCTTTCCATCTCTGCCATTCAAGTATGCTTTTACGTGGCTTTCAATACTGTTCACTAAAATCTTAACACCTTTTTATTCCACTGATAATGTCCTCAGTTATCTAATTAGATAAGTAGATACGTTATAAAATGTAGATCATACAATAAAGTTAAAATTAGAAAAATAGTTTTTGAATATGATATATGCAGTATACTGAATATATTATGGACAGCTGCAGTAATGCCAAGGCACTTGTATAAGGAGCAGTTTTTCTTTCAATAGAATAATCTACTAGAAGCATCAATATAGTCTTTAGCCTTTAGTAGAGGGATCATATATATTGAAACAAAGGTATTTGGGGGGTATACAGAAACTGAGCAGCAATGATGTGATGCATAACTGGAAGGTGTCAGCCATGATGTTTCATAAGGATTAATGGAACAAAAGTATAAAAGTATGACTGGCTGAGCATTCTTTAATTACATTAGCTCCTGTCTATTACCCTACTCTCAAGATCCAAAGCCCTTTTTCACTGTGCCTTAATTGGGCTCCTGTATTTCTACTTGCCCTATAATAGTCCTTCATTAAAAAGGCACTCTCCTGCAAGATTTGAATTGCAATATCTCACCATAAAGGATAAAACAAAACATTTGATTTTTATTCTGGACTTATCCTTTTTCTTTTCATTCCTTCTAGTACTTTATATTTTCTGTGGCAGTGTTTAAAGTCTTTCTTCTTCTCCATCTGTCCAGAATGCTGAGAGCAGCTGACCAAACAGATGCTGAATATACTTAAACCATAAGTCAGCATTTGCATGGAGCAGTTGGGGGCTTCACCAAGTGCTGGGGATTAAGGCATTGGACCGATTTCAGCAACTGTCCACAACTTATTAACTACTATATTAACTGAAAGGCACTAAACTGCAACAAATTAGTTTTGGAAGCAGGAACATTCATTGTGTTTTGATGCCTTGTTTCTGACAGCTTATGTAGGAGGAGGAACTGCCCCAAAAGATAGTTTAGATAAACAGGGTAAGAACATAAAGAATAATTAGGCACAAACTTTACATAAAACGAAAACAGACTCTCACCTTGCGGCATTGGTACTTGCTAATGTGGCACAGATTTGGCTAATAATGTAGTTGAAAACAAATAAGCCAGTAACACACACAATGATACACACAAGTCTCTCGGAAACTGTGTAGGCTGTAATATCACCATATCCTGAAAAGAAAAAGTTGATTATAAAATAAATACAATTTAAAGGCAATCTGCAGTGTTTCACCTGTACCTTGTCCCTCAATCCCTACCTGTGTTTGTCATTGTAGTCACAGCCCAGTAGGCAGAAGTCATGTAATGGTAAAAGTTAGACTGGTATGCCTTCAAGCCATTATACCAAGCCCAGGATTGTGGGTCACACCTGAGGAGAAATCACAGCTAACTGGCTACAAAACTGTCTTAGTCAAAGCTAAACATGGTGACAATCTCCTGCTTCTGTACCTCTCCTAATGAAACTCTGAAGCTGTAAACTTGTGTTCTGTCAATGTACATATTTACAAACATCTTTTATTGACCGTTATAATGGCACCTTTAATATGTTATTGCCCATAATGTTATAAATGTCATTATACTTTGTTTTATAATGAGTATGAATCACAAAAGGGCAATACTGTATGCTGAATAGAAAAGATGCCACTTAATAATCTCATTTTAATATATGGAGGTACTCTGTAGTTTATTATTGGCACTAGATTAAAGTATTGTAATGCAAAGTGGAAACACAATAAAGGCATGGTGAATCACACAGAAGTACAGTAAAGCATGATATTAACTGCAGAAAACCAGGGAAAAAGAATAAAGGTTTCAGATGGGAAGAACAAAATATTCTAGGAAATAATGTGGAAAACTAGACCATAACTTTATCTTTCAGTCTGAAAAAATTGCCTACTAATATTTTAAAGGTACTTCAAGCAATACTTGCATTTATTACCTGTTATAATAACAGCCTTGCAGATAATAGATCCCTGCACAAAAGTGGATGGAAAACACCAAGAGAAAGACACATTTTGCTGTCCTGTATTCGATCAAATTCTTGTCCAGGTCATTTTCATTTTTTGAGAAAAATAAGAATACCTAAAGTGCACAAGTCAAAACATTTTGTTCAGATCATCTTATTTGAACACAGTAGTTATAACATAATGTAGGAGTAAATTTAAATGAATGTATTAATATATACTTTAAATACAGTGATTTATGTTGCCCATCACAGCCTAAAAAGAGAAAAGAGCTGGTGAAGAGATGGTTCGGTGACCAACTAAATTCTAAGAGCTAGATGGGACTAATTGACTCATCCCTCTTGTGACCTTACGTATCTTATTAAATATTATGTAAACCTACATATATTTAGAATATTTCTGGAGGTCAAAGGATTTCCAATCTCACAGGAAGGCAGAGCAAAATGTAAGCTACAAGGCATCTATGTCACAGTGTTAAAACCGATCGTGCCAAGGGATGCAAAACATTATTTCAATCAATTTTCCTTCAGAAGGATTTTTCATGAAGCGGTTTCATTTCAAGTATTCCCTTGCCTGGGATGAGTGAACCTCCCATTAATTTTCTACTGAATGGAAACACTTGACATTAACTGTACTCTATAGGGTGTTGTAATTAATTTCAAAACTAAGGTGAAATCATCCAATAACAAGCATTACAGGAGTATCATTTCCTCTGTTCAAGCACTTAGGGTTTCTGTTCTTGTCATGTATGAAAAATATAGACATTACCTTTCGGATCCAGATTAGTCGGTTCAGTCGAAACAGTCCCAAAACATTCCAGTGGCGGTTGCCACTGCTTATAAAGGAGAACACATCCATGGGGAAAACACCAAAGATGTCATAGTAGAGGCTCCCAGACTTACGGTAGTGACTGAAAATGCTTTTAAAGTCTGATAAGTAGCCTATATGAAAAATAAAAATAGAATTAGTTAAAATGTTTTATGTTCCGAATGAAATTAATGTCATGTGACAAGTTCGTATGTGTATCTTTCTGAAGCTGATATACTGTATTTATGTCTTGAATATACCTACTTCCAGACTAAAACACAAATTCTGATGCTACCTAGTCAATGTCAATACACTATGCGGCTAGTTTAAAACACTGCAGTGTGCACTGTCGATAACTGATGCAAGATCAAACAGATCAAACTGTGGATTAATAACAGGCGAGCTCCAGTGAGAACTGGAGGTACATCTTTACACAAAGAGCAGTGGGAGTGTGGAAAAACCATCCCAGCCATATTGTTGAAAGCAATACTCAAATCAGATTCTCATATCTCTTAGCTACTAGCACATGAATGGACTAAATGGATTAAATGGTCTCCTTGTCACGATCGTAAGTCCCTCCTCTTAAGGGCACTCCGGCTCTTTCTTGTTTCTGTTGATTTTTTGCACCTGCCTCCTGTTCCAACCCCTCCCTTTATAAGCCAGACGCTCCTACCATTCTGGGCTTAGCTTTGGAAAATGAACGCCCGGAAGCCTGCCTACCAGCGGGTCCAGGAGAGACCCGACGGCATCGGCTTCACCACGGCGTCCTGACCATCTGGGTCCGGGGCTTGGAGGGCCTGGCCCCATTACCCCTTTTTTATTCCCCGTCCCTGCACCGGATCCCGCGCCGGTTTTTAATTTTTGTCTTGTCTGTCGTGGATGGATTACCCGGTTCTGCACTCTTTCTTTCACCTTGGATTTCCCTTTGGACTTGTTCGCCTGGACCAGCACCAGTGCACCGTCGACACGCCCCCCTGTTCGTCTACCGGCCCAGTTCCCAGTCTTCTCTCCCCTGTGTCTGTTTCACTCCCTTCCGGATTCTACCGTTTGCCTGGGGTCCTGATTAACGCTTCGTGACGCTCCTTTCGTATGTTCCTATGTGATGTGCATGCCTAGTTAAATATCCATGTGTGTGAATACTGTACATGCACATGCGTCTTCTGTCAGGCCAAAATCTCAGATATGTACAGCGCAAGCATGACAAAGACAAATAGTGAGTAAATCTCAGTATTTTGGTTAGGTTAGTAGTTTAGTTTTTTATTTCAGTTAGTGCTGAAAAATACTAAGAACCTGGGCTCATACATAATTAGAAACATTGTACTATACAGTACATAAATTAAAGGTTATTTGATTCTATTATTTTCTTTTCTTTCTCTAGTGTTATTGGTAACGCTTAAACAGATAACACATGGCTGTACACTGTCATCCACGTGTTGACCTTACCATCTTTTGAAGGGACTTGCATCCGAAAGTTGATGAAAATATCCACAACAGCTACAATATCCGCTATACTTGCTAAAGTAAGAAAAAGTGCACCCCAACCTTCACTGAAATATCCTGGAAAAGCAAAAGATTTTGTGATAAAGTCACTCAGATTTGTTTTGGATTTTCTTCTCCTTCAGAGGCAATTTGTTATGCTAAGAAGTGAGTTAATTTAGTATAACCATTTTTGGGACATTACATATTTTATATGACATATAAAAAGTTATATTGGCTATATTGAAACTATAATGTACTGTGTACGTACATGTCATTGAGAATATATCAACTAATTATTGCTCATTTCAATAAGTACACCTTACGATTAACTCTCTAAACCCAACCTGCCAAAGAGCAATACTCTCACAGAACATTACTTTAAAATGGGTGAAAAAGTGAGAGAGCTCATCACAGTGCGTACAGACTGAAGAAGGGGGCCAATTGCAGATATTAATAAATCGTGCAAAATCCTCCTCCGACTCCCAAAATAACATCACTCTTCAGGATCAGCAGCTAGTTACTAACTTCAGCTGAAAAATCAAGCTGTAAACTAAGAAACCCTTTGATCACACTTGATTGCTGTCATTTGCAGAATGTATGCGTATGTAAAAGTATGAGTAAGTTTCACTTTACTTATCGAAAAAATGAAAACATAATCACATTCTTTTTATCTTAAAATGGTTTTCATTTTGATGTTAGCTGTTATAATCTTGTGAGCTCCCAAGGTTTGCATGTGTTGTCTTAGGAAATTGATCTACTTAAAAAAAAATATTTTAAAATGGATTCTGTTACGTATAGAAATATTTCCAAAATGATGCTTTAACTGCCTTTCTGGCCCTCTATTTACGCCTTTGAAAAGGAAGCACTTAGTAACAAAAAGTGGTAGATCAAAGGGATATTAGATTAAAACAGCACATAACTGTCATTCTAGGAAACATTCGATTGTATGTTGATTATAAATCAATTATTGTCATGACAAATTACAAACCTCTTGTTTCTGCATTGTTGGTAAAAAGCACCACCCAGCTCTCTATGAAAATTGAAATGGAAATGCACCAAAATAAGACAATTTCCCATTTTTTGGCAAATTTGCTGTCTGGTCGAATAGTTTTACTCCAAAATGGCTGAAATCACAAAAACATCAACAAAAGATCATGCTACAAATGCTTCTAAAAGACAAATGACACAAAATGGAAGGCTTTCAGTTTTACTCCACAGTAGCACTTGATTTCTAAAAACACGTCACAGGTGAAAAGCACGAGCACAAGACACCACACGTGTTGGAAAACAAAATAAAATGAATCATTTGGAACACAATTTTATCATTTTATCCAGGTGGGGCTGCACATTGGTGGTGGTGGAGGGGATCCCCATTACCTGTAAAGCGATTTGAGTGGAGTGTCCAGAAAAGCGCTATATAGATGTAAGCAATTATTATTATTATTATTATTATTATTATTATTATCATTTACTTGGATGAAGTGCAAACAAGATTGCACTGGTGAAAAAGCATTAAATGACATATTTGTACTGCATTAAAATTCACTGATGGCAACAAAAATCCCTTTGATAAAAATGTGTTTCTTTCATTAAATGGAGTTTAAATAAATATTTGGGTAAGATAACAGCAGCAAAATTCAACTGCCTTCAGCTGTCCTAAATTGCAGTCATTCCCAATGTCACTTCCTCATGTTAGAAACTTAAAATACTATATCAGCTGCTTTTTGTCCTTTGTATTCGCCTGCTGCATCCGTCCTCAATTGGACCAATTGACATTCAAATGTACAAATTTCAATACAATTAATTCTGGGGTGTTGGTTTCCCCAGTGAAAAGAAGGATAAACCTGAAATTGAAGAAAAAACACAGATCTGAGCGTTCAAGCAGCCTCACCTTCGAGGATTCTGAAGTTGTTTTCACAGAAGCAGGAAATGCCGCCGAGTGACGCGCAACGTAATCCAGGAACAGGCGGAACAGCTTCCGATCCCTGGGCTGGAAAACGGAGAGCAGGCCTTCAGCACAATCGTCATCCAAGTGCAGGTCCTTCGTCCAATCCATGCAGACTGCACTCAATCTCAGGCAATCAGGGTGTGCAAATGCTGACTTGTGTGCTGTGTCACTTTATGCCAGAAAAGGTGTTATTGCTTATTTTAAGCAATGTTTGCATGGCACCAGAGGAGTGAGAAATAGCTACAGTCATATACAGGGCAGCACAGTGGTGCAATGGTTAGAATTCATGCCTCAAAGCACTGCCACCATGGGTTAAATTTCCTGGGTGCTATCTGTGTGGAGTTTGTATGTCCTACCTATTTTTCCCCAGGTGCTCTGGTTTGCTCCCACTGCCAAAAGGCATGCTGGTATGTAAATTGGCTTCTGAGAAAATCTGACCCTGGTGAGAGTGTCTGTGTGGCCCTGAGAATCCAGTCCAGGGTGAATCCTGCCTTGTGGCCACTGATTGGTGGGATAGGCTCCAGTTCCCCCGTGACCCTGTATTGGATGGAGTGGTTAGAAAATGGATGAATAGATATCATTATAGTAGGAAGGCTTGAAGCCTGGCTGTTATGGGGTTTAAAAAGATTCTACTCCACGGCTGTCACATTCGTACCAGTCACTTGGGTCAGCGTAGGGTTACATTGTCATCACACTGTCCTACAGAAAACAGCAGATGCTTGAGGAAGGAAAATAAGATCCAGTCTTTAGAGCAAATACCGAGATAAACACTGTGTACAGTAACTGGTGCATGTGTATCTTACCATGAGGTTAACCGCCAGATCCTTGTGAAATAACACATTATGAGGATTCGATGCAACTCCTATATCAAAGGCGTGCTTTATGGGGTGGGCAATGTTTTTCAATCTTCTCCTTGCTGTGTGCGAAATTTTTACACCAGCTGCAGAAAACATAAACACAGCTACTTATCATTGCAAATAAGCTGTTCTAACACATGATGCTTTACTTGCTACAGGAGAAGCAGCATGTTGATTTAAATGTCGTGCTTCCGGTATAGTCTTTCAAAAATATTGAGCCAATGAATACCACTACTGATGCACAGATTAGTGTAATGTGACCGCCTCCAAACGTTTAATTGCTTGCTTATACAGTAAATATAAGTACACAAATGGCTTCTTTGTGAATAGTTTAAAAGTAATATTTAAACTACTATAATGAGTAATATAAAACAAAAAAAGAAAGTTAATCAGGAGGAGAATTACACTCACCTTCAGGAAAATCTGCAAATAAGGCAAGGAGGTCCTTCCGCTCCAGGATACAAACCTCACACAGGGTTGCGGCACAAATTGTGACATTTCTTGGAATTTTGTACATCAAATACACCTTGGACAAGAATGAATTGACAACAGCATCAGAGGAATTACTGTCAAAAAATACATTTCTTGAACAGCTCAAAAAGACTTCAAGAGTTCATTTGATATAGAACCGTAATGTAAGAAACAAAATTAACAGAAACACATTTCAGGGAGCTCAGCAGACGAACAGTGCAAATACTGGGAGTATATTGGCAGTTTTGTCCTGTGAGTTAATCCCTGTGAACAATCTTTTACGACCATTTGTGCAAGTGACATTACAGGCACACAATTATTCAGAACGATTGTAACAAAATGTACTTTCAGCAAAAAAGCTAAGAACAGGACTCCAGGCAGAGAGAAGTCAGGTGAAAGTGATGGAAGACACCATTAAGGACTTGAGACCTGAAAGGAAGTTTCTGCATATGCAGCTCAGTAACAGTGATCCTGGTACATTTATGTAAAATTGTACGTTGTTGTACAGTTCTTATACATACTGTTACATCATGTTGTGTAGTGTTCATGAAGGAGTTCCGACAGCGATTTTTAACATCATTCAAGTGAAGAGTTACCGGTGTTTGTCAAGAGTAGGTCAGTCAACCAACACTGGGACTATGTCAAGGTCAGGAGGTAGCTTATATAAAGAGAGCCACAGAAAAACCTTGTCTTAGCTAACCAGGAACTAGCCAAAAGAAAACTATATCACATAGAGCAGGACAAATGTACACTTTCTTGCTGCTAGTGACTGCCAGACGTAAATATCTCATTAATAATACCTCTCCAATTAATGATCCAGGTAACAAGGTGGCCACTCTGTCACCAGGGCCACCATCTCCAAAGACCTGAAAACATGTATTTCTAGGTTACTTTTGTAAGAAAAACATGTTTTAATATTGTATATGAGGCAAAAATATTTTTTTATTAGTTATTTACAGTTACCACTAACTAGCTGTTATATATGGATATATACTGTACATAAAACATAAAACCCAGCAAATGCAAGAATGTTAACACAAAATGAATCTCTGCTCCTAGTACCTGCACAAGCCCATGCTGAACATAGTACATGGACTGACTGATTTCTCCAGTCTTTGCCAGAATTTGCCCAGTGCTGTACGTGTAGGGGTTAATTTTAACTGACAAAGCTCTTCTGAAGCCTTCATCAGTTCCTCGAAACAAAGTGGCCTGGAAGAAAAATGAAAAAACTATACAACACAAATACGACGCAAATGCAATGGAATCCATTCCTGTTCTTGCGTGTGTTTTGTAAAATAAAAAAACGAACACAAACTTATTTAATGTCCATCACAATATGTCCACTTTACTATCTGTCATTTGGAAATGACACACAAGCCAGGGCAGAACTGTGGCGCAGCAGTTAGCATTGCTGCCTCACAGCGCTGTGGCCTTGTGTTCGATTTCTGGGGTGCTACCTGCGTGCAGCTTTCATGTTACCTCCTGTGTTCAGATGAGTTTCCTCTGGAGGCTCCAGTTTGCTCCCACAGTCCAAAAACACACTGGTAGGGTAACTGGCTTCTTAGAAAACTGGCCCTGGTGTGAGTGTGTGTGTTTGTGTGTACCCTGTGATGGATTGTACCCCTTATCCATTGCTTGCCGGGATAGGCTCTGGCTCCCCCACAACCCTGTATTAAAATGGTCAGAAAAGGATCTCTCCACAGCGAAAGCCAAAACCTTTTGAGAAGGCCAGCGTACATATTCCAAATATCCTCAGACGCAAGCGATAGAAAAAGTGCATTTCAGTGGTCATAAAAACACACTTTTAAGCCTTACCTTCTTCATCAGTGGCTGATAACAAGCTGAAGCAATTTCTGAGCGGAGAGTGAAAGGAAGGTCGTCCAGTAACCCAGACACAATGCTCCCTTTGCGATGCTTCCACAGGTATATGTAATACTTGTACACCCATGCTTGAATTTCAGCAGGCAAGCCAATGTCTTTCTTTAGTTACCAAATATATAGAAAATCAAACAAACGTAAAACAGCAAAGACATTTTGGAAATAAAGAAGAGGAACATTTACTATTAATTTGCATTTAAATATATTTACATTTAAGAAAGAGATCACAAATTCTATTACTAATGATAATTAAGACAATTAGTTAAATTTCCAATTAACAAAAATAGCATTGTTACATTCAAATTAACACGGGAAAAATCGTTCCAGTTGGAATTTCAGGATAAAGCACTCTTTCCTACTCCAAGATTTCATTTTCTTTAGAGGTTATAGTACGATGAGAACCAAATTAATACAGAGCTTAAGCTACTATAGGTTTTCCAATGGTAGGTCTGGAGCTACTGTATAACATACAAATATTAGAAGTTTCACACTGCTGACTGCTTAAAATCTAGAAATTCACTGCACTTCAGAAAGTTAGTTTTTGAAACTCCTTAATCAGAAATGAAAATTGCACCAGACATCTGAAATGGCCCTAATGAGAAGAATCCATATAATACCTACAGGTTTCCTCAGAGAACTGGGGGATTGCTATAGACAGAAACCTTCATGTTAGTTTCGTAAGGTTACCATGTTGAATTTGATAGCCTCCAGTCGGTGGTAGAACCTTCCTCTGCGAGCATCGAGGTTTGTAATGATGGAGCTCATTCCAGTCATGACCATTCCAAAAATGGCTGTTAAACCGGTAATCATCACCAAAACTGACAGGTAGACTTCGCTAATGATCACTGGATGAATATCTCCGTATCTGCACGCAGTAATCAGAATTCATGATCAGTAAAACACTCCACGAAAGCTGTGCAGCAATCTGGAGCCTATCCCAGAAGCTCAGGACAAGGACGGTTTGTGTTCTGAATGGGAGCCCATTCAAGGCACAAACACAAGCAGGTCTACAGATACCACTTATCCTAACAAAAACGTCTTTGAGACATGAGGTAAATCAGGACACTTGGAGAAAACCCATATGGGCATGTTAAGAACATGTACACTTCACACAGAAGGATCGCCCAGGAAAACAACCCAGAACATAAAATCTGTGAGATAATAGCATTTTAACCATCTAGAAAGCCCAGAGCCTGGCTGAGGGCTTGAAATCAGTTCAGGGCTGGAAAAGGCCTCACGGAGGCTTATACAGTAGTTCAATTACTGAATTATACCACTCAGCTCAACATTCCTTAAAAATACTGCCATCAAGATGTTTCTTTTTTATTTTAGACCAACATTACACTCAAGTGTCTTAGAATAGTACATGCTCTTTATGACTTTTATTAAAATATATTTTTTCCCTCAGTCCTGCCAATCATGAATTATTTGTTGTGTAATTTTATCAAATACATATTGTACATTTACTCACCCTACTGCACACAGTGTGACTCCTGCCCAATACACCGAGGCAATATATAAGTCAAAATCACTGACCATGGATATATTCTTTGAAACTGTTGAAAGACAGAAACGACTATGTTATCGGAGAATCCTTCTTCAGCCATACAATTTTGCATTACACCATTGAAGAGATTTTTACCAGACAAATTCTGTACTTACCTAATTCAGATGTGAATAATATTTAACACAGTGCACATAATATCACTACTTCCTCCTTCAGCTGTACCACACACATTATCTTGAGTAATGTCACTCTTTAGGTGGGATTGATCAACAACACCCCAGTCAATATTGAAAGAATGGAATGGATAAAATGGACTAAAATGGGATATTTGCCTTTCTTCATCAAGAATTGATGTGTTTTATTTAAGTTTTTTTTTATCTTCATACACAGACCAGCACAATTTTCTTTAAAAATAATCACCTTTCTTAAATAAATGTCGAAAAAAGAAAGATAACTTACAATGGGGTAACAACATCAACCAGGAATTTTCAAGGCAGACTCTGGCTTCAGAATGATGAACAGATGTACAAATCAAAGAAAACCTTTATAATGAAAGAGAGAAAAAATGTTTGGAAAAGGGCACTGCAAGTTTGAATAATTTCGATGGTGAGTTAAATAGCACTTCTTCGCATGCTAAGTTTCCAAATTGTTTCCAACAGACTTATTCAGAGCACATTGTAAAGTACTGCATAGCCTCAGAATATTAATTATACCTTCTGGCATGTTATCTGTCATCCTGATCATTTGCTTACATCAGTCCTTCAGGTGTAAAACTGGCATCCTATTGCAGATACAGTAGCAACTCTGAGTCACCCCTTAGTCTTCAGAGACGCAGCTTTGGGCACAAGTGTCTCTTGCATAGCTGCCTCACACTCTAAGGCTCTGTTTCCCACCACTGGTGATTGCGGACAAGAAAGGCCCAACGTCCTGATGTCACTTTTTGTAGACTATTCCATAAGTTCTCTGCTGGAGAGAGGACTTATTCCATATGACCTCCAGTGCATTACAAGGCTAATGCGTTGGAGATCAACTAATAATCTGAAGAACAAGATGGTCTTGAAATGTAGAATTTAACTCTGCTATTTACATTTCAAATCACACTTATTTAGCAACATTTCATTATAAAATGAAAAGGTATGATCTGTTCCATGTCAAAAAACTTTCCCTTTAAAAGTCCTTTTTGTAGTTAAACTAGAGCTGTCCCTACTGGTTTTACTACAGTACTGTACATCAGAATGTCGACCATGTAGTCATTGTTCATAAACTGGATCATAAGGTGACCCCTTTCTGCAGTTAATTTATTACACTAGGAGTGATGTACACTGTAGACCATGAACAAATGAATTATCTAAAGTCGTGTCTGTGGACATTTTACAATCTAAACGAAGGATTTTCGCAGTGTAGCCTGTGAAATTCTTACTGCATTTTAAGCTTGTGATGTTATGATCCTAAGCAGCCATTGGCTACATGAAAATAAAACAGGGACAATGGCTTACCAGGAACATGCTGCTACTTGGATACAGAGAACAATCACAACTATGTAATTCAAGACGGCCATGTGAACCTTATTCACGTCTGGTTCTTTGCCAAGAGCCGCTAGAAATAAGAAAGGGAAACGAGTTTAGTGTAAACAAATCGCATTTTCTTCAGTGGTGTTACAATTACTTTTAAGAGCAAAACAATCTAATTAATAGAGGAGGAAGATTCAGCCCTTACACATAAAATTGAGCAACCTCCCAACCTTCAGAAGTCGATTCACGTGCAGAAAAGACAAAGATGGATAAGCAATTTTCACCAGCTCGAAGGGAATGATGCACAAAACGTCCACGATGAACCAGAACTGAAGGTATCGCTTCCGGATCTGTTTCTTATCCAAGGTGACCAGCCCCTGGTGCTCGAAGCCGATGTAGAAGCGGGAGACAATGTTCAGGACGTAGATGGCGTCGAGGCAGTACTCGATGGCCACCAGCCACAGCAGGTTGGCATCGAAAGACACCTGGGCAGAAAGCAGCAGAGTGACCCCCCTACCCATCACAGCAGCTCAGCCTCCCTGAGGCCCTTTCCTGTCCTGCACTGTTCCCATGCCCTCGGCCAGACTCTGGGCTTGGCAGATTAACTCCATATCTGACATCTGCAATTTAAATCTAAATGAGTGTGTACTGTTCCCCCTATAGTCCCTGTACAGTACAGGTAATGCTACAGACAACTGTATCAGGAATCCCTGGAGGTTTCCTGATGCGATTTCCACTCTCTCCCCAAAAACCCACCACGTAGGGAGTCAGTCTAAAGACTACATTGATTGTTTAAAAACATTTCCACTCGTATCCTAACTAGATTGGGGCCATAACTGTAAAAACTATAAAGAGTCATTTTATAAAAGGAGGTTTACTGTATATGTGTTTACTGCTCCTCTAAAGAGGCTGCCAGCAAGACCAAAGCTCTGCCATGGAGAATTAACCTAGAGGGGCCTGACTATAGAGGGAACAGCACACACACACATTTAAATTTAACTTCATCAGGCTAAATCCTTGAAACTTCAATCTTCCAGGCCTGAGACCATAGCTACCCGTCAAAATCATACAAGTAAAATCTTAATTTTACTTCAAGATTTACCTAATTTTACCAGCAGTCATATCACTCTGCAACTCACAACTGGCAACCCACTGAAGCTCAGCAGGTGTGAGCCTGGTCAGTACCTGGATGGGAGACCTCCTGGGAAAAACTAAGGCTGCTGCTGGAAGAGGTGTTAGTGGGGCCAGCAGGGGGCGCTCACCCTATGGTCCACGTGGGTCCTAATGCCCCAGTATAGTGATGGGGACACTATACTGTAAACAGGTGCCGTCCTTCGGATGAGACGTAAAACTGAGGTCCTGACTCTCTGTGGTCATTAAAAATCCCAGGGCGTTTCTCGAAAAGAGTAGGGGTGTAACCCTGGTGTCCTGGCCAAATTTCCCATTGGTCCTTACCAATCATGGCCTCCTAATAATCCCCATCTCTGAACTGGCTTCATCACTCTGTTCTCCTCCCCATTAATAGCTGATGTGTGGTGAGTGTACTGGTGCACTATGGCTGCCGTCGCATCATCCAGGTGGGGCTGCACATTGGTGGTGGTGGAGGGGAGACCCCATTACCTGTAAAGCGCTTTGAGTGGAGTGTCCAGAAAAGTGCTTCATTATTAATATGAACTTTTACACCTCAGTGCTTCAGCAAACGTTATTTTTTCCGGGAGGGGTATGGATTGGGGGGGGCTTATCTAAGCAACACCGAGACATGGCAGACCTCCCTTTACCTGGTAGAGAGTGATCACAATGGACGCCAGCGAGGTGACGGAGATGAAGAGCTCCCAGTTCCGCACCAGCTGCTTTTTGGGAGAGACCACATACTGGCTACTGAGGGCGGCGGAGCCTGCGGCTGCACGGTCCTCCACGTCGTAATCGTAGATGTCTTCAAAGCCCATGGCCGGAGCGGGGCGCTAACCGCACCTGTGACACCGCCATCCGGGCAGGCCCGGGGCAAACAGGGCAGAAAAGTGGCGCTATGGTCAATCAGTATTATTGGCTAACTAATCGTATTTACCATCACTGACTGATAAGCGAATATCAGAGAAAATGTTTTAAAGAACGTCACTGTATCGCCGTGATTTTACAGCAGAGCTGCGAAGTTAAAAAAAAATAATAGGACATAAGGTTCCACCAGAGCCGAAACTTGGAGCGTTTTTACTTTACCTTTCCCAGCATTTAACTCGTTAAATGTGAACAATAACTGTATTAGGATCAATGTGAGCTACAGATAGACCCGCAATTGTACTCCTAGCCCGCAGGAAAAGGCAGAAAGGAAGACAAAGCACGGAAAATCCTAAACAGACTAGAAAAACTAAGACTGGAAGACTTACTCGTCACTTTGACGCATGAAATGTCGGTAGGGAAGGCGGTGGAGGGTGTCTGAACAGTGAATATTTTTGACAGAAAGCAGACCTTGCGTGTTAACCGCGGCGTCTCCGAAATACGTTAAAAAAGCGGATTTCTCCGAAGCACTCGCGAGCTCATATTTGAATTTTTTTCCGGGTCTAATTCTAAGCCGCTCGCCCTCGCGCTTAACGGAACAGCCTGACGCGTCTCAGCCAAAGCACCGCGACAGGTAACCGGGCGGGTACCGTAACTCCAGATTTTCTACAAAATAACAGCAAAAATGTTCCCCGGGTTACCGTCTCTAACACCTTCAGATCCCTGACCGGTGCACATCTCTGGCTGTTGAGGCTGGGGATCTGGAACAGGTCTTATACTTGACCATTTCAAGAAAGTATTGACACCAGTCAGTGTCCTGGGGGGGACAGCGTCGTATACACAGCAGAACAGCACGGTGCAGTTGAACACAAGCACGTACAGCACTCTTCACAAAGAGTTGTAGCTCAAAGGCAACAATTCGCTATGGAGCAGTCCATTTTTCTGTGACTGGGGCTCCGTGACCCTTAGAATATTGCTAAATATGCAATTTAAGAGAAATATGCACTGGACAACATAACAATCAGCCAGAGCCTACAACTATTGTCACAAGCTGTTAAAATGAACCACAAGATGGAAGCAAGACTGCTTTTAAAATATCACTAACCCTCCACGGGCAAGCCTTGTCCTCGTCTCTGCTGCTACAAAAAGGAGATTTTAGTTCCAGGCACAGATGCAGCCAAACAAATAAGGCTGACACACTACGTCTAGCAGATTTGAAAAAGAAACTGAAACATACATCCACTTAATATACCCTTTTGTCCCATACAGGGTCACAGAGGAGTCAGAGACTATCCCAGCAAGCACTGGGCAGGCGCGAGGCAAGCATACACAATGGACTGGATGGCGGTCCCAGCAATGCTAACCACTGCACCACTGTGCCGCCCACAAAGTCCCTTCAGTGCCCCATTTCCCGATATAGACTACAGCTGGTCACGGACGAGTCCAGAAAAGAAGGTGGGCCTTACTGCTGTAAACCCTTCTCTCCTGTTTTATCCAGACAGGTTCCTCCTTGTTAAGGAGGACCACATGATCACCCGAGCTGCTGGTCGCCTCCCACAGGTTCCAGCCTGATCCGTCGAACCATGGTGCCATCTGGTCTCCGCTGGGTGACGGCCGGCTTATCGAAGATCCAGATGTGCAAGCAGGCTGCTTACCTGATCGAGGGCCACGGTGTCCGATCTGTCCGATCCCCTCAGGGGCGCCCCAAGTCCAGCCCTGCGGGTCCACAGACCAGCTGGTTTTGAGCGCCAATTCAATCAGCTGTGGACCTGCTCCAGTTAACTTAGTTGAACCGTGGACCTGCAGGACTGGATTTGGGGGCGTCCCTGTGTGACTTCAGAGGGCTCAGCATGAAGAAGTGACTGAAATCTGGATGGTGACAGATTGCTGCGGCAGGGGACTTGGCGTCACCGCTTGGCAGAGTTGTCTGCTGTCTTGGGGATCATCGCTGTGCGTGCTCCCTGGGATCGAATCCTGGCAGGAGCAGGTGGAGCGTTGTTCTTCACAACAGGCCAGAGCCTCACGACAGGCCAGGCCAGACGAGGAGCGAGGTCAGACGGCAGGTGAATGAGAAGAGGGAGGGGCTGCTGTAATCCCGAGCGACCTTCTTCAATGAGATAGGGCGGTGAAGGAGCAGAGGGCGGGGCTCAGAACGGAGGGAGGGGCTTCTGTAACCCTGAGCCCCGAGAGGGTTGCTATCTTGATGGCTCCTGAAACTGTCCGAAAGATCTGAAAATGAAACTTAAAATGAAATTTGAAAATATCCTGAAATGGTTATTTCCCGCTCCCACCTGTATTGTCTCCCTCTTCCTGCTCTGGAGGTGTACAGCTCTGCCAATGTCAATGAGAATGGACTTGTACTTGACCCATACTGTGGCGATGACATGGCTCTGGAGTATTGAAATCGTGCTATTTACTTGTAATGCGCGTGTCGCCATCGAATGCATTTGGATTGTTCCTGCTGGGCCGTCTACCTGAATTCACTTTTTCCCGACGCTTTGAAAAGTAAAACTCAAGGCACAAAACTAACTGCATTTAAAAGAATAAACTCGCATAATTATTTTAAAAAAGATTTATTCGGGAGCTACAAAATCATCTTGCAGATGACTAGGACACATCTCTCTACTGTGACCTATAGTTCCCAGCTGGTCTCGGGAGATTTCCATGGGAGAAATCTCCAGTCAGGGGAGCTCCGGAAACCGAAACCCTGTGGATAAAAGGATTTAGGGAGACAGCCCCTCCCCGTCCCTGCCTTTCCAGCCTGTCTGTTCCTCTATCACACCCACCAGCAAACTCGGTCGTTGTTCCTAATGCTTGAAAACCAAGATAAAAAAAACCTCACGACTGATTGCTCAGCGTAAGGAAGTCAGGTTTTGACAGGTAACAAAATTGTCCAAAACTTTGGTCAGTTTCCCTTATTCATTCGTAACCTAGACAACAATGAAAACCCCAGAGTGGTTGGGATCCCGTTTTCAGGTTTAAATCAGCTCATTTTAAACCCGGTGACGCTCCTAAAAACAAAAGCAACGCTGGAACCAGGTCAAAAACGCCTTTATTAAAAAACAAAATAAAAAAACAGAACATAACGGTTTTGAAAACGCTGGAAAGCTTGCACTCGGCGGAGGCTCTGAGGAAGCCGGGCCGCTCCCCGCTCCGCACAGTCCCCAGGCGAAAGGCACGCCGCCCCCTCGGAGAAGAGTTCCCACAATCCCGGCTGGCGACGGACGGAGGCTCCGACCTTCAGAAAACACATCCGGAGAGCGCGCGTGCCGTCCCACAGGAGTAAACCCCCCCCCCCCTCCCCCCCACCGGCTACAACAGACCACAGACAGGAGAAGAAAATAAACGACATGGGGACATGGGGCTGCTCGCCTTTATGACGCTCGACCCACACAGGAGACCCCAGTGGGATCGCGCGCCGAGGCTGGGGGGCGTCTGTGCCGGCGGTGCGAGGTGTAGTACTGCACCGGCGCCCGCCCTCCGGTCCGGTCCGGTCCTCTTCCGGCCAGGGGTCGTCCCGGGACACCGGAGCCGGCTAGGAGCGGGCCAGCTTGGACTCGTGGGCCTTCAGCGTGCCGACGGCATCTTTCACCGCGTGGTATATGATGTTCTTCACCTGCGGGGGGGAATGGAGAAGCGGAGACAGTTCAGCGAGAGCGCGGCGGTACAGCTGTGAGGGGTCCCTCCTCCCCTGCCAGCACAAGGCAGAGCCCTGCGGACCCCCAGAGTGTCAAGAGACGAAAAGGCCTCCATGGCCTCAAGTCACACGAGCCCGACTGATCTTCCCCAGTCGCAGCCCTACAGGCTGGCTGACATCAGGACTGTCCTGTGAGCTGTGGCGCCCGAGAGCTACAGGGTGGTGGTGGTCATTTACAGTTCAGATGATCGCTAACCTACTTCAGTTTCAACAAGTCTCCTGTCTCCATGGTCAGATGGAAGCTGCTCCAGGTGTTTAAGCCTTGACGACTCTCACACTCTGGGAACATTTGTCAGAGCTAAGCATGGATGAGGGATATTTTACAAGATACCAATGCTTAAAGAGACAGATGGTGGTAGAAAAGGCATCTTTTTTTACAGCGTACTGCAGTCCTTTTAACGTGCAGCTGGGACAGCTTGAGGCACAGGAGGACCAAAGCAGTGAACCAGCCCAGGACAGCCTTTCAGACTCCCCTCGGCCACAGGGCGTACCCCGGAGGAGCCCTGAAACACAAAGGCATAAGAGCGCCCTGAGGAAGGCCGGACCCCCAGCGCCCCTCGCTCACCTGCAGCTTGTCCTCGTGGTTGGAGTGCGTGTTGGACAGGTGCCTGAACTCCTGCGTCAGCCTGAAGCAGTGCTTCACGTGCTCCGGGGACACGAAGTCTTCCGCCACCTTGATGCAGCTGTACAGATTGTGCACCTGCAGAGGGGCAGGGAGGGAAGGACTCAGCCGACAAACCCACAATCCCCCAGAGAACCGCCAACCAACAGTGTCTCAGAGTGACCCGTCTGTCTGAGCCATCAACAGATTGTGCACCCCCCCGGAGGGGCAGGGACAGACAGCGCATCGCAGACGGGCTCGGATATCAAACCCACGAGCCCCCCCCCAAGAGCCGCCAACCAACACAAATCGGTCTCGGCGCGACTCTGGAGCAACACTGCGTCTGTCCGTCATTCGCAAGCACAGGAACCAGCTGGGCCTCGAGGCATGAACAACTCAACATATGAACTGGCTCCCCTGAGAAATAATAAGAATTCCACATGGCAGAAGAGCGAAATGAGGCTCACTGGTATTGGGGGGGAGGGGGGGGGGGGGGGGAGTCTCAAGGCTACTGGGTACAGAAAGTGGCAGCATGGTTCTGGTTCCAATCAAATCCTATTTGCTCTGATTTTGCGGTTACTGTGAACAGTAAATACCTAGCAATGGTGCAACTTAGCTAATCACACGACTCAAGTGCAGAATGGGGGCTTTGGGACACAACCCGATTGTCGGTCCGGACCGAGCTGCACCCCGTGGCCCAGCGTGGCCCAGGGCGTGTTGGGAAGTCAGCCCAGACCTGGTGCGGTGCTCCGGCCGGGATGAAGACGGCATCCCCAAGGAACTGCACGATGGCCCAGCCCTGCACCCCGTACTCCTCGTACAGGCGCCGCCGCAGCTCCTGGTCCAGGTACCAGCTCTGGTCGTGGATCGGGTCGTGGTCCGGAGGGTTCTCCTGGCCCTGCTCCTCGCCCACCTGCAAGAGGGAGGATTGGGGGTCACCGGAACAGCTCCAGAACGGCGTCCGAAGGAGGGCAGAGCAGGGGTCTCCAATCCTGATCCTGGAGCCCCAACACCTGCTGCCATTCATCCCAGCCATCTCTCAGGCACACAATCCAGCCCTTAACCGACTTAATACCAGGACTGACTCGGGCTGTTTTCAGCTCTTACACAAGACAGGCTGCCTTTGAATGATCATTTCATACAGCAACACAAACTGCTAGTTTTGAGGAGAGAATAACTTTCGAATACTCCAATGAAGAACCCTGTCTGCTCAATTAAGCTCCAATTAGGCAGCCCGGTTAACTGGAACGTAATGACCCCCCCAGCAGGTGTGCGGACCTGCAGGGCCAGGACTGGGATCCCAGAACTCTGGGCCGGAAGGACAGGACACCAGCAGGACTTGGGGGTCTCATTCATTGTCCTAATTAAACCAAGTAATTCAGGTAAGAGATCTAGCTTCTCTGGTGGGTGGGGGGGGAACCCTGCTGTGCCCACAGGCAAGGGGATCCCCATTTGCAGCACCCCAGCTAAAGCTCCCTGCTGCTGTACCACACCTCGGTTGAACTCATTTCCTGCTCAGTTCCATCCTTTCCAGAAGGGCTCAGTCTCGGGAGACTGCGGAGAGCTCTGAAGCTGGACCCAGGCCGGGACAGCTCCCTGGGATCCGGGCCGCCTCCCGATTCAGGTCTCGGTCTCGGCCCGCTGGACACTGCAGCATCGTGTCTGGTGCCCGACCAGCCCAGCGCACAATCTGGGAGCGCAGGTGCGTGTTCCCTCGACGGAGACAAGGGACGCCCTCAAACCGAATGGGGAGGGGAAGGGGTTCGGGGTTCAAGGGGGTTCCCTCCAGGCCGCTGACGGGATCCGTGCAGAACACTAACCCCGCGAGCTGAGCTCCAGAAAGCTCTCCGCACACTGAGGGAGGTGGGCGATCCCCACGCTCGTTAAGCTCACCTTCCGGAGAAGCTCTCGGATCTTCTCGGCGTCCTTGGCAGCATAGATGTGCCACAGGGCGCCGGGCTTCTCCCTGCCCTCGTAGATCCGGCGCTTGGTCATCTCGTCCACGTCGCCCTCGTCGATGGTCTTCGCCACCTCTGCGCAGCATGGACAGACGGGACAGGAGAGAGAAACCACACCCCACAGGGTTACGCTTAACAGCGGACACCAAGGACAGCGGACAGGGAGGATCCCGTCAGGAAAAAGCCTCCGGACTGCTCGAGGGCATCCCGGCCAAAGCCACAGAGGAGAAATCTGAACTCCGAACGTGGCACAGCGGCTGCGTTTTAAAAGCGTCTCCTGATGAGAAAATGTTTATTGGTCTCGTTCTGAACCACAGAAAAACACCTGTACTGAACTACAAGCATAAGCTCATGGTCAGCAACACTTGGGAGCATTTAAAATGAAGAATCAATGCACAGACAAAAAAAAAGCAGAGCTGATCTGCAAAGCACTTCACAGAAGGCACGCACACCCCAGGAGACTGCAGACAGGCCTGTCCCTCAAGAGGCCAGGGCACACAGCGCACCCCAATCACACTGGGGTGCATGCTTCTCGCTGTGCAGTTCCAATCTGTCTTCCTACATAAACTCAGCTTTCAGTTGAACTTAGCATCAGTTTAAACCATAAATGAGGCTTCTACTTTGTAAAATTCCAGAAATTTTAAAAAAACTTTTGAGGGGACATCATTCCAGGCAGGAGCTGCCCTCTGTAGGACTTTGGTACAAAATGGTTCATTAAACGAGGACATCCACAGGACTTCACTTCACTGGAGGTGAGTAGGAGATGAGCCTCATATACCAACACTGCTGGAGTACTGTATGCACTAATACACCACAACAACCCAGTCACAGTATCTGTAGAGTCCAGTACACTGACACAGCCCAGTCACGGGCTCTAGACTCTTCTAGTCCCTGTGGAGTCCAGTACACTGACACAGCCCAGTCACAGGCTCTAGACTCTTCTAGTCCCTGTGGAGTCCAGTACACTGACACAGCCCAGTCACAGGGCTCTAGACTCTTCCAGTCCCTGTGGAGTCTAGTTCACTGACACGGACCAGTTACAGGCTCTAGACTCTTCTAGTCCCTGTGGAGTCCAGTACACTGACACAGCCCAGTCACAGGCTCTAGACTCTTCTAGTCCCTGTGGAGTCCAGGACACTGACACAGCCCAGTCACAGGCTCTAGACTCTCCTAGTCCCTGTGGAGTCCAGTACACTGACACAGCCCAGTCACAGGGCTCTAGACTCTTCTAGTCCCTGTGGAGTCCAGGACACTGACACAGCCCAGTCACAGGGCACAAAACCTGCTTTGATCCCTATTATGTTCTGCAAACAGAGTGTTATGGGTATAGAGAACTGAAAGGCCTTGATCTGAAACTGGTTCTCGTGTGGTTCTCGTTCTCTAAAATGTGATGGCAAATCAATTTCGATAAAAACCCTGCAGTTTCCCCGAGGCGTAGCATGAAGACAGGGAGGCGTGGTGGCCCTCCTCCTGAGCCCTAGCAGAGCCAGTTAGCACAGGGACAGAGACAGAGGGAAGGGAGTGAGAGAGAATGATTAGTGACAAGTACATGCTTGGAAGTAATACAAAAAACCACAGACCTTGACTTCCAGTGACATCTGTTTCTGTGGATGAGAAAATTTCCCAGAATGAAAAGCAGCAGGTGGAGTGTCACAGCCCCACCTGGGCCAGGAGCCCAGCCTGCCTCAGCACGGCCGCAGGGCGGGGGGTGGGGACGCTGGACATGTCACCGAAAGCACCGCATCCCAGGGAACGACCTCGGGCTTCTGCCATTACCAACACAGTACTGCCAGGCCTTGTGCTCTTGCGGGCAGGGGGCAGGTGATGCTCTCCAACAGATCACTCTGAGCCACTACTTAATTAGCTATCTCTTTTATGAGCTGATCTCTGTCCACCACAGCCCAGCCCAAAGAAGATTTGTAATGGGGACAGGTTCAGTACACTCAATCCATTCCATCCAAAGCATGAGACTGACTTCACCCTGGTGTTTCACTGAATGACCTTTAACCCCTAGGTTCTCCTGGGCTGGGCACACTCACACAAGCGGTGGCCACACCCTCAGGTGGAAGCCACACCCCAGCACAGCCAGCCCCGCCCCCAGCCCCGCCCTGTGCACTCACCCTCCTCGTGGTTGTCCTCTCCCTCGGGGATGCCCACGTACACCATGACGTTCACGGCGTCGGACACATCGAGGTGCAGATTCGTCGTCCCCACTTTCCTGTCCTCCGCCGATATCAAGCCTGCGGGCACACGAGCACGTCAGAGCAGGATCTCAGCGTCCAGCTGGCTCCGACCAGGAAATCGGCTTCAAGATCTCAGCTGAGCAGCTTGTCCCAGACACCTGCTGCGCACAGCTTCCTGTCCTAGGTCCTAAATACACCGTCTCACGGCCTCCAGTTGTGTCTCGGAGTCCTGCTCTACTGCAGACCAGATTAGACCAACTCTGCCAGTACATTTAGGACTCCTGTATCCTGCTATCCCCTCTGCTCAGGCAGGAGCCGGCCTGCAGCCGTCGTACCCCCAGGGCGCCCCCTCACCGTATGCGTTGTACATCTTGGGCCCCAGGTCGGGCCGCACGAAGAAGTTGGGCAGCCGGGCAGCCAGGTTGAGGCGCCCGTCCCTCTTGGTGTACTCGGGGAGGGGGAGATTCTCCATCAGGTCCTCGAACCTGGGACAGGAAAGACAAGCCCTCAGACCCCGCTCTGAGCCCCGTCATACTCCTACTCATGCACACACGAGGACACAAGAAGGTACTAAAAGCAGCCAGACTGATTAAACCGAAGACTGCTCTGCACTTTGGAAGATAGGACATGCGTTCAGGATTCCAAGTCTGGGCAAGAGCTGAGAGCACCAGAACCCACAGCCGGCTCAGTATTTAAGGACTGGCGGAATCCTTTCCCCGTGATCAATATCCTCTCTTATCCACACTGGGATTTGGAGAATCCTTTCACGTGCCCGTCTGACCCGGGAATCAGGAAGCACGTGCCCATATGAGTCGGGAAGCGGAGCCAGCGTTCCTCACCGTGTTGGCATCATGTCCCGGAAGTCCTCGCCGGGGGGCCAGTCCTTGAGCTTCAGCACCATGGGCTGACCATCGGTGCCCTGCAGGCGCTCTGCAACAAGCACAGGAGGGCACTTAACACCCTCTCTCACCCCCACACAGAGCAGCCACCCTCTCTCACCACACACACACACACAGAGCAGCCACCCTCTCTCACCACACACACACAGAGCAGCCAACCTCTCTCACCACACACACACACAGAGCAGCCAACCTCTCTCACCCCACACACACACAGAGCAGCCACCCTCTCTCACCCCACACACACACAGAGCAGCCACCCTCTCTCACCCCACACACACACAGAGCAGCCACCCTCTCTCACCCCACACACACACACAGAGCAGCCACCCTCTCTCACCACACACACACAGAGCAGCCACCCTCTCTCACCCCACACACACACACAGAGCAGCCACCCTCTCTCACCCCACACACACACACAGAGCAGCCACCCTCTCTCACCCCACACACACACACAGAGCAGCCACCCTCTCTCACCTCACACATACACAGAGCACTTACTGGAGATGACCTCGAAGCCGTCCCAGAAGTCCCGGACCTTGACGTCGGAGATGATGGCGCAGTTACGGCAGTTCACCAGGTCGACGTCCTGGTCCCCAAACTCCAGGCTGAAGGCCTCGGGGCGCCACAGGCCGGCCTTCAGCTTCTTGTGAACCCCAGACACCAACACAGGCTGAGGGGGACAGAGGGAGAACAGTGGAGGAGACGAGGGAGCGAGGAGGAGAAACAGCCAGCAGGGCCGACGGCACAGAAGGGGTGAAAGGGTTAGAGGGGGGGAAAAGGGAAGGAAAGAGCTGTGGATCAGTGTCCTCCAGGGCGGAGTCTGGCTGCTCCGGCCGGCTCTCCTGCCCGGCCCGCGAGCCCCTGCCTCTCCCGGAACAGCCCCGGAGGCGGGCCGACGCTCACCTGGCCCTGCTTCCAGCACTCGCGGAAGATCTTCCAGTTGTTGCTGTTGCTGGGGTCCTGCAGGCACAGCAGGCGCCCGTCGCACAGCCAGGAGTGGGAGGTGTGGGGGTCCAGCACGCTCAGCCCCATCATGCTCTCCTTGCGGCCCCCCTCCACCGCCCCGCCGTCCGCACGCCGCGTCTCCGCCGCCTTCTTCGTCTCCACCACCGAGGCGATGATGTGGTCCAGGAAGTTCGGCAGGGCGCCCTTGGGCTTGTCCCCCTGGAGGGGACCAGAGAGGCGCCGAGCGTGAGCCGGAGTCACGTCAGCCCCGCGGGGGCCAGCAAAGCACGGCCGCACACCAGCGACTGAGCCAGCGAGCAACGCGCGCACCGGCACAAGAGCCAAGACCTAGGAGCGGGCCTCGCGGATCCCACGGGACCAGGTTCCGGCACTGCGGCAATGTTCGAACCCCCAGTGCATGCTGGGATGCGCTCGGGGATACGCACCACTGATGCCGTGGAGAAGACAGAGGGGAAGGGGACCCCCGCGTCCCCCGCGCTCTGGGGCAGCTTCCCCGGGCCGGAGTTGAGCAGGTCGCGCAGGCTGGAGCCCTCGGCCTTGGGCTGGGCGCTGCTGGAGCCCAGGAGGAGGCTGTTGAAGAGCTTGGGGGTTGAGGAAGAGGAGGAGGACTTGGAGAGCGAGGAGAAGGACTCCAGGCCGAAGGGAGACCGGGACTCCTTGGCCATCACCGAGCGGAGAGAGCCCGACTCTGCTGGAGAGGGAGGGAGGGAGGGAGGGCAAGACACATCAGTGTGCCTTCTTTACGGAAAAATATCCCAAAACACTCTCTCCGTGTCCCGAAACGGCCCGGGCTCCTCACCTTTCGTCTCCTCTTTGGCCTTCTGCGTGGCCAGGTCGGCCAGCCAGTGCAGGGCCGAGGAGGGGGGGGCGTCTGTGGAGGGGGGGCGGCTGTCCTTCGTGACAGGGGAGGGGCCTGGAGGCGCAGGGGCGCTGCTGCTGCTGCCCTCCCCAGTATTGCCCCCTGCATCCAGACCCGGATCTGCTCTGGGAGCCGTCTCCCCCTCGCCCCCGGGGCCCCCCACCGCACTGGAGGAGAGCTCGGGACCCAGAGTGCCGCCGCCCGCGCTGGAGACGCCCCCACTGGAGGTCACAGCGGGCTGCTAGGGGGACACAACACAAAGCGGCTGGAATTAGTAACCTGCCCGGCCGCAAGGGGCTGCAGTGACACCTGGGCGCTACAAGGCGTCACTGTTTCCCAGAGGAAATTCTGAAACCTCCTTGATCACGCACAGCGCTCTCCTTTGGTACATCACTGAAGACGGCGCACTGCAGTTACCCACAGCTACAGACTGTGCTCGGCTGGCATCACACGGGCGCGCACCAGTGCTCACCAGGTGCACCAGTACCTGAGAGAGCCCATTGGGGGCGGCGGGCCTGGCCAGGGGCTTGCTCTGCCGGCTGGTGCAGGGGCAGTTGGCTTTGATGCCCCACTTGCCTCGTGCGGCGTGCACCATGTCTCCGATGTTGTACAGCGCTGCAGGGGAGAGGAGAGGGAGAGCGGTCACACCAAGAGGCAGGTGCCCGAGAGCGAGAGAGCGAGAGAGCTCGGGTCCTGCCCAGAGAGATAGCCCAGCGTATGCCCTCACTGCTGGTACTGGAGGAGCAGGGGCCCAGCAGCAGACTGTGAACAGAGGTGCTCAGAGCTGAACCATGCTGGACCCCCACCTTACTGTAATTACTTCACATCAAACTTTTGCTAACTAAAAAAATCCAGCAACTTCTTGACCTTCGACACCAAGACCTTTGATTCCTCGACCTTGGCGTGCAGGCCCGGCTGCCACGTGCTGCCACGCAGGGGGGAGTGCGGGGTCACTGACCTGTGCCAGGGATGATCTGGGTGGGCAGGAGGTTCTGGGGTTCATGGGGCTGCCCCTTGGCGCACTTCAGCCAGGAGAACACCTCGTCTTCCGGGCCCTCGTCCGTCTCTGCAGAGACACAATGCAGAGAGAGGGTAAGAGCACAGACAGGCTCCCCACCAGGGATTTGAACCTGCAATCTCCCTGCCCCGGTCAAGCACAGCCGCGCGGAGACAAGGCCGTGGGCGGCGGGAAGGGGGCTCACCGTCCGGCAGGCGGCTCTTGCGCAGCCGGTAGCAGTCCAGGCAGACGCCGAAGCCACACTTGCGGCAGACCCAGTGGATGTTGAAGAGCGTCGTCTCGCACACGTCGCACATCTCCCTGATGCCCCGCACCGCGCGCTTCCACGCCACCTTCTCTGCACACAGAGACACAGCACACTGGTCAGTGTCCACTCCCTGGACTGGTCACTCTCACTGGCCCTTCAGCACACACTGGTCACTCTCACTGGCCCTTCAGCACACACTGGTCAGTGTCCACTCCCTGGACTGGTCACTCTCACTGTCCCTTCAGCACACACTGATCAGTGTCCACTCCCTGGACTGGTCACCCTCACTGTCCCATCAGCACACACTGGTCAGTGTCCACTCCCTGGACTGGTCACTCTCACTGTCCCATCAGCACACACTGGTCAGTGTCCACTCCCTGGACTGGTCACCCTCACTGTCCCATCAGCACACACTGGTCAGTGTCCACTCCCTGGACTGGTCACTCTCAGTGGCCCGTTCAGCACACACTGGTCAGTGTCCACTCCCTGGACTGGTCACTCTCACTGTCCCATCAGCACACACTGGTCAGTGTCCACTCCCTGGACTGGTCACCACTCTCACTGGCCCTTCAGCACACACTGGTCAGTGTCCACTCCCTGGACTGGTCACTCTCACTGGCCCTTCAGCACACTGGTCACTCAGAGGCTAGCTCCCTCTCCCCACAGGCCTTACGGTGTGGCTCCACCATCATCATGGCCTCCTTCTCGGACATGACCAGCTGGCAGAACTGGTCGCCCACGTTGGCCAGGATGTACTTGGAGGTGTCGAGGTCGAGGCCCTCCTGAGCGGCGGGCGAGGGCACCCACAGCCCCATGGCCTGGGGGTCGCTCTGCTGGGGGCTCAGGAACCCCTCGACACGCAGCACCCCTTTCCTCGTGAACGCCAGCCTGTGGGGGAGGGAGGGGAGTAAGAGAGCCGAGTGTCAGAGGGGCACTCTTGACGCAGGCATGTGTCCCAGGGCCAGAAACCTGCAGCTTCACAAGAGGAACAGCCCGAGCCCAGCCCAGACAGATCCGATCAGAACCACACCGACTTGCTCCAGGCACTCTCTGGAGCTGGGCAGCGCACAGGCTGTTACACTCAAAGGCCCACCATCTGAAATCAAAAGGAGTTGTCCCCCCCACCACACACACAGAGGGGTCAGTACAGACTCACCCCCCACACACACACACACACACACAGGGGTCAGTACAGACTCATGCCCCACACACACACACACAGAGAGGGATCAGTACAGACTCACGCCCCCACACACACACACACACACACACACACAGAGGGGTCAGTACAGACTCACCCCCCCACACACACACACACACACACACACACACACACACAGAGGGGTCAGTACAGACTCACGCCCACACACACACACACACAGAGGGGTCAGTACAGACTCACGCCCCACCCACACACACACACACACACACACACACACACACACAGAGACAGAGGGGTCAGTACAGACTCACGCCCCACACACACACACACAGAGGGGTCAGTACAGACTCACGCCCCCCCCCACACACACACACACAGAGAGACAGAGGGGTCAGTACAGACTCACGCCCACACACACACACACACACACACACACACACACAGACAGAGGGGTCAGTACAGACTCACGCCCCACACACACACACACACAGAGGGGTCAGTACAGACTCACCCCCCCCACACACACACACACACACACACACACACACACAGAGGGGTCAGTACAGACTCCACACACACACACACACACCTGCGGAAGTGGAAGAAGCGGCAGGCGACGGTGGAGTCGTCCTCGTCCGGCTCCTGCTCGCGGGACTTGCGGTAGCGCTCCAGCCGGCACTCCCGGCACTTGTGCAGGTGAGGCGCCACGTTGATGCAGGAGCCGTCCTGCAGGAAGGACTCGCCCGACTGCTTCAGCTTCCGCACCTTCGTCACGTCCTTCAGCACCGACTGGCCCGCTGCAGGGAGGGACAGAGGGGTCACCCAGACTGCGCAGGGGGACAGAGGGGTCACTGCACACAGCGCCCCAGACTGCGCAGGGGGACAGAGGGGTCACCCAGACTGCGCAGGGGGACAGAGGGGTCACTGCACACAGCGCCCCAGACTGCGCAGGGGGACAGAGGGGTCACCCAGACTGCACAGGGGGACAGAGGTGTCACTGCACACAGCGCCCCAGACTGCGCAGGGGGACAGAGGGGTCACCCAGACTGCACGGGGGGACAGAGGGGTCACTGCACACAGCGCCCCAGACTGCGCAGGGGGACAGAGGGGTCACTGCACACAGCGCCCCAGACTGCGCAGGGGGACAGAGGGGTCACCCAGACTGCACAGGGGGACAGAGGGGTCACTGCACACAGCGCCCCAGACTGCGCAGGGGGACAGAGGGGTCACTGCACATAGCGCCCCAGACTGCACAGGGGGACAGAGGGGTCACTGCACATAGCGCCCCAGACTGCACAGGGGGACAGAGGGGTCACCCAGACTGCGCAGGGGGACAGAGGGGTCACCACACACAGCGCCCCAGACTGCGCAGGGGGACAGAGGGGTCACTGCACACAGCGCCCCAGACTGCACAGGGGGACAGAGGGGTCACTGCACATAGCGCCCCAGACTGCGCAGGGGGACAGAGGGGTCACCCAGACTGCGCAGGGGGACAGAGGGGTCACCGCACACAGCGCCCCAGACTGCGCAGGGGGACAGAGGGGTCACCAAGACTGCACAGGGGGACAGAGGGGTCACTGCACACAGGGCCAAAGACTGCGCAGGGGGACAGAGGGGTCACCGCACACAGCGCCCCAGACTACGCAGGGGGACAGAGGGGTCACCGCACACAGCACCCCAGACAGCGCAGGGGCACAGAGGTGCCCTTCTTCATCCCCCTGACCGGAACGTGCCCAGAGAGGGGGACACGGGAAGCAGGTGGGGGAGCAGGAGGAAGTGAAGAGGGAGACAGAGGAAACCCCAGGGCCTGCTCACCTCTGAAGGGCTTGGTGCGCGGCCGGCTCTTGCCCACGCCCTTGCCCTTGCCCTTCTCCAGCAGCAGGGCCCCCTCGCCCCCGGCCCCCCCCAGCGGCCCCAGGTCCTGGGGCTTGTCCTGGAGGGGCTCCTCGGAGTCGCTCAGGTCCGACAGGTCGCTGTTGGTGCTGGAATCCGAGTCGCGCTTCGAGGAGAGCCCCCGCTCGTCCAGCGGGAACTTCTGGGGCGACTGGTCGAACAGGAGGGGCGGGTCCGAGAGGGGCACCCCGCCGCCCTGAAACAGCGAGAAGCTGGGGGCCGGCTGGGGCTCGGCTCCAGGTTCCAGGGATTTGGGGTCCCCGGTCCCCTCCGATCCCGCCAGCGCCCCCGATCCCTCCTCGGTGGGGCTGGCAGACAGGGTGGGCATCTCCAGGACCTGCGGGGCGCCGGCGGGGGGCTGCGCGACGGCGGGGGGCGGGTGGATGGCGCCGGCGGCGGCCGCGGCGGAAAAGGCGGCGAAAGGGGAGGACAGCCGGCTCTTGGGCGGATCCGTGAGGGAGAAGAGGCCGGGCTTGCCCTCGGCCGGGGCCCCGGGGGCCGCGGCGGGGGGCGGGGGCCAGTCAGAGGTAGCTGTGGGCCGGCCGGCCGGCGAGGAGGAAGAGGAGGAGGAGGAGGGCGGGGTCGCGGCGGAGGAGGCGGGCAGGCCGCTGAAGGGGCTGTGCGACAGCTTCTCGGCCAGCGCCAGGAAGGGGTTGGGGGGCTCCTCCCGGGAGAGCTTGGGCAGCTGCAGGAAGAGGTTCTCGTGCCCCTCGGAGGGCCGGGAGCCGGACAGGAGGCCCAGACCCCCCCCCACAGCGCTGCTGCCGCTCGCCAGGCTGCTCCCGGAGCTCTTCCCCCCTCCGCTGCTCATCCCTGCCGGGAAAGCAGGAGAGAGCTTGGGCATGGCTTCCGACCCGAAAGGCTTGCCCAGAACCGCTCCGTTGCCCGCGGGTTTGGGGTCCGGCTTGGCCTGCTCCTTGGGGGAAGCCAGCGCCGTCCCGAACAAACCGGCGGCTGCAGCAGGCTTTTTCGGGGTCTCGGGCAGGGCCAGGGTCTTGAAGCCCCCCAGGCTCGGCGGGTCCTTGGCCAGGCTCTCGGACACGACGGTGAAGTAGTTGGCGCTGGGCCCGGAGTTCTGCGCCATGCACTGGAAGAATAAGTTCTGGGAAGGGTCCGAGTCGCGCGCTGGCTCCTCCTTCGCCCCAAACCCTCCGAACCCGAAGGGCCGGCTGTCCGTGCCCAGCGCCCCGTTGCTCTGGGAGCACGGCTCTCCGAAGGCTGGAATCGGCAGGGGCTGGCTGGGGGTCATCCGGAAACTGCCTGCCGACATCTGCGTGCTCCTGGCACTCTGCGACCAGACATCAGACTCTTAAACGCCAGCAGAAACGTTCGTCACGCTGCTTGCTCCCACCAAACACACCGCCTGTCTCTAGACATGGGTCGCCAGCAACAGCCCCGTGATCATCACAGTCCCCCGGCTTCCATCCCACGATCCTCTCCCGCAGTCCCCCCCACCCTTCCTCCTCACGATCCCCTCCCACAGTCGTCCCCCACCCTTCCTCCCCACGATCCTCTCCCGCAGCCCCCCCCACCCTTCCTCCCCACAATCCTCTGCAGCAGTCCCCCCACCCTTCCTCCCCACGATCCTCTCCCGCAGCCCCCCCCCACCCTTCCTCCCCACGATCCTCTCCCACAGTCGTCCCCCACCCTTCCTCCCCACGATCCTCTCCCGCAGCCCCCCCCAGCACTTTCTCCCCACGATCCTCTCCAGCAGCCCCCCCCACCCTTCCTCCCCACGATCCTCTCCCGCAGCCCCCCCCAGCACTTTCTCCCCACGATCCTCTCCCGCAGCCCCCCCCCACCCTTCCTCCCCACGATCCTCTCCCGCAGCCCCCCTCTCCCTGTACTGCCCCAAGCTCACCTCAGACTGCGTCACTGCCCTGGTGGGCGCCATCTGGTCTCCGTAGCTAGAGGGGGCAGCGGACGCAGAGCTGGTAGCCCCTCCTTCGACAACACGCAGGCCAGAGGAAGAGGAGGGGGGAGAGGGGGCAGGGGTCGGGACCACAGTGCTGGGGTACCCTCCCACTGCCCCCTCTCTCTCATTCTCAGGTGTGGGGGCTGTAGAAGGCTTGTCCTTCTTGAGAGCGAGGACACCAGTGGGGGCTGCACTGCCCATCTGCCCCACAGAGGGGAAAGAGGTGCTGGAGAAGGGGGAGGGGGCAGGTTTGGGCAAGGGCGGGGGTACAGCGATGGGGGCAGCAGTGGGATTCAGGACAGGCAACGGGTCGCCCCCAGAGACAGGGCGGTCCTGCACCACGACTGTGCGCCCGTTCTCTTTAGTGTAGGTGGCGAACAGTATGTTGGGGTGCCCCTGGGAGGAGACGTGGGTTGAGGGACCGGGGGAGCTCTGGCTCGGGGATGTTCCCTGGGGCGCAGCGGAGGTGTTGGGGCCACCCTCTCCTCCTCCCCCTCGCCAGGTGCCCAGGCTGCCCTCCCCCCCCTCGCTGTCGCCCCCGCCCTCGGCCCCCTTCAGCCTCTTCAGGGCCACGTCGCCCTCGCTCTCCGAGGCGTTGCGCCGGCGCCGCCCGCCATCGCCCTTCCCCCCGTCGCTCTCCTTCCGCCTGCGCCCCTTCTTCCCCGGCTGGTCGGCCTGCGCGGGAGAGAGCCGCGGAGCGGGCGCGTCAGTCGGGCCGGGCTCCGCCACGCCCACCCTTCCCACAATCCCCTGCAGTCACGCCACCCCTACAGGAAGCGAAACCCGCCCTGTCCGCAGTGGGACGTCGCTGGGGAAGGGTGGGGATCGGAGCCAGGCCAGCAGCAGGTGCACAGTCAGGCCATTCCTACCAACAAACCACGACACTCAACATTTTCAGACCACAAGACCTGGACTGACCACTAGCCAAGCACGACGGGAGCCACCAGGGCCTGCGACACCAGTAACGCCCACTATGGATGCTCATTTTCTGAAATGGCTCAAGCCGTCTCTCCAGACTATGAGCTGTAAAACCCTGTGACACTACCAACGAGCCGTTCAATAAACTTAAAAATGTCATCAGTCCAGAGAATCACCATGCCTCCCCCGCCCCTCCTCACCTCGTCCAGTCGCTCGTCGGCCAACATCACGTGGAGCACCCGGGGGTCAACTACCTGGGTCTCCTCACCCTGCGCAAAGAGAGAAAGAGCGATGCTCTCAGTAAAGCCTGGGATGGCTCTGACTGCTGTGCACTGGGAGCCTGGCCTGGTGTCCTGCAGTTCTTTATAATTGGAAGTCAAAGATCAGTGGCTTGGGTTGCTCATTTTCTAACGGCACAGTTAACAGGGGCTCCACATGTCCCTCCACAGGAGTCTGAGCGGCTCTCAGTAAAGCCCGGAGTGGATGGCCTGCAGTGGAACGGGAAACAGATCTGACATCCTGTGCGGCTCTCAGTAAAGCCCGGAGTGGATGGGCTGCAGTGGAATGGTGTCCTACCTGGCTCATGGTGATCTCCATGATGTGGGAGACGGGGTCGTGCTGGGACACCAGCCCCGGCGCCCAGGGCTCCTCGAACTCTGGCTGGTACACCCTCACCCTCTGGCCCTGGATGGTGTAGGGGCCTGTGAGCAACACAAGGTAGACTGTGTTGGGGCAAAGTCCTTCTACCATTCATGCATCTGTGCTTTGAAGAGACCGTTTTGATACTATGAAAGAGTAAAGAGCCAACAGCACCACTGGTGGGTCTGAGGTTTTCTCTACTGCACCGACCCCATGACCCCAACACCCCGCACAGTGCCAACCCCGGGACCCCAAAACTGCACACAGCGCAGAGCCCGTGACCCCAACACTGCCACAGCACAACACAGCGCAGAACACACGACACTGACACCAGGCAGTGCAGACCGCAACTCAAGCAGATTTCCTGTCAAACGCCCACAAAAGTCACTGATTCAGACTGTCTGGCTAGAAGGTAATCAAAAAGCTCTGCAGAAGCTATACAATTAATAACCACTGGCTCTGATCTATCGACAGTGATCACACAGCACTGACTGAGCTCAGCCCCACACCAGCTCATCATCACTGGCTCCGATCTATCGACAGTGATCACACAGCACTGACTGAGCTCAGCCCCACACCAGCTCATCATCACTGGCCCTGATCTATCGACAGCGATCACACAGCACTGACTGAGCTCAGCCCCACACCAGCTCATCATCACTGGCTCCGATCTATCGACAGTGATCACACAGCACTGACTGAGCTCAGCCCTACAGCAGCTCATCATCACTGGCCCTGATCTATCGACAGCGATCACACAGCACTGACTGAGCTCAGCCCCACACCAGCTCATCATCACTGGCCCTGATCTATCGACAGTGATCACACAGCACTGACTGAGCTCAGCCCCACACCAGCTCATCATCACTGGCCCTGATCTATCGACAGCGATCACACAGCACTGACTGAGCTCAGCCCCACACCAGCTCATCATCACTGGCCCTGATCTATCGACAGCGATCACACAGCACTGACTGAGCTCAGCCCCACACCAGCTCATCATCACTGGCCCTGATCTATCGACAGCGATCACACAGCACTGACTGAGCTCAGCCCCACACCAGCTCATCATCACTGGCCCTGATCTATCGACAGCGATCACACAGCACTGACTGAGCTCAGCCCTACACCAGCTGAATACCACTGTATCTGATCCATTGATACCAAGAGCCCCTGTCGATTCCAGAACCTCATCGAGCCGCCTCCTGAAAGATTCTGGCTCGGACCCATGCTCAACCAGAGCGGCACGTCGCTGTCCCAGGGGCAGGGGTGTCTGGTCACTCACCTCTCCTCAGGATCTCCTGCAGCTTGAGGTCACCGAGCCAGCTGGTCACTGCGGCCTGCAGCGCAGAGTGCTCCTGCAGCAGTGTATGACAGAGGTCTTCTTCCACCTGCAGACAGCACACACACGCAGTCACATGGCTGCACGGACACGCCCAGGGGCCACACACACACTGCTGCGCTCTCCCTGCCTCCTGTAAACTGAGCAATTATGCAGTTCTCGTTAACCCTGTCATTAAGCCAATTAGGGGTTCAGCCGAGTACCCAAGCGCCCATCTGGACAACAGGCGGCCGTGCACGGCGGTGGAGTCGCTCGTTTCGAACAAAGGCTGCTGACCGATACGCGCTGTTCCCCACATGCGTGTGTGTCCGCTGCCGGCCCACCTCGAATTTCTGCAGGGACGTCCCATCGGGGAGGAAGCTGAGGGCCCGGTCCACAAAGAACTCCACCGGAACCAGGGAGCCCAGGCCAATCCTGTCCACCAGGGGGCGGAACGCCTGGAAATGAAAGAAGCCGCAATTTCAGAGGGGAAACGGCACGAGCTCTTCTTGCTGTTAAAGTGAGATGGCCTCACTGTCAACAGAAGTTCTGGAAAAAGCTAGTTAGTCCCTTAACCTGCCCCTGGCCCCATCGTTCTTCATATCTACACACTCTTTCCTCATGGGTCGGCAGATTCTCAGCCGATTTTCCCACCGCTGGTTAATGAAATACATATTAAACTTTCATTTATATAACTTTAACCCACAAAATTGTGATCAGAGAAAACCTGAACTGCAAGGCCAGAGGTCCTGGAGTCCACAGTCCCGCAGGGATCAATCTGTGTTCATCGGCCTTAATGAGATTAATTATCGACTTAATCATCATGCAGGAGTATCGGGGCTGCAAGCCCCAGCTTATCCAAGAAGAGCGGAACGCTGGGATAAGCAGCCTGCGAACAGGAAGTTGGAACACGAGCTAATTGGAACTACAGACAACCTGCTTTCCCAAACCCAAGTTATCTTGGGTTCAGTTTCCAGACCCCAGATTGTGTGCATACCCCAACTTCTGTAAGGCCTCATTTGAGGAAGAGATGTTCAGAAAGACTCCTTCCATCATCACCAGACAGATGCTTTATCCTTCACGACGAACACCAGGCAATACAGAGTGGACACAACGCGCGTGAGAGGCTTCGCCAGGGGCACGTGCATCCGTGTTCAGCTTCTCTGGACTCACCAGGGCAGGCCAGACAGCGCTGGGCACAGTGCCCCCTCCCGGCTGGGCTGGCTCTTTGCGGGACGCCCAGACAATGGAGCTCTCCACCAGCAGCGCCTGGACCTGCTCTGCGTACACCCGCACCCAGGACCGCCTCCCCCATGATGCGCCCTCAAACTCCACAAACACCTGAGGAAGGCAGAAAGGGACGGTCAGATTGCACACGTCACTGAACTCCACAGGCACCTGAGGAGGGCAGAGAGGGACAGTGAGACTGCACACTTCACTGAACTCCACAGGCACCTGAGGAGGGGACAGAGGGACAGTGAGACTGCACACTTCACTGAACTCCACAGGCACCTGAGGAGGGCAGAGAGGGACAGTGAGACTGCACACTTCACTGAACTCCACAGGCACCTGAGGAGGGCAGAGAGGGACAGTGAGACTGCACACTTCACTGAACTCCACAGGCACCTGAGGAGGGCAGAGAGGGACAGTGAGACTGCACACTTCACTGAACTCCACAGGCACCTGAGGAGGGGACAGAGGGACAGTGAGACTGCACACTTCACTGAACTCCACAGGCACCTGAGGAGGGGACAGAGGAACAGTGAGACTGCACACTTCACTGAACTCCACAGGCACCTGAGGCAGGGAGAGTAAGTGTACACACCCAAGTAAGCCAGCCCTGGTACTGGAGAGCCAGAAATGAATCACCCCTACTGGTCTGCCTTTACTCAGCAATTCATAAAGACTTGGAACATGTTGTGCTAGGATCAATTTCATCAGTTCAGCTGGTCAGTAGAGCCTGGAATGGCCGACATGAACTGGAACAGAACCAACAGACCAGCTGTGGTCTCTGACAGCTACAGACTGAAGGGGATCCATGTCAGCTGATCAAGAACCTCACTGAACCGGAGTCTGGAATGGTCAGCAGCAGTGGGGAGATCTATACTCCAGAGCGGTTTTCATATCAGCTGATCTCTGAGCTCAGTACTCCAGGGGTCAGAGGGAGATTATTGCTCCCAGTGAGCAAAAACTGCAGAGTTAAGGATGACCCTCAGACCTGAAGGACTGCAGCTGTCCAGGACCAGGGCACACATCCTGGTACTCTAGCACCCAAGCAAGTAAGACTGCATTTACCCTTACACTCCATATACACACAGGCAGAAAGAGGGAGAGACGAACACCTGAGGCAGAGACAGCCCATGTTTAAAGAGGACCAGTCGGCTGTATGGAAACAGTCACCCCAGAGAACTTCAGAACCCACAGTAAGGAAACCAGTGGAAACTACAGAGAGAACTGAACACTGAGGCACTTCTTTACACAAAGAGTGGTGGGAGTGTGGAACAATCCACCCAGCCATGTGGTTGAAGGTGATAAACTGGCTTCCATCAAGAAACAGACAGATGAGATCTGTAGATCAGTCAGCCACTAACTACCCAACAGGTCACATGAGCTGAATGACTCGTCTCGTCTGTAACCTTTCCAATGCTCTTACAAGCCCACTGCTTGCAGCAATGAATGAAAACTAAAAGACCTCACCGGACTTCTATAACATCATTCAAATGACGTTCAACTGTCTCTTGTAGACCCGTCTACAGTCATCTTGCGCAGACTCGACCAGGAGTATTATACTTGGTCATTCCATTCACCACACGTCTGGACTCCCATCTAAATGACATTTCTTAGCAATGTAACTATAATAACGCCCACGGCTTTATTACAATAACGTCTGACCTCCTGAACACCGGCGGTCAGCACTCTACCGAGTGCTGTGTCCACAAGCAATTCATCTCCCACACGTGCACGAATCACAATCGTTCACACAAATCGCCAAGCGATATGGAAATCCGTGCATCTCTAAGAGGAGGGGAAGAATATCCTGTAACCTCTTTATCTGTTATTTTTTTTACTCTCCAACCACCCCCCAACCGCCTCACCAGGGGAGCCAGGGCGAGAGTTTCTCACGCGTCAGCTCAGAAAAGGTCGTGTTATTGTTTACACTCGGCGCTGCGTTCATTTGCACAGACGCGGTCGCTGTTTCGGGATGAAAGGCGACTCCAGTGCAAAGCAAAAACCAGCGAAAAGCACAAAACACAGACACACGCAAGCCATTATGAGCTCCCAGCCCGCCTGTGTTGTGCTTGGACAGGGCCCTGCGGTACTCCGGGACTAGGCCCGAAAGCCCCGGACTGGAGTGCGGCGATGCAGGCGCCGATGGGGTTCACAACAGCGCACCGCTAAAGACCTTGAAACGATTTCTCTAAACTCAAATGTTCTTCTTTAAAACTCCAGAGCGGTACTCCCCTTGCCCATACGTGCACTCGCTAGCTCGTGTGAACCGACTGTTTTGTTGTTGTTGTTGTTGTTGTTTTTTGCGCACTCATCGCTGCGGACACTGACCGTCAGCCCCGGCGGTGCCGTCCGCTCTCCGCCGCTCACCTCTACCCCCGGCGCCGCCAGGCCGATCACGCTGACCGCCCGCACCGTCCCTCGGAGCCAGTCGCGCTGGCTCACCGCCGGCTCCGGCTCGGCCCCGGCCGCCGCCGCCGCGCCCGCGTCCCCGAAGAGCAGGAGCAGCCTTTTGCCGACCAGCCCCAGCGAGTCCCCCATCCCGAGCCCCCCTCGGAAAACAAAATGCAGGAATGGAGGAAAAAAATAACTTCTGCACAGGGAACTCTTGATACTGTCGTCTCCACTAACCCCCCCCCGCCGTCTCCCCCCAGCACTCCTCTAGAGAGGAGTCCTCCAGATATTGCGCCGCTGGTTGGGGGAAAAGCGGTTGCAAATAATAATTGCAAGGGTAGAAAGAGAGAGAGCGCTCCCCCGTCCGCAGCAATAAAATGTTATTGTTCACAATGCAACAATCCCGCTCTGTCCGCCATTACAGCAGCCCGACGCGCTCCTGCACACTGCGGAGCTCCTATCCTGGGCGTGAGGGAAACTGCGCGGCGCCCCCCAGCGCCCAGTCCGGGCAGCACAGGGAGAGGGAAGGAGGCGGGGCAGTTGGAAGCGAGGCAGTTGCAAGTGTGGCCAAATTATTAGGTCCCCCAGTCAAATCAATTGGTGTCCAGCCCTGGTCCTGCAGGTCTGAGGGTCACCCTTAACTCTGCAGTTTCTGCTCCCTGGAGCACTAATCTCCCTCTGACCCCTGGGGTAGGAGAGGGGTTTAGAGAGATCAGAAATCAAGGACTACAGCTGAATACTTGCTGCCCATTCCAGGCTCCACTGGCCATTCCAGACTCCACTGGCTATTCCTGCTGCCCATTCCAGGCTCCACTGGCCATTCCAGACTCCACTGGCTATTCCCGCTGCCCATTCCAGGCTCCACTGGCCATTCCTGCTGCCTATTCCAGATTCCACTGGCCATTCCAGACTCCACTGGCTATTCCTGCTGCCCATTCCAATCTCTACTGGCCATTCCAGACTCCACTGGCTATTCCTGCTGCCCATTCCAATCTCTACTGGCCATTCCAGACTCCACTGGCTATTCCTGCTGCCTATTCCAGATTCCACTGGCCATTCCAGACTCCACTGGCCATTCCAGGCTCCACCTCCTATTCCTGCTGCCCATTCCAATCTCTTCTGGCCATTCCAGACTCCACTGGCTATTCCTGCTGCCTATTCCAGATTCCACTGGCCATTCCTGCTGACTGGATTGCTCCAAACTCACATGTGCTCCAGGCCACCTGACCATGGCAGGGAATAAATCCCCTGGTGGCCCAGAATCTCAGCAGGATAATAATCTACATTGATTTCCCTGCAACATACAGCTGGCAGCCCACTGAAGCCCAGCAGCTGTGAGCCTGGCCAGTATCTGGAGGGGAGACCTCCTGGGAAAGCTAAGGTTGCTGCTGGAAGAGGTGTTAGTGGGGCCAGCAGGGGGCGCTCACCCTGCGGTCTGCGTGAGTTCTGATGCCCCAGTATAGTGACGGGGACACTATACTGTAAAAAAGGTTCCATCCTTCGGCTGTCCGACCCAGATAGTCTTATAGGTCTCCCTAAATCAGAGAGCCCCAACCCAGCTAGTCTTACAGGTCACCCTAAATAAGAGAGCTGGACCCCAGCTAGTCTTATAGGTCACCCTAAATCAATCAGTGAAGAATGGGAACACTTGTACGTTATCGATCAATTAAATAATAAGCAGCTAGGTAGGCTGAATTGTCTCTATGTGCTTGTTACATTTATGTTCTTTTTATTTTTCAAAATTATCTGTAAATTACTTAATAACTCGCTGGCTTAACTGGTTACGGTGAAATTGTTGCAAGGCTTTGGAAACTGAGTAAATGGCGCTTCGGGACCTGGGCTGGCCACTCATGCTGCAACCCCTGGAACCCCGGTCACGAAGTAGTGGGGGTGTTTCTAACTTCCTCTGTCCTCGGCTCTCAGAGGACGCTCAAACTTGGTTGCTATGGTCGGAGCAGCAGCCAGTCAGAAAATCCGGTTCAAGGCCGAGGCTTTCTGATTGGCCGAAGAGCTGAAGAGCCGCAGGGGATTGGCCGCTCAAGGCGACGGCGGGAACATGAATGAGGAGAACCAGGACAGACACATGATCCATTCACATAATTTTGGGCAGAGCGGTGGCACTGTGGCTCAGGATCTGCGCCTGTGGCTGGAAGGTTACTGGCTCAAATCCTGCAGCTGGCAGAGGAATCCTACTCTGTTGGGCCCCTGAGCAAGGCCCTGAAAAGCTGCTCCAGGGGTGCTGACCCTCCAGTCTGACCCCAAACTTCTCTCCCTGTCTGTGTGTCTCATGGAGAGCAAGCAGGGGTATGTGAAAAGACAAACTCCTAATATGAGAAATTGTATATGGCCAATAAAGTCATCTTAACTTGCCTGATCCTGTGGCAGAATGGCACCTTGTAGTACTTAAAAATCTTTTTGGCAAGCTGGGATTCCTGCAGTCGAAGCCTCATCTACAGAATGGGACTGTTCACCACCACGCCCTGCCAGGACCCCTGGAGCTATTAAGATGCCCCCCTATAAAGGACGTGTTGTTATCAAGCAGGTTGGACCCCGCATGAAGGAACTGTGAGCAGAAGGATGCTGTCATGCGTGAAGTGGCCAACAGAGGGAGCCTAATGCAGCCTTACTGGCGAAAGGTCTGAAGTTGCAGATCAGAACGTCTTTCAGCTTTGAGATCCAGGGTGTCCAGCTCACTCCCTGGAGAGAATGGGGACTTCTGGGTTTTGTTCCAACCCCTGTAGTCAATTAATCAATTGACCCGATACTTTTTCTGATTCTAGCGATGGCACGGTGGCGCGGTGGCTAGCTTTACTGCCTGGCGGCCCTGGGGTGCTATCTGTGTGGAGCTTGTACGTTGCCCCTGGGTCCACAGGCATTTTCCTCCCACAGTCCAAAGATGATGAACAGGTAGGTTAATTGGCTTCTGGGAAGATTGGCCCTGATGTGTGCGAGTGTCTCTGTCTGCGCGCCCTGTGATGGACTGGCGTCCCGGCCGGGGTGTATCCTGCCTTGCGCCCATTGCTTGCTGGGATAGGCTCTGGCTCCCCCGTGACTCTTTACTGGATACAGGGGTCAGAAAATGAGTGCATGGATTTTTCTAAATTAGACAGACAGAGGATTTCTCATAAGGTCTTCAACAGTTTATGAACTGTAACACAAGACCTACACTTCATTCAACGTTAAATAACCCAAAAAAACAGAGGACACAGAGCTGGAAACCCCCGTCTTAGAAGACAGATTATCTTAGTGTTTTTGTAACTTTAACTAGCACCGGTGTCCAGTCCTGATCCTGGTGTCCAGCACAGGACGTTCTGTAACCCGTTCTCGCCAGGATCTGGAGGAGTTCACTGTGCCAGTCTCCGGATCCGTCAGCCAAGACGAACACATGCACAGCACCCCCCTGTGTCATTAACCTCTCTGGTTTGTTAACAGACATTGGGCCAGTTAACAGACATTGAGTCAAAGCATTTATCAACGCCTTGCAGGAAGCAGCACCCAGGACAGGGGCAGACCCCTGCAGGACTGGATCACGCAGAGGAGGAATGTCTGCACACCCAGCGTCTCCTTGGTCTGGTAGAGAAAACAACACTCAATATTTATTCATCAGTTACACAGGTCGAAGTACAACATACCGTATATACACCAGACGGCTGGTTGGGGTTTTTTTTTAAAATAAATCTCAAGTCTTTTCATGTTTCGGCAGAGAAACAAACGTTTGGATTTTTTCTTGGTGGAGCGCCACCTGGTGGGGCCCGCAGGAAGCGCTGGTGCATCCGGCTCTGAAGGAGGAAGGAACGGGCGACTGCACCCCCCTCGAGTGGCTGCAGGCTGGGGGGGCTGGCGTCACGGCAACAGCGCTCTGGACCCCGCTGGTGGTCGGAGTCGAGCGCCAGGCCGGCAGTGACCGCTCTTTCAATGCATCAATTCAAAGAGGCCATTCAGCCCATCCGGCGGTTTTCATGAAGGACGTCATGAACGTCGGTTTCAACAACTTGTTCCACACTCCTGCCACCCTCTGTGTAAAGAGGTGCCTTCCTGTTCTCAGTGCTAAATGCTCCTCTCTGTAGTTTCCACGGCGTGCAGCTGGTCGTGTCAGAACCGTGGGCTGCAGAATGGGGGGCTGGGGGGCAGGGGGGCTGCCCTGCTGTGACCTGTGATGCGGAGGGCTCGGAGAAATGGGCTGCTTGCGTGCTAGTGGTTCTCTGCGTGTGTGCGGCGTGTTATAGTGCACATGCTGTACACCCGGTGCTGGCAGGAGGAGGGGAGAAGGGTGCCTGGCGGCCTCAGAGGCAGTTGTCCGGGGTGCAGGCGCTCTGCTCCTCCAGCTCGGGGCAGGGCGAGCCGCTGTTCGCCGGCTTCAGCAGGATGTAGCGGGTCCGGTGCCGCACCCCGCCGACGCAGGGGCCCAGGCACAGCCCCCAGGATGACCACAGGGACACCTCGCAGTCCAGGGGCGTCTCTGAAAGGCAGGCAGGCAGGCCGCGCTGAGATCCGAGCAGCCTGTATCTGTGTCATGACAGCGGTGCGCAGTGGTGACAGCAGAGTACAGCGCTTGCCCAGCTGAGCTCGTTCCTTCATTGAATTCATACTTAACACACACACCGAGCACAGAGACACACATAAATCAGAGACACACGCACAGAGCACACAGACACACAGATAACAGACCATAGACACACACAACACACGGAGCACTGAGACACACACACAGAGCACACAGACACACACACAGAGCACTGAGACACACATAAATCAGAGACACACACAGAGCACAGAGACACACATAAATCAGAGACACACACACAGATCACAGACACACAGACACACGCAACACACAGAGATCTGAGACACACACACAGAGCACACAGACACACACACAGAGCACTGAGACACACACACAGAGCACACAGACACACACACAGAGCACACAGACACGCAACACACTGAGACGTGCTCACGGCAATAGACTTTTCAACAACGCTGAGGCCCATGTAGACGAAGGAGGAGTGTCGGGGCGCACCCTCACCTGAGAAGTGCGGGGTGTCCGGCTGGGGGGGGATGTGGTTGGACAGCGGCGTGTGGCGGGATGGGGCTCGGCTCTGGCGGAGCAGCCTGATCGCGGCCAGCGGGGGGAGCTCTGCTAGCCGGGGGTAGTAGAAGGAATTGGCAGGATGGCTGGGGTTCTGAGAGGTGATCTGGGGAGAGAGGAGCAGAGAGAGAATAGCCACACCTGGAAGAGTCCTTTCTGCTCAGCTCCCTTTTCAGAACAACTAATCATAATAATATAACACTGGTATCATCGTGTCTTCATCTGGGTCCCCGAGCATGTTAAAAGTAGCCGAAATCGGAGCTCACCCGCGTGATGTTCTCTGGCGGGTCAGTGGGGAAGTTGGGGGAGGAGAAGGTGAAGCCACTGTCTGACCCCGCGTCGTAAGGGTAAAGGTCAAGGGTCACATCCTGTTTCCACTGACCCCCCTCACACAGGTCAAGACTGTCGACCCCCACAAACCAGTCGGGGCTGGGAATGATCTTCACTAACAGAGAGAGCTGCGGACAGAGAGAGAGAGGGAGAGAGGGAGAGAAGATAGAGGTGGGGAAGAGAGAGAGAGCAGGGGATTTAGAGGAGAGGTGATTTACAGGCCTGACGGACAGACACAGCTTTGTAAATAAGAGAGAGAGGAGCAGGCACTCTCACAGGCGTCGTGCATGAAAGCGTCTCTCCCTCTGTGGTTGCTCGGGGAGTGTCTCCTGGTCTGCTCCTGCCTGTGGCTGTGAGAGTGTGGTGCAGACGCGCGTCTCTGGGGCTCGCTGGCTCGCCGCTATCTGCTGAGGTTACGGCACTACAGAGCAGGATGGCCTCCAGAGGGACCGCGGCCTGCCACGGCGTCTCTTGCCAGCCCCAGCGATCAGACGGGACCGAGGCGCCTCTCCGGGCGGAGAGAGAGATTTTTTTTTCTATCAAAATAAACTTTATTTCCCAGTAAACACCTGCTAACAGATCACGCAACTCTCGTTGAAATAAAAACGTTCTCAGTCAGGTGACTGCCCGTTATCAGCCGGGGCCAGTGGATGCTGGGTCCGGATTTGCACACTGAAGTCCCTCCAAGCCCTATCGCTTGCTCTGGTCCCTGCCTTTCCCCTGTCCTGGCTCTGGAACTGCGGTGCTCCAGTCCTCCACAGGGGCTCACTTCACAGCGCCCAAAGAGAGGAGAGAGATTCCCCATTGGTGGCCTGCAGTCGGCGCACACAGCACCCCCTGCAGCCCACTGGGCACTTGCGGTGCGGAGAGACACCGGCCGTGTGTCTCTCGAATCTGCAAACCCTGTGACCGCACACAGGGAGTGAGGCTGCGTGGGCAGGTACCCCCCCACCCTCCCGTTGGCACGGCGTGGCTCGTGGCGTGTTGGCGTGTGAGCGGGCCGGCAGACAGGCGGGTGGGGGGGGTACCTGCCCACGCAGCCTCACTCCCTGTGTGCGGTCACAGGGTTTGCAGATTCGAGAGACACACGGCCGGCGATTCCAGATTGGGTATGACTAACAAAAACACAACGGGCGACTCTTACTTGTGCTTTCTAACTCTAACTAGAGCACTGTAGGTTCGCCGCGTCTTGCTTAGGGCCAACAACATGCTATTGGCGACCCTGCACTCTGAACTCTCTCAGGCACTCTGTGAGCTGACTGAAGCATCTAGCAGTCCTCCTGTTGAAGAAGTGCCAGCGATTCAGTTAATCAGCCAGCAGGAGCGGGACAGGACAGACGAGATTACCGCTGCCCACCTGTAACCGAGCCGCCTGGAGAGCTGCACAGGGCAGAAGGAAGCAGGAGACCCCACTGCTCACCCCCAGGGTGAAGGGCAGCAGAGAGCCTTCAGGCCCGGGAGGTCCGGGCACCCTGGGGTGTCCTACTGCGCTTGGAAAATGGGCTACTAGGTTTAAGAAATATGTATATTCATTTAAAACAAAGATTTTCCCCGATATAAGACTACAAGAAGACCCGATAAATGTTAAGAGGTGAAAAGGTTTTTAATGATCTTCTCATTGTCTGTCGGTTTTTGGGACCGCCCTGAGGCAGGGGTCTGTCGGGAGCCCTGTGGGACACCGGCCCCGCCACCGGCGTCGCGTCTGAGCTCGGCTTGTCCTGGAACGGCCGCAGCGATGGCAGTCTGCTTGGCGAAGCAGCAGGGACCTGCCTGCGCCAGTCACCGTGATTCCGACTCAGGGTCATTGGGACACAGGGATGTCCTCAACCCTGATTCAATTCAGGCTCTCTTGCACAGCTGCACTGTGGGAAGCCTGCCCTGTCTGCCCCAGGGTGTCCGGGTGGGAAACAGGTGTGAGGGGTTAAACACACAGATCGATCTCCGGTTTCAGGGCAGCGTCCTTGCCCCGAGACTCTTGTCTATAAATACCCCCCCTCCCTGAGAGCCCCCCTGTCCTGACTCCCATTCCTCACATCTCTGGCCAGCGCGCCGCGTGCCCCGGCGGGCTATAAAAAGCAGCGTGCTGCGGTCACTCCTGTCAGGCCTCTGCTAGGCCACCGGGATGCCAGAGCTCAGCAGAAACGGAAATTTTGCCTCACACTTATATAGCGCCTTTCTGGACACCGCACTCAAAACACTTCACAGGTCACAGGGATCTCCTCCACTGCCACCAGTGTGCAGCCAGAGTGGACCAGTACACTCCCCACACAGCAGCTCTCAGTGGGGAGGAGAGCAGAGTGGTGAAGCCAGCTCAGAGATGGGGATTATCAGGAGGTCATGATTGGTAAAGGCCAGGGGGGAATCTGGCCAGGACACCGGGGTAACACCCCTACTCTTTTCGAGAAACGCCCTGGGATTTTTAATGACCACAGAGAGTCAGGACCTCGGTTTTACGTCTCGTCTGAAGGACGGCGCCTTTTTACTGTATAGTGTCCCCATCACTATACTGGGGCATTAGGACCCACGTGGACCACAGGGTGAGCGCCCCCTGCTGGCCCCACTGACACCTCTTCCAGCAGCAGCCTTAGTTTTCCCGAGGAGTCTCCCATCCAGGTACTGACCAGGCTCACACCTGACTTCACAGAGACAGGCGCAGACGTCACTCAGCCCTTCCTGCCGGAGCGCCTGCGCGTCGGGGGGGGCCCTGTACCCCTTGTCTGCCCGGCTCTGCCAGCTCCAGGACCCGCAGTGCCAGCCTGCGCTGGGGGCAGGAGGGTCAGAGAGAGGGGGGCCGCGAGCGCACCGGGGCCTTACTCTTGGGTGCCGGGGGTGCAGCAGCAGCTCGGTGGAGCTGTGCCCGATGCCCGTGGCCAGGCCCGGCGTGCGGTACATGGCGCCCACGCCCCTCCGGCTCCTCCGCGCCTCCTTGGCCTCTTTCAGCAGCGGGGCAGTCACCCCCAGCTCGGCGAAGCTGCACAGCCCGGGGCTCGCCAGCGCCCCCTCCTGCCAGAGCCGGTAGTGCCTGCCGTGGCTGACGGCTGTGGAGACGACAGACGGACACACGGTTAACGGTGTGGAATTTAATTCGTTAAATTGAACAGCGCACTAGCAAGACCTCCCTTAAAAATATTATTCTAATTGCCAGCCCATGAACCTTAATCCCAATTCCATAAATTCCTAAATAAGGCCGAGTGCCCTGCGGCCTGGTTTCCCTTTTTTCTCCAGCTGCCTCCAGTTGATCCCTGGATCCGGTTCCTTTATTACCCACTCGCCCCTCACCTCCCTTCTGCCCCGGCCCACCCAGGACAGAGCTCCCTGTGAATCACCACCTCCACTCTTCACTGCAGCCCCTCCCCCCATGTGCCGACACTCCCACTGGCCGACGCCCCTTTCTTCTTTTTCTGGTAAATCTATCTGCATAACCCCGCCCACTGAACAGCACTGACCCCGCCCACAGCACCAGCCATGTGGAATAGCAACTTCACCACAGAAAACCAAGGGTGCCCTTCCTACGCTGGATCAGAGCACAGGGCTGTCACATCTGGTTCCCATCACCTCCGGCTGGCAGTCATTTACGCCAGCCGCCACAGCCCAGAGATCCTGGGCTGGCCATTCTGCTCCTGTCAGCGCGGGCGGGCCGTGCTCCAGAGGTCTCAGGCCAGCATCCTGCGCCGAGGACCGTCTGGGCGCGGCTGAACTGGAGTCTTGACAGGAGCCACAATTGCGGGTGGCGCCGAATGCCGCTCTTTCATCTTCCTCTCCCACCAGAATCCGGTGTCGGGGGAGAGCAGTATCCCAGAGGCATGCTGCCCTGAGCTGCGGAGCACAGCGTCAGATCACTGAGGGGGACATAAGAGCCAGACTCGATCGCCCTGCTCCAGCTCAACCTTAACACTCAGGGAACCTCAAGATCTGGGAGGAAGCGAAGCCCCTGATCCTAGCGACCCTCTCTCCCAGGCCGCACCCTCGCTCACCTATCAGCTTGGACCACTGCGCGGGAGGGCGGTACAGTGGGTACTGTTTTGGAAAGGTCTGGGGGCTCCACTGTCCCGTGAACACCAGAATGTAGGAGGCGGGGCCACGCTCCAAGCATGTGGCCGGACGATCGGCTGAAGAGCGGACGGTGCCGGCCCACAATGCCATTTGCATCAGTGCAGCAGCCAGCAGCCTCTGCAGCCAACCAGGGGAGAGAATCTCTGGTGACATCATCTGGATAAAACAGCGTAAGGAAAGAATGACATCATCTGAGTGCGCCACACGACGGAAGAGTGACATCATCTGCGTGAGACTCTGGGGTCGGAGCCAGGCTTGATCTCTGGGGTAGCTCAGGAAGCTGACAGTACTCTCCCTCACTCACTCCCTTCCTTCCCCTCCAGTAAGGTCTTGCCGTCAATGCTGAATTAAACATAACACAGCAGTGTGATATATATCATCCTGTATTATCCTCTCGGAGACAAAGAAGACAGGGAGGCTTTTGAGCCCAAAACAGACTCCAGTGGCAGTCTAAACCCGGAGTTACTTATTGCCTGTGATTTAAGGGTTTCTGGGAAAAAGAAAGTGTGAGGTAGCTGGTTTGAGTTAGAAAGGGTTTTTGCTGCTCAGTATTTCTCAGAAACAGTGAAACAATGTGTATCTGGAAGGAGATGTTAGGAGGGAGAACATAAAATATTTCGATGTCTTGCCGTTGCCCAAGAGCTGACTGAACCAGCTCTCCTCTCCCAAGTCCAAATCTGCTTCTGCACTACAGCCCCTTGCAGTTTTTCCACCTCCCTAAACTGCTTGCAGATGTCCTTTTCCATTAAGCTCAGACGAAGCCCACGGAGTAAACAAGTTCACGTGTCGGGCTGCATTCCGAAGGGAGGAGCCCCTTCTCCAGGAGCGCCGGCCGAGTCGGTGACTGATCGGTGCCAGGGAGAGACAGGGCGACGTCCGTCTCTCTCTCTCTCTCTCTCTCTCTCTCTCTCTCACATCTGCAGCTCCGCTGCCGGGCTGGAGCAGTAAAACAGCGCTCTCTCAATAAAAGCCCAAGGAATGTGTTTAACAGCGCAGTAAAGACACGGCGCTGGGGGAGAGCTGGACAACCGGCAGCAAGGCTGGGTGATACCGACCGGAATCACAGAGCGCAGGGCCAGCAGGCCTTACAGATGATGAGGCACGCACACACACACACGTGCGCACGCAGGTGTCCCTCTCCAAGCGTGCGAGTGTTCACACACGTGCGAGTGTTTTCACGGAATGTGGGGGTGCATCCCCAGAAATCCCCCCCCGTAGAGACAGAGACTCCTGACCAGTGACCCCCCCCACCACCATCCTGCGTCCGAACCAGACGGCGTCTCCATTTACGACCCGCCCGTGCCCAGACTGGGGTCTGCTTATGGCAGATTTTGGGGGTCCTCACGAAAAACAGACAGACACACGGAAGTGCTTGGGTATGGCGCCACCATGAGCTGCTCCGAGCTGCAGGACCCCCAGGGACCCCCCACTCCCTGCAGGGCTCAGGGAGAAATCCCAGACAAGAGGAGGCAAGCTGACAGCGGTGTCACAGCGCTGCCAGAAGGGTGGTGGTCAGGGGTCCAATCAGTATCTGTTTCACCGGTTTCCCACACACCGGCCTGGCTGTGTCACACACAAGCAGCACTGCTGGAGTTCCCAGAACACCATCGGGCCCAGAACAGAGGGAACTCACTGCATTTACTGTGTATACATACTCACACACACTACACACACACACACACAGAACACCACCAGGCCCAGAACAGAGGGAACTCACTGCATTTACTGTGTATACATACTCACACACACTACACACACACACAGAACACCACCAGGCCCAGAACAAGGGGAACTCACTGCATTTACTGTGTATACATACTCACACACACTACACACACACACACAGAACACCACCAGGCCCAGAACAGAGGGAACTCATTGCATTTACTGTGTATACATACTCACACACACTACACACACACACACAGAACACCACCAGGCCCAGAACAAAGGGAACTCACTACATTTACTGTGTATACATACTCACACACACTACACACACACAGAACACCACCAGGCCCAGAACAGGGGGAACTCACTGCATTTACTGTGTATATATACTCACACACACTACACACACACACACAGAACACCACCAGGCCCAGAACAGGGGGAACTCACTGCATTTACTGTGTATACATACTCACACACACTACACACACACACAGAACACCACCAGCCCAAACAGAGGGAACTCACTGCATTTACTGTGTATACATATTCACACACACTACACACACACACAGAACACCACCAGGCCCAGAACAGAGGGAACTCACTGCATTTACTGTGTATACATACTCACACACACTACACACACACACACAGAACACCACCAGCCCAAACAGAGGGAACTCACTGCATTTACTGTGTATATATACTCACACACACTACACACACACACAGAACACCACCAGGCCCAGAACAGAGGGAACTCACTGCATTTACTGTGTATACATACTCACACACACCACTGCAGAGCCTGGAACAGGGGAAACTCACTGCACTTTTCTGCACACACGGTAAACACACACTGCAGAGCCCAAAACAGGGAAAACTGCACTTTTATGCACACACAGTACACACACTCACTGCAGAGCCCAGAACGGAGGAGAATATAGAGTGCACACACACACACACACACACACACACACACACACACACACACAGTGCAGAGTCTGGAGCACAGAAGAATCTAGAGGAATCGCAACCAGGATTCTGTCTGTCTGCACAAACACACACACACACACATGCTCACACGTCCACTCACAGTTGCACACACACGTACACACACCAGTAACGGCCTGTTTGCCACCCAGTCAGTCCCGAAACCAGAGGGAGAATGAGGGAGAGGCAGACCTGCTGCTGTCGGTACGAGGCGCGGCAAGTCAGAAAGGAGGTTCCTACCGGTCCAGCAGGCGGATAGACTGCAAGGTATCCCCAGACGCACAGAGGCGCAACAGCCCCCTCTCTCTGGTCTCTCTCCTCTTTCTGCTCCGACTGTCTCTCTCTCCCTGCGTCCCCTCCCTCTCCCTCCCCCGCGCTCTCCCCTGTCCGCGGTCCCATGTATGGAATGGTAGGAGTCAGGCGCCCCGCCCAGGTGCCCTGCGCACTTACTGCCAGATAACCAGCCGCTCCGGCAGTCCCAGAGCTCTGCTGCTCACAAGCACAACATGACAGAAGACCAGGGCAGAGACCACAGCCCCCCTTCTTCCCTTCTCTTCTCTCGTCTGATCTCTCCCTCCCTCCACCTTCCTCTTTCATGATCTCTCCCTCCCTTCCCCTCTCCTTTTTCCCTTCTTTCTCTCTCCTCTCTCCCCCTCTCCCTCTCTTCCTGTCCCCTGTGTTCTCTCCATCGCTCTCTCTGCAGTCCTACGGTTCAAAATGTCTGAAGTATACAGCAAATCAAACGGCACTTAATACCTGCAAAATCAGACCCGAGCTCTGCTTTCAATCCCCTTGGCACATACTGGCCAGAATAACTGAACCCCCTATCTTCCCTGACCAACAGAACCCCCCTGTTCTCCAGGAATTACTGAACCTCCCTATCTTCCCTGACCACCAGAACCCCCTATTCTCCAGGAATAACTGAACGTCCCTATCTTCCCTGACCACCAGAACCCCCTATTCTCCAGGAATAACTGAACCCCCCTCATCCTTCCAGATGAACAGAAGCCGATCCTCTAGAATAATGTCCTGCGTCTCTGAAAGTCCGACCTGCAGATTTCTGGAATGTCCAGCAGTGGAGGCTGTGATGAGGGTGGCAGTGAGTGGGGTTGAACTGCTCTGTGCAACAGAGCCCAGGGGCAGTGTGGTGGGACCTGCGCTCCAGGGCAGGTGAGGGCAGCGAGGCTCGTGCTTCTGGAGTCAAGCTCTGCCTGCCAGGTGGGCCCCAGTCTTCCAGCCATAGAGGGTATAGAGCCGTGACACTTTCATGCAGCGGTGTGCAAATCAGGCTGGAACTGCTTCCCGACAGCAGCAACACAGCAGAGGGGACTGCAGCCGTCCTCGGCAGGCTGGCGAAATCACGCCTCTTCCACCACACTCTCTCTCTCTCTCTCCAGGAGAGGTGGGGCGCAGTGGGAGAGAAGTTCCAGAGTTCGGGCTGTTATCTTGGCCAGGGTCCTGCCCTGGACATGAGGAGGGACACAGTCCAGATAGCGCATGCTTTGAGCTGTCAGTGATATCAGGGCCTCTCTGAGAGAGATGGATGAGTTGGGGCATTCTGCCCATATCCGGTAGTGTGCAGTAGAGTATGGTGCAGTACACTATTGTCCAGTAGAGTGTAGTACAGTATGGTACACTATTGTGCAGTAGAGTGTAGTAGAGTATGGTGCAGCACAGTACAGTACAGTGAGGTACACTATTGTCCAGTAGATTAGTACAGTATGGTACACTATTGTGCAGTAGAGTGTAGTCCAGTATGATGCAGTACAGTACAGCGAGGTACACTATTGTGCAGTAGAGTGTAGTACAGTGAGGTACACTATTGTCCAGTAGAGTGTAGTACAGTATGGTGCAGTACAGTGATGTACACTATTGTCCAGTAGAGTGTAGTACAGTATGGTGCAGTACAGTGATGTACACTATTGTGCAGTAGAGTGTAGTACAGTGAGGTACACTATTGTCCAGTAGAGTGTAGTCCAGTATGATGCAGTACAGTACAGCGAGGTACACTATTGTCCAGTAGAGTGTAGTACAGTATGGTGCAGTACAGTGATGTACACTATTGTCCAGTAGAGTGTAGTACAGTGAGGTACACTATTGTGTAGTAGAATGTAGTAGAGTATGGTGCAGTATAGTACATTGGGGGTACACTATTTTGCAGTACAGTACAGTGTAATACATTATTGCATCTCATTGCTCTACAATGTAGTAATTTCAGTAATCCCTCACTATAAGGTTTTATTTATTTGAGACAATGTAGACATTCCTACCTGTTTTTTTAATTTAATGTTTTTTCATTAATTTCGCAGCTCGCAAATTCTCGCATGAGGAATTAACTTTCTACTCTTATCACAATTAACATACGTGTGTTGTGTACAGTACATGATAGTACCTATGTCATAGTAAATGAGCAGGGGCTTAATTGTTTTTGTACCTGTTGTTTATGCGTTGGCTAATGACTTTAATGATACTGGAATGTTTCACCAGGAATGTTATTGTTTTCACACTTAGGTACCTTTCAGTGCCTATTAAGTGGACGTTAGGCTATTGGCTGAAACATTTTCGGGTTCTGGAACCAATCAGAGATTATAAAGCACAGTGCACTACAGTATGGTCCAGTAGAGTATTGTACAGTATACTATACTAAGCATGGTGAAGTATAGTATAAGTACAAAGTGGTACAGTACAGACTCCAGCTGGCTCTCGCCTTTGTATTGTACATCTTTGATTTAAGTCTTGAAGCTGCAAGCTTTTACTTCAAGTTCCAGTGACCAGCTTTATTAAAGTCCACTATGGTATAGCACAGTAAAAACGCAGTAAGGCACCATAAAGCAGTGAGATTATGGTGAAAGCCCTTGCAGCTGTGTTTACAAAAGATATCAGCCTTAGGTAACGGAGGCAAAGTAAAGCAAAGCAGTTAACAACATGGGAAATCTGAGAAACAGCGCAGAACAACCTGTGGCTCCTCTCCACAGGACACAGCGGAGAAGCACATATGGTTTCTTGCACTGCAAACTCACACAGTGCCTCCAGCCCGATCTGACCTCAGGGCTCACCCGGGATCAAGTATCAGATCGGGGGGGCTGGAAATGGGCTGGCAGTTGTGTTTCCAGGATCTGGAGTGCTGGGCTGCGGACGCGCGCCAGCTGTTGTCCATCAGGCAGACAGCTGGGGCTGGGGGGGCCGGCCGGCCCCTCTGCACCGTGACGTGGAACAGCATGACCTCACTCGGCTCTCACTGGTAAAAGGGGTTTCTGCAGTTCAGCGACCGGACAGAGCGCGAGCCTCTGGCCAGCGCAGGACTGGCGTTCAGCGGCTGGGAGAGTCCAGGAATGCCTCCCTGCGGGCTGGACCGGCGCGGATCCTGGACGCTCCAAGCCCAGCGGATGTGAAAGTCCTCGGACCCAGGGGGGCTGTGGTGGCCACTGTCAATTAAGCACAACCACGCGTCCCGGAGGAGCGGGAGATCGGGTTACGCTGCAGGAAATGGCGATTCCAGACCTGTGAGCGGCTAAGCCAGGCCCCCGCTCGGCCCCCTGCATCCTGCAGCGTCACGCTCTGGGGTGGATGGGCTCAGGAAAGGGGTTGGGAATCCTGGACTTTTCTTTATCAGTTCTTCTCAGATGACAAGTTCTGTGACATTCCATTACTGACACCGCCCAGAGTCGCTATACAAACACGCTGCCCTTCTGCTAGCTGCTCGACAGCGTTGTCAGCATTCAGAGACCCGACGCTCCACGGACAGCGGGTCCGAACCCAGTCCGGGACTCGGCCAGCACGTCCTGCTGGTCAAGTGTGGGACCCGCCCGTACCGCACCGCAGTCCGAGTTCCGTCCACGTGGTCTTGTAAGATCCTGAGCCCATACAAAGAGCTTTCATTTAGGTTTTGTTTAGGCTTGTCACATACCCCTATGTAAAACGCAACACCTAGGTTACAACTACTTAGATGCTCTCCAACATCCGTATTTTGGTATAGGTTCATACGGAGGAGTTAACTAGGGTAATATGGCCAAGGTCGTGGAATTGTGTGAAAGACGAGTGGAAACAGCAGGGAAGGACATTTAAACACAGAAGAGGAGGCACTTCTTTACACAGAGCACGGTGGGAGCGTGGAACAAGCTGACTGACCATGATGGTGAAGCCGATACCCTGGCTCCTTTCAGGAGACGGCTGGATGAGACTCTCAGATCAGTCATCTACCAACGACCGAACGGACTGGACGGGGCGCGTGGCCTCCTCCTGCAGGGCTGTGCGCTGGGAGCGGGCCGGGAATTCTCCAGGCCCATTCTGAGGAATGCGCTGGGCTGGAGGAGTTGGACAGAGCTGTTGCTCGCGGGCACGCGCCCACACGGAGCAAAGGCTCCAGAAGGAAAAAAAAAAAAGGGGGATTGCGCTGTTTTTTCCATCCCATCCTGCAGAGCCGTTACGCAACCCGCCGGCCGACGGAGGCGACCTCTTGCAATAACAATCCCAGCCGGCCCGCACCCCCTCCCGGCGGCTCGCCCAGCCCCAGGATTTACGGCGAGAGCCCAGCTTCCTTTCCTGACTGCGGCGGCTGGAGATTCTGGAGGAGGAGGAGGAGGCTGGGAGATGGATGTAGCGCGCGCGCGCGGTACCAAGACGAGCGCTTGTATCGAATCCCAGCCCGCGGATTTAGGCTCAGGCTGCAGATGCAAATTTCCCCGCAGGCGGACGAGGGATTTGGAAAGTCCCTCTTGAGTCTTCTCATGCGGGCCCTGCCAGACCGGGCGGCCCTGGACCCCCTCGGCCAGCAGCCCCATCTTCCTGGCTGGAGGAGTCCTTTCCTAGCAAGGATCCCCCCAATGTCCATACAGAGCCCCAGAAATCCTTGGGGTACCGTACCTATCAACTGTGCACCGTGGCTCATTTAACCCTTAGAATAGCAAAAGATGTTTTTGCAATTACAGTGATAAATTTAATAAAACCCAATTTGCTGGATCTCCTGGAAGGAACACAAGCTGATCAATATCGCAGGCATACAGCACGCCATTATTTGGCATAGGTGTCACCCCCCACCAGGCACCCCTTTAGCACCTCCAAGTGGGCCCAGAGCCGCAGGGAGAGGCACGAGAAACGACACCAGAACATTACAGGCAGATCCGCTGAATGAGGAGGCCGGGGTGCATCCTTCCTGGGAGTCTCCCAGCGCTTCTCCTCTCCGGCTGTGGGACCAGGATTGACAGACTGTAACTGGACTACGCTGGGTCGTGGTCATTTGGGAACACATCCCTAACCGCACAAGAGGACAGGAGCTGCACCCATTGTTGCTCCAGCTTTATGTGTTTCCAGTGAGCAGCTTCACAGACCTGTGCACACAGGTTCAAAGGTCAGAGGGCAGCGTATGAGTAAAGGTCAAGCCCTCAGGCCAACCTGAAACCAAAACACCTTCAGAGTTTCTTCTGCAAGGGTGCAGCAAAAAGAAGAAAGTTTGACGATCAGTGGACCGGAGCAGTCAAGCAGAGCAGGCCCAGATCCTAGAGAAGCCCGAGTGGATCCGACTACTGTGCACTGGGAGTGAGACTGACAGCACTGTAAAGCCTGGATTGGATCAGACTGCAGTGCACTGGGAGTGTGACTGACAGCACTGTAAAGCCTGGAGTGGATCAGGCTGCTGTGCACTGGGAGTGTGACTGACAGCACTGTAAAGCCTGGACTGGATCAGACCGCTGTGCACTGGGAGTGTGACTGACAGCACTGTAAAGCCTGGACTGGATCAGACTGCTGTGCACTGGGAGTGGGAGTGTGAATGCCCCCTTGGACAAAAGAATAAAACATTTGAAATGATATTTTTTTATCTTCAGATTTTATTAAAATATTTTGTATGTGAAGTTACGATCACAAACATGATTTTTTTTCTAACAAAAAGGTAAAAAAAAAAAGCCTTAAGAGCCTACTTACAGGAGACAGATTTTCTTTTTGCAGGCTGCTGTCTGAAAACAACTCTCGAAAAACAAAAGGCAAAATAAAAAAAAAAACGAAACACAAACAAAAACACTGTGTTCACATGTTGCAAAGCTACGTTTCCTACCCTGTGTCTTTTCACAGCGCCCGTCAGGGGACTCCCTGCGCTCATCTCCGCTCACAGAGCTGGAGCCCACGCCCTTTCTCAGACTCGTCCCTTCACCTGGACGTGCCGATGCGGGTGTCACCCCCCGCCCCCATCAGGCCAAGGCGTCCGGACCCTCCCCCCGCCTCTCTGCCCAAACAGCGAGCTCTCGGCACCGGATCGCCCATCTCGACCGGATCTCTCCGCCCCTGCTCGAGTGGGACAAGCAGGACGGGCCCCCCCCCCCTGACCGCCCCGGGTCTCGACACTGACCGAGGAGCAGCTGTCCCGGACCCCTGCTCGCTCCCGACACGTTAGGGAATTCACACCCGTCGAACGCCCTCAACACGCCAACCCCACACGAGACGCTGCGCACCGCCGAGATCGGGGGCCCACGGCACTGAAGAACAAGCAGCCATCGCACCCAGTTCTACCGCACAACAGGAAAAACACCCTACAGAACTGGGGGAAACGAAAACAACAACAAAGAACAGAAGGGGAAAAGAAACTAAGAGCAACAGTTCACGGAACGCAAAACCCACAGCGGAAAGGCAGAACACACTGCACAGGGCGGGGGGTGGAAACGCGCAGAGGGGCGGCTCTCCAGGGGCAGAAACGGGAACTTCAGCCTCACCACACCTGCTCTACCAGCGCCACCGCCAGCCACTGCCACCCGTGCGCCGGCGTCAACTTGACGTTTCAGCGCCGTTTCCGTTTTCCCATCAGCCTAGTATTTCCTGGCGCCAACTCCATGTCTCTCATTAAAGAAGTACAAAAAAAAAATGGAGGTCCAGTTAGCCCCTGTACTGGTGATGTAAACGAAGGGCACTGCAAGCTGGCAGGGTGTTTGGACGGTGCTCCGTCCAAGACACTCCAAACCAGCTCCGTCCTGCAGGACCACAGACCAGACCCCCCCCACAAGCCCATCCTCTGCCTCCTTAAACTGGACCTCGCCTGCCTACTCCTCCCTCGCCCCAGAAAAGGGAAAGGTTCCCCCCAAAAATGTGCCTTAGCTCTGCACCTCCCCCTGCCTCACAGGGCGGGCACGCCCACGCTCATGCCCACTCCCGAGAGGAGAGGTCACGGCACCCCACAGCAGGGCAGGAAAGAAAGAGAGGAGGCAAACTCCATGGTGCTTTTTCCATGTAGGTATCGAAAACATGAAGACTAAACCACAACTTAAAACAGAAAAAAAATGAAAGCCTGAGATCTTTCTTTCCTTAGATTTCAGAGATAACCAAAGAGTTGCCATGTTTTCTCGGTATTCAAAAGTATGGTCATCTTTCCTTTTTTTTCTATCCCCACAACTATATCATTAAGGTTTTTTTATCGTAAAGAACTCTGTAATATCTAAAAAACTGTACATAGCGAAAAAAACAGATCAGAGTACATTCAATATATCTGTTGCTGAGGTACTAAGAAGGGAGCTCCCTTGTCACAGAGCAGTGTTCACAGTAAAGAGTCAGTCACAGACACTGCCCCCCTCTGGCATGGCAGTGACACTGCGCTTAGGATCTGCTGGTCAGTACAAACACATGGGTCTGCTGGTCTTGTGCAGTGGGATCAAGGCTGACATGAGCTCCCCGTGCTCCGACTTGTGGATGAGCTAGGTCTGCACAGCTGGAGGGATCTGCCTCCTGCTGTGCAGCTGCGCAGGTCAGGGTGCCCACGTCAGCCCGCCCGCAGCCACCTCCCCTCTGTGCAGCAATGCCCCAGGCTGCAGGCAGCTGACTGCGCAGCTCAGAGGCTGGCCTGCGCAACAGACTCACCTGACCGGGAGTGCTCACACCCTGGGTGTGTGTGCACATACATACGCAGTAACTAACGCTCCCTGTGCGCCTATTAAGCCTCCAGAATCGTGCCCAGGTCTTTGGAAAGAAGCAGCCTGCACACAGATAAGAGCACAACAAACGCCTCCTCCGCCACTGGCCATGTTAATATATGGCTTCTCTTGGGTTTAAAAGCACTACAAGAGCCTAAAAGAAGCAGCCGCAGCATTGCCACACAGAGGTGCACAATCCTGTTTCACAGTAGCAACGATCTCAAAACAACAAAAACGGCTTTTCTAAGTTCTCTGAAATGCGTAACGCAGTGATGGAAAAGGGGAGCATGTGGTGCCCACTTCTGGCCGGACAGAGCATCACATCTCCGTGCTGCCATCCTGCTGTGGGCACAAACCTGCAACACCATGTCACCAAAGAGAACGCCCGGTGTGGTATTTCACCATTCCAACACTTGAAACAAAGCGTGTCGGATTCTGGACAGCCAGCTCCTGCATGTCCAGCATTCACAACCCTTGTCCTGTGAAGAACCGACTGCACTCGCACACCAGTGAGCTGCGCTGCCAGTATCTCCATGAATCATTAAGGTACTATCACACCCGTCTCACTGTGGGTGCGTCCAGAGCCCCAGCCAGCACCAGTGCAGGATGCTTGGATCCGAGGAACGGGCCTGGGCCGGGCTGAAGGGGTCATCTGATTCGGGGCCTGTTTGACCAAGGAGCAGACCGCTGGGCCACTCGCCTGCACAGCTCCGCAACTACAGACGCATTTTTCTCTCTGCCAGCCAAAGTGGGGACCCCTGCCGGTCATCCTCACTGCACCTCAGAGTGCATTTCGAAGGAGGCGGGGATTGACACAGTGAAGGCAGAGAGGGCACAGCCCCTGCCTTGCTCACTACTGCTCCAGAGCACGATCGAGCCATCGAGACACGACGTGACAACTCAGTTCCGACTCCCTGGGAAACAAACTCTCCGAGCCTCAACCTTGAGGGAGCCCAACAGGCAACACCCTGCCGTGAGCTCGGGCACAGCTCTCCAGCTACCAGCGGAAACACTGCGCCAGCAAAGCCACTGCAGTGTGCTCAGCTAACCCCGAGAGCAGAGGGGCGACTTAGACACCCCTGGTCCACACCAAGGCAGCGCCCTTACCCAACCAGCCCTTTAAATGCTCAATGGGCCCTCAATCACATCACGGTCTCAAATGCTTAACTGCCCCCGGTGCTGAAGACCTCAGACCTGCAGAAAAAGGGGCAGGGACCCAGACGGGGGCAGCCCCCGGTTGCACTGGGGTGTTTTAGAGGGAGCAAAGTGGGGTTACCCCTCGCCCTTCAGGAGACCACTAACTCCAGGGAGGTGCCAATGACGGGGCAGCGATCAGCGCAGAGCCCACAATGGGCGATGTCTGCCCAACCCAAGGCTCCACGAAAAGAGCCTGGTCTAAAGGCATCTCTGCGGAGCTTGGTCAAAAGCACACCCTGCCATCCTGCATCACTCCCCTCTAGAAGGGCCACTGCCACTCTGTCTCGCCCCACACTGAAGAGTCTGTGACAGGGTTTTAAGTCCACAAGCACAGGAATAGGAGGCCTCTCGCAAACGCCATTTGTTTTTGTTTTTTTTTTAAAAGTGCAGTAGGATTACTGTCACACCCGACCAGCCCTCCCTCTCTCTCTCTGTACACAAACCAGTGATGTGCTCTGCCAGTATTTCCACACACTGGATTTCAGTCGCCATCATCCCAGTCTCATTGTTCGTGGGCAGCTGCTGAGCTCCAGCCAGCCAGCACCGGACTGAACACTGCGACTCCAAACGGGGTCGAAACTACACCGGCGCTCAGCTCTCCTGCTCAACGTCCTGGAGCGAGGAGCAGCGCGCGCCAGAGAGAGAGCGAGACAGGCCAGTCAGCCACAGACAGGCAGGTGCCTAAAGATCACAAGACCGCATTCCCCTTACCCCCCACCTGTACAGAAGAGTTCAGGGGCGATGGGATGAATGACTCAAATCTTCAGAGAGAGACGCACACAGGGGAAGGAATTATTAATAACAGATTTAAACATCTATAACCTCCCCCTCCCACCCCCAAAGCACAGTGCATCTGGCTTCAGTGAAAACACACACTCGATTAAATATCACCACTTACAAAGGTAAAAATTACTTTATCGTATAAAAATCTGTTTTATTCCTCGGGGAACTGCCGACAGCCTGATGTGCCAGAAACAGCAACAACCAAACTCTCAAGTGAGAAAAGAAAATAAAACAAGCCTGTTCAGAGCTGAGCGGCTCTTGCTGATCGGTTAGGTTCTGGACTTCAATTTAAAACATCGCGATTCCTGGCTCGGAGGAAGCTCTGTCTACAAAGCCTCTCAGCACTTAATACTGCACTGTTAAAAAAAAAAAATTTAAGTCACAATTAAGTTGAGGAGGTCGGCTCCAGAACGTGGAAAAAGAAAAAAGCAAAATAGATCTATATATATTTATAATCCTTTTCAGATTCAAAACAGATTTAAAAAAATGAGGAAAATAGAAATAGAAAAAAGTCTTTGAGGAGGCTATTATTGCTTACCGACGGGGAAGGGGGGACAGAGAGGAGACAGAGGAGGAGGAGAGACAGAGAAATCAGGGGAGCGACACAGGCAGGTCGCTCCAGGCTGTTCCGATGGGTCATGTACTGTCCTGTAGGCCTGGGCCGGGCCGGGCCGGACCGGGCCGGACCGGACAGGGTGGCCAGCAACTGCCTGTGGGAGGTGAAGTCCGAGCAGGAATGTGTGGATCTGGTGCTATTGGTCAGCGGGGACCTCTCTGTCCGGCTCGGGCTTGGCCGGCTGGCCGGGCGAGGGGGCGTGCGGCGGGTGGGACACCGGTGCGATGCCGTGAGCGATGGGCAGGGAGCCCGGCACCAGCCCTTCCACGGCCGCCGTGCCCGGCAGGCCGCCCGCCGTCACGCTCACCATACTTGCCGGGAACCTGCGCACAGAGGGGCATACGAGTACGGTAAGACCAGACGTCCCAGAAAGTGGCTGGGCGGCGTCGCGGGTCTCCTGTGGAGCTCCTGCCCCTCACCTGTAGGCCGCAGCTCCATTGAGCTCAGGGTGCACGGTGGCCGGGTCGATGCTGGGCCACTGGGCGGCGGCCATCAGGTACTCCTTGTTGACGCAGTTCTTCAGGTTCTCTGGGATACGCCCTGGAGAGACAGAACGGGGACAGCAGAGTAATAGGAGAGAGCAACACCCTTCTTATCATCCTCCCTGGCCCAGCTGACCACCAGGCCAATACTCTGGACTCTTCCCTCTCCTGCTCCTCCTCTCTCCTCTCCTGTTCCTCCTCTCTCCCATCTCTCTCCACTCCTCCTCCACCATTCCCCCCCCCCCTCTCTCTGTACCTGTGATGGCTCTCCTGACCTCCCTGGCTGCCTCTTCTCTGGCCTCAATGGAAGCCTGCTCACTGTACCAGGCAGTGTGTGGGGTGCAGATCAGATTTGGGGCGTCCTTCAGAGGTCCCTGAGAGAAACTGGAGAGAGAGTGAGTGTGAAGGAGGGTTGCAGTGAGAAGTGGGGTAGGAAACAAGCTGTGGTTCCCAGCTACAGATTCCCTGTATGATTATGTCACAAGAGTGGATTGGGCCCTGGGGTGCAGCAGTCGGACCGGGGGCACTGCCCAGCACAGGGTGCAGGTCGGGCCTCGGCAGCTGTGTCTTTACTGACCTGAAGGGTTCAGTCTCGTGGACGTCCAGCGCAGCCCCCCGTATCCTGCCCTCCTTCAGCGCCTGCGCCAGCGCCTTCTCGTCCACCAGCCCCCCCCGCGCAGTGTTCACCAGGAACGCCCCCTGGCGCATCTGCAGCAACACAACAACACAACACAACGTGACGCATGCTGACAAAACGACTGCTCACAGCTGTCCCGTGCCCCCCCCCGAAGTAGGGCCATCAGAGCGATCGTCTTTCACTCTCCCCCCGCCTCGGTGCGGACGGTGCCCGTACCTGTTTGATGGTGAAGTCGTTGATGAGGTGGTGGTTGTGCTCGTTCAGGCTGCAGTGCAGCGAGACGCAGTCGCTGTGCACCAGCAGGTCCTGCAGGGTGGCCATGCGCTGCAGGCCCAGGGAGCGCTCCACGCCGTCCGGCAGGTAGGGGTCGTAGAAGATCACGCTGAACCCGAAGGCCTTCGCCCGCAGCGCCACGGCCTGCCCGACGCGCCCTGCAACGCCAGAACCGCCTTCAGCGGGCGCGGCACGGAGACCCCGCCTCTCCCTCGGCCCGGCTTCCCGGCCGCACCGCCCGCCCGCCCTCCCTCCCTCCCTCCGTGCCCTCGCCCTCACCCAGCCCGATGATGCCCAGCGTCTCTCCGCGGATCCTGGCGGCGCCCCCGGCCACCTCGCGGATCTGCTCCACGCTGGCGGCGCGCGTGCCCTCCCGCAGCGCCTGGTGCAGCCAGCTGACGCGCCGGTACAGGTTGAGGATGTGGCAGAGCGTGGAGTCGGCCGTCTCCTCCACCGAGGACGAAGGCACGTTGCACACCGCGATCCCTGCAGGGGGGGGGGGGGGGGGGGGGGGAGAGGGTCACGTCAGCGCCGCGGCACGGGGCAGCGCCAGCCCGCGAGGAGGCGGTAGCGGAGGGAAAGGGAGTACCTAGCTCGGCGGCGGCCTTGATGTCGATGTTGTCGAACCCGCTGCCGATCCGCACGATGACCCGCAGGCCCTTGAATTTGTCCAGATCGTCCCGGGACAGCGTGATGGTGTGGTACATCAGCGCACCCACTGCTTCGTTCAACACCTGAGAGAGAGGGGCGGAGTCAGAGAGCGGGCAGAGAAGAGACATGGGAGACAGCGGAGGAGGGCTGGGCACCGCCTCTGGAAAACCACAGCATACCGCAAACTATTTTGCATGTTTATATATGGAGACCCTCTCGCAGTCTGATCTCATGATTAGTAAAGCATACTGAGCTGTACACAAAATAAAGCAATGAGATTTGTTGTTTTGTTGGAACCAAAGAACTCGAAGTAACCGAACAGTGTAACAGAGAAATTCAACAACTTGCAGATTTTTATCAATCATTAAATGATTAAATCTTTTTTCACAAGCTATTGGAGGTTATTGTTGCTTAGCAAGATCATGTAAAATTCAAAATATGACGGGTGCTTGTAAGTTGTAACATTTTTTCTTTATAGTGAGTAAAGTTGACATTCGCAACCTTATGAAACATGTTTAGCATGTTCGATTGCCCTTGGCTATTCCATCTAAAACTTCAGAAAATCCTCAGTACTTGTTTAAAACATTTCTGAGACAAGAAATTCTCTGACTTAAACAGTTTAAGGCAATCTTATATGCAAGAAAAGAAATCAAAGCATGTCTAATTGTAGTAATGGAATTAAAAAACATGATCAAGACTAGACTGCCCGACTAGAGATCCAGTAGAATCGGAAAAACAGCACATGTGCCACGGGTTACTGGGAATGCCCGTATCGATGACGGGTCGTTCTGAACCAATCAGCCAAGATTATTTCCGCGTGATTTCCGAAGTCACGTTATATTTCTGAACTCACGAGCCAATGATATGCCTGACATACCTTTATAGCACGACTTTCTTTCAAGTTAAAAACCTGACCCTTTTAAAGTGAACGGTATTTTTATGGCAGTCGTTTTGTTTTTGAATCAAATTTCATTTCATGAATGTAAACAGCAGAAACTCTTTTGTAAAAAAAAAAAGAAAACAAAACCGCTGTGGGAATTCACTGGAAATTTCCAAGCGTCCCGGTCCCGTCTAAAACGTACCACGGTATGTACCGCGTGACTAAAGAACCGGGGTTCACCGGTATACCGGTTTTATACCGCGCACCTTTACTGGAGAGGGTCGGCAACACAGGACAGGAGGAGGGAAGACACAGGAGAAAGAGAGAAGAGATTCGAGGGAGTGAAAGGTTCGGGCCGGGGGGGGGGCACCTTCTCGTGTATCTCGTGTGTGGACTGGGCATCGCAGAAGGCCACAGTGGCCACGTCCTTCAGGATGGGCATCTCCACGGTGCAGTCGCGCCCATCCAGCAGGGCCACCAGGGGGCGCGGGTGCATCGGCCCATTCAGGATGGGGGGGCGGATGCCTAAGGAGCAGGCGAGAGCAAACAAGTAACGTTACTAACCTCCCCATCTGGAACAGAGACACCCGCCGGATGAGAAAGGACAGCACCTCCGCACCTTGTCACCAACTTCACCCACTCTCGCACTACCGTAGATAAGGAAGAAGACCTTAAAATAACGGTCACGGCCACAAGAACCAGAAGACTACCCTGCTTAAGCCTTCCAAGCAAGTCCAGGGCTCAGTTATAGGACAAATGTGGTGGAACAATAAACAATTAATTCCAAAGGCAAGCAGGCGATTCCTGCTGCAAGTGATGCTGGTAGACCAATAGGAGCACAACTTCAAATCCAAAATCCCCATAGGATGACTGAGGACACCGAGCTGTAGGAGGTGCGGTCCTTCACAAGAGACATTAAACCAAGGTCCTGACTTCTTGGTCAGTACGGATCCCAGGGCTGCTAGTAAGGGTGGGGCTGCCACCCTAGTGTCCCGGATGAACCCCACTCTGGTCTTGTCCAGTTTCTCTCTCCTCCCCTGATCTGTGTGCTGTGGGGCTGCAGGAGGACTGAACCCCACTCTGGTCTTGTCCAGTTTCTCTCTCCTCCCCTGATCTGTGTGCTGTGGGGCTGCAGGAGGACTGAACCCCACTCTGGTCTTGTACAGTTTCTCTCTCCTCCCCTGATCTGTGTGTCGTGGGGCTGCAGGAGGACTGAACCCCACTCTGGTCTTGTCCAGTTTCTCTCTCCTCCCCTGATCTGTGTGCTGTGGGGCTGCAGGAGGACTGAACCCCACTCTGGTCTTGTACAGTTTCTCTCTCCTCCCCTGATCTGTGTGTCGTGGGGCTGCAGGAGGACTGAACCCCACTCTGGTCTTGTCCAGTTTCTCTCTCCTCCCCTGATCTGTGTGCTGTGGGGCTGCAGGAGGACTGAACCCCACTCTGGTCTTGTACAGTTTCTCTCTCCTCCCCTGATCTGTGTGCTGTGGGGCTGCAGGAGGACTGAACCCCACTCTGGTCTTGTACAGTTTCCCTCTCCTCCCCTGATCTGTGTGTCGTGGGGCTGCAGGAGGACTGAACCCCACTCTGGTCTTGTACAGCTCTCTCCTCCCCTGATCCATGTGTCGTGGGGCCGCAGGAGGACTGAACCCCACTCTGGTCTTGTCCAGTTTCTCTCTCCTCCCCTGATCTGTGTGCTGTGGGGCTGCAGGAGGACTGAACCCCACTCTGGTCTTGTACAGCTTCTCTCTCCTCCCCTGATCTGTGTGTCGTGGGGTTGCAGGAGGACTGAACCCCACTCTGGTCTTGTACAGTTTCTCTCTCCTCCCCTGATCTGTGTGTCGTGGGGCTGCAGGAGGACTGAACCCCACTCTGGTCTTGGACAGTTTCTCTCTCCTCCCCTGATCTGTGTGTCGTGGGGCTGCAGGAGGACTGAACCCCACTCTGGTCTTGGACAGTTTCTCTCTCCTCCCCTGATCTGTGTGTCGTGGGGCTGCAGGTGCAGAAAGATGTTGTGCAGGTGGGGCACAGATCCTCACCAAACCTCTTGCCCCAAGTCCTCCTACATGCCTCCCAATTGCCCCGGGCGCTAGACACAGTCACCGCAGAAAAATGTGACAGAGCAGGTGCGTGCCCAGTCCAGCCTATCCCCGCAGGAGAGCCACAGTGACCTCTCTTCCTAGGGCCCTCGCCCACAATGAGTGCATGTTTTTCCCCGGCTGGAAGTGTTGAAGAAGGCACCCCTCCCCCTCTCCTCTGACAGCCGCCATGTGCTCCCTGAGCTGGGATTAGCGCATGCCAGCGGGCACAAGGCAACACAGGCCGCACGGAGCCGGGGTCTCAAGAGCGCAGCTCTCCAACAAGGAGGTACTTACCCTCTTGACAGAGGGATTATTTGGTGGAGGGGAAAAAAAACAACAGGAAAATCCTTAACTGCCCCCTTCCCGCCTCCCAGTGCAATGCAATGGCAGGACCGGGTCGCTCAGACAACCTCGCGGCGGGACAGATTTGAACGCTGAGCCCGATTACGGGGCGCGCGGTGCAATTCTCCGTGAGGACGCGAGACAGGAAGCTTTCAACAGAAGACGGAGGGTAAGAATTGGCACTGATGTGTGCCAGCCTCACATCAGTAACTCAACCCCCTGAAGGACTCTGAACAGAACGGCACCAGCCCCCACCCCCTCCAGCAGGCTGACCCTGATGCTCAAGCGTCTCCGTAAGGCCCTGCGCGATCCACACCCTCGATCCGCCTCCTCCAGATACCGCGCTGTTGACCCCCCCCCAGGGCAAAGTGCTCATCTTACTGCAGCAGGGCAGGGCTGGGCTGGGCAGGGCAGGGCCGAGCGGTGCCTCCCCCACCACCTCGAGTCACGACCGGCCAGAGGGCAGAGGTGGCGGCTGTGTGGGGATACCATGTGTGCGCCCAGACGGGGCTCTCCAGCCAAGGCGGGGGGGGGGAGGGTCAAAGCGACACGCACAGGCACGGCGCGGACACACAAAGCCATTCATTCAGATCCAACCCCCCTTCTCACAGAGCACGTGCTTGATCTTGGTGCAGTGTCCCACCCTACACCCACTCCTCACACAATCACACTGATCAGGTCAGAACCCCCACTCCCCCCTGCCTTAAACCACGCTCGCTCCCCCCCCCAGAAAGCCGAGCCAACCTTGCATGCTGCAATCCGCTGCCGTGCTCCCCTCTTTCTCTGCTCTCCTGGACGGTGTCACACTGCTTCCACCCACACCGGCACTGTGCTGACAGCTCCCTCCCCCTCCCCCGGTGCTGCTCCAATCACACGCGAGGACCCCTCGGCACCAGCCAACCGGCACAGACGTGCGCCGTCACCAAGGGGCGGAGCTCCCTCAGGCCCGCTGCTGGTTTATAAAGGGACAGCTGGGCCACTTCCCAAGCTCCCTGTATACCAATCCCATCTCCCTCCAGACGGGAAGGGATTTTTTTCCCTTGAGGACCTTTGATTTGTACACTCAAGAGCCAACAAAGCATAAAAAAATCTTAATACACTGAATAAAGATTTACCGCCAGGTATGACTTCAATGCCAATAAGCCGTGTGTTTTTATGCGACCCATACGGCAAGAGCTGTATGTTTTTATGCAAAATCAGGTTACCTTTTCTCTACAACCATACACTGCTCACTGTGTTGCGATTCTCCCCAAGCTTAATATTTTGCAATAGAAAAATTAAAACTCAAAAACTCATCAACACACCACTTTATACAAAATTAGTTCAAGTGGGTAGCTGCGTCAGCATGCGTAGGCTGCAAAAGCTTACTCCGTGCTGAAGAGAAGAAACGTTTCAGCTGTGGAGCCTTCTGCGGGTGACCAAAGAAGTCAGACTGAAAGCCTGGAGTGGATCAGTCTGCTGTGCACTGGGAGTCTGACTGACAGCACTGTCACGCCTGGAGTGGATCAGACTGCTGTGCACTGGGAGTGTGACTGACAGCACTGTAAAGCCTGGAGTGGATCAGCTATCCACAAGTGGCATGAAGGAAAAATAAAGCCTATACAGCCCCTTCATCTGTGCTGCTGACATCCTGCAGACTGAAAAGACAAAGGGGCCCCATCTAATTAGGGCAGCAGACAGTCAGTGTCATGCAGACAGCCTCCTCAGCCACGACACACTCACGCACACACCCCAACAACAACAGAGCTGCACTCCGCACGCCTGCACTCCCATACTCCCCCCTCTGTGACACACTTTCGCCGCTCGGCCCAGGCAGGCAGGCCCCCCGCGACACGCCGCGCAGGAAGGAAGTGAGACGTCGGCTGCCCGCCCGCAGGCGAGCGAGTGAGGGGGGAGGGGCGGCCGGGCAGCAGCTCCTCGACCCCAGATAAGGGCACAGGCCGCGCGCAGCAAGGCGGCTGGAGAAAACTCACGATGGGGATTCGAATCGGTGCCGGCAGCCGACCGGGGGGACAGGAGCCCCTCTCTCAGCACAGCCATCTCCTGCACTGCTTGTTCAGAGGGTAGAGAGTTAGGAGCGATCTGCTGCCCCTGCGCAGCTCGTCAGCAGAGCACAGACACCTGTCCCGTTTGAAACTACCTGCTGCCCCTGCGCAGCTCATCTGCAGAGCACAGACACCTGTCCCGTTTGAAACTACCTGCTGCCCCTGCGCAGCTCGTCTGCAGAGCACAGACACCTGTCCCGTTTGAAACTACCTGCTGCCCCTGCGCAGCTCATCAGCAGAGCACAGACACCTCACCACTTTAAACAGGTCATAGCAGGAGTCACCATAGCAATCAATATAAAAAAACAGGTATCTGATTCAACTTAAATGTGTAATTAAAGTAATTATATTGCACCCAAAGATTAAATACAAAAGTACAAAACCCAGCATACATTTTGGTGGGATTTAATGCTCGTTTTTTGCAACCAATCATATCTCTTAACCAGCAGACATACAACATTAAAAGATTAAACAGCAGACACAGAATACACGATACAATGTATATTGAACAGAAGAGAAGATACGACAGCCACTGCACACCATACACCAGTCAGGGCTGCTCTGTCTGTACTGATCCACCACCGCGCTTCACTGAGGACGTCATGCACGGACTGCTAGTGCTCTCCAGGCAACCTCTGAACACACTGCTCCTCACTGCTCTCAAACCCAGCGGACAGTAGGGGTGGGGGGAAAAAAAAAAAGCGACTCTTAGATGCATCATGATTCTCTCTTGTACGATTCTGCATCGATGCACAAAACTCCATAATCAGTCTTTTATTTAAAAAAACAATTATGCACAGTACTAAACATTCCAGACAAAAACGATACAAAGTAAAGGACAAATGGAACAAATAATAATGGTTTAGTCTTTCGGGCTTAAGGCTAAATTAATTGCGTGGTGAAACGTGCAGACATATGGGTTAACAGGTGCACCATTCTTACATCTGAACTAAGCTAAGCTACCCGGTTTGTGAAGACGGACACCCTCCGGCCTGCACCCTCCGCTTGGAGAGCCACCCTAAGGGCACGTTTCGGATTTTATGAAGCAAAAGGCAAAAATGAACTGGATAAGAGCCGTGCAGTGTGCAAGCTGCGTTTTACCCAGATAAAATATTCCAGGAACACAACGATCACGCGAAATCACATTTCACATTCCCACCCGGAGCTGGAGGGAAAACGGCCCGTTCTTGCTGCTGCCGAACGGAGACCCCCTCAATCCCGTGTCAAAGCTTCCACATGGTTCAGACAGGGCCAGGAGAATCACCGGGTCTATAACACGACCTGCGCCCCCACGCCGCTGTTGAAAACCCGGGCTTTCGCTAAATGTCGGAAACACCGGAGCCGAGGTACGACAGACCGTCTCGGCCCCACTTCCGCGGAACAGCAATACCAGCGCTCTGCAACGACGCCAAAACCCAAGCTCTGGAATCCCCGAAGAAAGCCAACAGGGTGGCAACAGCCTGTGACGCGGGGACGTCCACTACAGCAGAACCCTACATCACCATTACCGCTCCCCGCGACACCGGCGACTGGCAGCTCGTGTCCCGCGTGATCCAGTCACGCAGTGAGAAAAACAATCATCACGTATAGAAAAAAAAAAGACCGAGATGCATGGAGAATCGATTTATAATCGCATGGTGGCACCCCGAATCGAAATCGAATCATGGGGTGCCTAGAGATCCCCACCCTTAGCGGACAGTGTCTTCATTTTCGGGGACTTTTACTATGCATGAAACTTCGCAACAAATCTTGAGGGTTTGAGGATGTGTTTGGATCAGAAGTTTGAAACGCACATACAGTACAGTTTATCGCAGCGACCTTGAGCCCCCCGTACTGTACAGCCCAGGTCTGCGCTTTCTGGGCCGATCTTAAGCCCCCCAGTATTTTAGAGAGAAATATTAACCTGAAGGCCAAACCCTGAGACAGAACGACCAAAGTCATTGTGACCACAAGCAACCAGGTTCACAATCCACACAGCCTCCTTTCAGGGCCACAAGTGAAACAACAAAAGGACAGCCCATGAAGAACAACAGTATTGGCAACAGGGCTGCTGACTGGTGCAGTCATGTCTGGGTGTGTGATGCTAGCTGTGCTCAGTGCCCTTTAGTGATCAGCTGGTGGAGTAATGTGCAGTAATGTCTGCGTGTGTGTGTGCTGCTAGCTGTGCTCAGCACCTCTCTCAGTCCAGTCCAGATGCCCTTCAGTGATCACCCTGGCAGTCAGCGGTCAGCGGTCAGCCCCAGCATAGGAAACTTCACTTAACTAAGACAACCTTGTCTGATCCCATACAGCCCCACAAATAGATGCAGGGTGGGAAAGTGTCCTTCAGGGGGGTGCTACTGTCACAGGTGAGGACAATGAGTGGGACCCCCAGTAGGAAGAGAGGGGTTCCCTATATTTCACAGGTAACTTCTTCAGGAACAAGTCACCTCTGATCACCCCCAGAGCATCATGGCAGGCCAGGCTATGGGAAAGTGATCTCCCATTAAGGAAAAGCGAGGTACCCCCCACTCCTGGAGGGGTGTGCCAGTCAACACAAAACTGGACAGCAGAATCCAAACATGACACAGGAGTCCTGGACTTTCAGAGAGCTGAGAACAGTCTCTGGTTTAAAGGCAAGGGCCCACGCACACCAGAGGAACTGAGTCTCTTCGGTTCCAACTCCACCAAACTGCAGGTGGGGAGGGGGCCCTGCTTCAAGGATTCAACATCCGCATGAACACGGACACCATCCTGCGGGACCTCTTGGAGCGCCCCCTACTGGTCCACCTACACCACACGCAGCAGCAGCAGCAGCAGCAGCCTGGGTATCCCAAGAGATCTCTCTCCCCAATACTGACCCTTGCTTTACACTGAACAGAGTACCTTACTTTGAGCCCAGGAGCTGGAAAACTGAACCAGCTGCTCTTCTGCACCGCCTGTCTCTACATCAGTATCTGGCAAGACCTGGACCGGCCCAGACCGCCGCACAAGGGGAGTCTCGGACCGGCACCCCACAGGGGCCCGCGCGGGCGGGCGGCTCACCTTCACAGATGCGGTCCAGTCTCTGCCGCTTGACCTTGTGCTTGTCCATCAGAGCCATGGTCTCGGAGTCCCGGCGCCGGCCAGCGCCACTCGCACACGGGCGCAACCGCACAACTCTCGCCGCTGCCTCGCTCCGGCACAGGAGGCGGCGCTCTCTCTCGCCGCAGGGTCTGAGGGAGGGAGGGAGGGGAGACGGAGCAGGTCACTCCTGGGCCGCGGGCCATCACGAGCCCCACACACTGGTCCCACACTGTCGCAGTGGAAGAGTCCAGATCTCGGGAGGAAGAGTGGAGAGAGGCAGAGAGAGACGAAGAGGGAGAGCAGAGGCAGAGAGAGAGCAGATGGTAAAGGGTAGAGGCAGAGAGAGAGTGGAGGGAGACACTAGAGAGGAGAGGCAGAGAGAGAGTGGAGGGAGACACTAGAGAGGAGAGGCAGAGAGAGAGTGGAGGGAGACACTAGAGAGGAGAGGCAGAGAGAGAGTGGAGGGAGACACTAGAGAGGAGAGGCAGAGAGAGAGTGGAGGGAGACACTAGAGAGGAGAGGCAGAGAGAGAGTGGAGGGAGACACTAGAGAGGAGAGGCAGAGAGAGAGTGGAGGGAGACACTAGAGAGGAGAGGCAGAGAGAGAGTGGAGGGAGACACTAGAGAGGAGAGGCAGAGAGAGAGTGGAGGGAGACACTAGAGAGGAGAGGCAGAGAGAGAGTGGAGGGAGACACTAGAGAGCAGAGGCAGAGAGAGAGTGGAGGGAGACACTAGAGAGGAGAAGCAGAGAGAGAGTGGAGGGAGACACTAGAGAGGAGAGGCAGAGAGAGAGTGGAGGGAGACACTAGAGAGCAGAGGCAGAGAGAGAGTGGAGGGAGACACTAGAGAGGAGAAGCAGAGAGAGAGTGGAGGGAGACACTAGAGAGGAGAGGCAGAGAGAGAGTGGAGGGAGACACTAGAGAGGAGAGGCAGAGAGAGAGTGGAGGGAGACACTAGAGAGCAGAGGCAGAGTGAATTTGCAGATCTGTGAGATGTCTGCTAGGAGGCTTTGCACTTGTCTGGAGGAGATCCTGGATCGCTGGTGCCACCACTGGGATCTCAGATTAACTGCAGACATGACCCGCTGCTGGACGCTGGCACACCTGCGCAGAGCTGGGTCGCTGTGCGGGAGCCCCTGGGACCAGGCAGAGCAAGAAACAGGCCAGGAGGAACAACCGTGCTCGTCTGGATCGACTGGGGCACCTCGTTACTCGAGCCAGAGCTCATCAGGATAACTAGGTCCGTAAAAAGATCATTTTTAAAGGTGCGTCTTGCTGCGATCCCTCCCTGTCAAACCCCCGAGTCTGCGTTTTGGAGAAAACTGTTTGACGTGAAGCCGTCGTGCCTCTTCCCTGCAGTTATCGAGCGGGGGATAGGACAGAGCAGTCCCACAGGCCCCTGCTCTTCCTCCGACAGACCCGTTGGGAGTCGGCGCTCCGGGGAGAGGGAGCGGACTCAGGGGAGTCCCAAGACAGCCTTGCGCAAGAGCGTTCGGGGAGCCGGGTCCGAATCGCTGAGCGGGACACCACTGCTGTACCCCCAAGAGAGAGGCGCTACATCCCCTACAGCCAGACCGCTCCAGCAGAACACCCGGCTGCGAAAATGGGTGCAGAACCTTTCCCCTGTACAAAGCATTTCAGCCAAATAAACAAAAGAGGCTCCGAGATGCACCAATGTTGTGCTTCCTGCCCCTTGCACACAGACGCCCTCTCCGGCGGGCACGCGATCAGGGGGCTGTGGGCCCGTGGCCTCGCACGGCTTGCGTGCTGTGGCAGGAAGCGATCAGGAGCTCACGTGCAGCGGCGGGCAGACCCAGAGCTTCGAGGCGCTCGGGGGCGCCTGGCTGCGGCCCGACGCCGACGCGGAGGCAGGAGCAGGAGCAGGAGGCCGCGCGCTCAGACACTCACCGCTCGGGGGAATTCGCTCTCTGTCTCTCTCGCGCGCGCGCTCTCTCTCGCTGTGGGGCGTCCGCGGTTAGTCCATACCGCCGCCGATGGTCGAGGTACCTGCTGGGGAAGCAGAGAGAGAGAGAGAGGCGGGCCGTCAGGGGAGCCAGCACCGCAGAACAGAGCTGTTCTGAGGAAAGCCTGGCGTCAGGGGCTGCTCGCCCACTGGTTACTAAGGGGCTCTCCTGCTGTGCCGTGAAGGAAGTGGGGAACACTGCGATCCGAGACGCCGTCTCAGCTCGGAAGCGCGGGTGAGAGCAGCCTGCACGGCTCCGGCGCAGACAGCTTATCATGGGAAACCATCTGAAGGAAACACCTGCAGAGATCTTACCAAAAACATGCTGGCAGGCGCGCGCACACACATCCACACAGAAACAGCGCATCTGTGATCTCCTGGGGGCGGGGCGGGGCGCCGGGGGTATCGAGCTGACACACTGACGCGCAGCGTGGACAAGCAGGGGAAAGGTCAAAAACTTCACTGCCATCCGAACTGAGCGGGGCTCGCTCGGGTCAATTAAGCAATTAACCCTCAACGCAGCGACGAGGCTGTCCGCTGGGAGAGAGATCGCCACCCCCGCAGTGAAAGCCCTCCAGATGAGGGCCACTCCATTCAGCCCAGTGTCTTGCTTCGGGGTGCCCAGTCCCTTCTGCTCCTAAAACACACTGTTCCCCTAAAACAAGCTCTGCCTGCGCCCCGATAGTCCCACACAGTCCCAGCCAGGTTGGGATTTTCCCTCAGGAAGATAAGCGCCGCTGTGCACTTCGCGCTTTGAACAAACAGACACGTTACACTCAAGACCGAGACCCCAGAAGTGTTCACGCCGGCCGGCGCTCTGAACAAGCACTCAAGTCTCTCGGCTCGCCAAGAACGAGCGCCTGACCGGCAAGGACTCCCACTCGGTCGAGCGCAAACCGCTTCGTGCGTGGAGTACGGGGGGGGGGGGGAGAAACACGCACCGCGCCGTCCGGGGACCCGCGTCGCGAACGTGAACCCCCGTGAGAAACTCTCGCCGTGTCGTGCCCGCACTCCCACGCCGTCCACGACCTGCCGTCACGTGGCCGCCATTCCTGCCGAGCGCGAGAGGCGCGCAGCCCGGAGCCCCGGCCGGACACCGGGAGGGCTCGCGGCGCCCGGGGGGGGGTGCCGCCGCTCCGCCGCTCCGCCGCCGGGATGTGGGCTGTTCCGATTACACTGGCCTGGAAACAAGCTAGCGCCTGCAAACCCCCGTTTCCGCGCCCCGAAGGGCGAGGAGTGACAGTTGCCGCCGACCCCCGCACGTCACGGGGGAGAAGAAGGACCCGGCTGCGCCTCAGCCTGGGCAGCCGACCCGAGCCGCCCGCCCGCCCGCCCGCGCTTCGGAAACCGGCCCGGAACTTTCCAGCCGCCCCGCTCCGCCCCCCGCGGTGTCCCAAAACATTTCCTTCTTTTTTTTAAAACAAGAAAGAAAGTGACCCGCCGCCTCGGCCACCGCCGTCACCAACCCCTCGCCCCCCCCCAAAAATGTTCCCGAATATTCACCGCAGGGCACGAGCTGCGGGAACGAGCCTCCCCAGAAAAGTCCCGAACTCCGCGGGCCAGGAAAGTGGCGACACATCCACGCGTGTGTGCGAGACAGTTACTCGGGAAGGCGGCCCGTTTCGCTTTCGTAGTGGCGCACAAAAAGTCCTCTCTCCCTCCCCTCCTCTCTTTTCCTAAAATTTACAGCCCGAATGGCGGAGCTCTGGAGTCCCCGTGCGCCCTCTCCGGCAGCCCCGCTCCCGGCCCGGGCGCCCCGTGCCCCCGCGGGCGGATCCCGGCGAGCTCGGCGCCGCGCTTACCCGCTGAAGGCCGCCGTGGGCTGGGATGGTGTCTCGGGGAGTCGGTGCGGACGGGACAGTGTGAATGCAATCGCCAGTCCTCTTCTCCCCGGACCGCCATGAAGAAATAAAAAAGAAGAGGAAGCCGCCGGTTCACGGAGGTCAGGCCGCTGCAGACGAGCGAACTTCTGGGAAAGAGAGGAGCCCAGCGGGTCACGACAGGCCGCGCTGCAGCTGCAGAGGCGCCTACAGGCCGCTGAGCGGTACTGCACCCCGGGTGACGGGAGCGATTGGCGGCAGTCTCCCCGAAACCAGACTGATTCAAGAGCGGTACGTGTGCGTGTGGGGCTTTCCTCTGTGGCTCTCTGTGCTCCTGTCCCGCCCTTGCTTTCATCCCAAAGAGAGACACTGTACAAGACCAGAGTGGGGTTCAGTCCTCCTGCAGCCCCACGACACACAGATCAGGGGAGGAGAGAGAAACTGTACGAGACCAGAGTGGGGTTCAGTCCTCCTGCAGCCCCACGACACACAGATCAGGGGAGGAGAGAGAAACTGTACAAGACCAGAGTGGGGTTCAGTCCTCCTGCAGCCCCATGACACACAGATCAGGGGAGGAGAGAGAAACTGTACGAGACCAGAGTGGAGTTCAGTCCTCCTGCAGCCCCACGACACACAGATCAGGGGAGGAGAGAGAAACTGTACAAGACCAGAGTGGGGTTCAGTCCTCCTGCAGCCCTATGACACACAGATCAGAGGAGGAGAGAGAAACTGCTTCAGCAGCCGAATTAAGGGAGACTTTAGGAAGGTCGGATTGTACAAACTGTTAGTGGTGTTTAGACAGATCTTTGACGACTGAGTAGTCAGGACTTCAGTTTAACATCTCATCTGAAGGACATTTCCTCCTGCAGATCAGTGTCCCAGGTCAACATACGGAGCCAATGGACTGGAAAGTGTGCTCCAGAGGAAAGAGCGCTACCTACTGGTCCACCAGCACCACTTCCAATGATCACCTGCTGTCTCTTGCCGGTCTCCCTACCTTGCCAGTACTGACCAGGCTCAGTCCAGCCTCGTGTCCAAGATCTGACAGGGTGGAACTGTCAAATATTACCGGAACTACTGCTGTCAATAGTACCATTCAACTACAGTACAGTACTCGTATTGCCCTCCTATCACAATATTAGATCACAACTCCTAGTGCTGCCATTTGGACAGTACATCTGCATCACTAAATCACTGGCTCTGCTGAACCTATAGTCCAGTATGGCTAATGGCTTCTAGGGCTCTCGGTCTGTTACAGAAGACTACCAACACTAAGACTATTAAAACACTATTAAAATAAATCATATTTACTGTTATCTTAATGAAATTCTGTACAAGGAAATGGTGCTATAAGTAGCTCCAGAGCTGTAATTTGCAGCAATCTGTAGACCTGTCCACCATGCTGTGGGTGTAGGTGTTGTTTGCACACCCCTGTATAAAATGGCTTTCTGTTAAATATGTCCGTCTGTTTGATAGCTGGTGCTAAACAGTTCTATAAGTTTTAATTTCCAACCACATGGAGCTTCTGAAAAGGCTTTGGTCCTTAACTGTGGGCTGAGAAACACCTGGCTGAGCAAACAAATAAGAGTCCTGCCTCTCACACTAGATCTACAGAGACAGGCGATAGGGGAGAGAGTGGGGTTAGAGGCAGAGAGAGGGGTTAGAGGCAGGGGGAGAGGGTAGGGACGAAAAGACTTGCAAGTAGTGAAATGTCCACTGGGGGGCGCTGCACTCTTGTTCAGTCACAAACACTCTGAGATTTAAGTACCGGATTCTGGTGATCACTGACTGCAAGGGACCGCAGAGCTCTACAGCACTGTCTCTGTGAACTGCGCTGCACAGAACCCATCTTCTTCTGGAGCTGCTAGCACTGTACCACCTTTATACTAGAGAATAATACCGTATCACTGTACCACTGGACTGCTCAGAGCTGGTTACCACCTTTATACTAGAGAATAGTACAGTATCACTGTACCACTGGACTGCTCAGAGCTGGTTACCACCTTTATACTAGAGAATAGTACAGTATCACTGTACCACTGGACGGCTCAGAGCTAGTTACCACCTTTATACCGGGCGCACTGGGGTGAAATTACCCGTTTCGGGCGGGACGACAACGCCACGACCGCGCCAGGCCGCCAGCACACCCGCCTCTCAGAACCCCACTCCGTCCCCAAACCCTCGCAGTCTCCTGCAAAGAGCCAGACCAGTGTCCAGTGCTGGGAAACACGTGTGTCACGCCAAGCTCTCTTGTGGGTGGGAATTGTAATGGTGGAAAATGGAAAGCGAGCGGGGATTTTATTCTCGGGATAGCGACTGGCTAAGAAATAATTTCTATTTTAAAAGGACGGACAGAGTGCCGAATCTCTCCCCAGATCCCCCGAGTTTCCCCTGTCCCCAAAAGAGCCATTCACCACGGACTGCCTTTTTTTTTTCTTGGAAAAGTAATCTCTAATAAACTTTTATTTGTACACAAACTGTGTTAAAGAGCAGAAATTTGCCATCTTGGTAACGTACAATTAAAAAACAACAATAACATTTTCCAAAAGACAGACCAACGTTCCCTCTCCGAAGAGTCCCAACCGGATTCTCGCAAAGAAAAAAAACAAACTTTTGTCTCTTTAACAAACGGTCACTGTACAGAACAATACAGGCGGCGCCCATCGGAACCACTGCGGCGTCTTCGCAATGTCGTTCGGAATTCAAAACAGTGCATAAATCGTTCCTTTAGTTCCTTCTTCCACTGCAGCGAAGTTAAAAAGAATCCTAATGTACACATTAGAAAGTTATGTTTTTAAAAAGCCTAAAACGAAATGAAATTGAACTGAAGAGGAAGAAAGCAGCCAGACACGCATCTGGTTGTGTTTAGAAAGAGGAGGGAGGCTGTTGTTTCGTTAAGGCTGGAGCTGATCCAGGCGAGTCTCGCCGGAGAGCAGAAACGGTTCGCTGTTTGGCAGACAGAGGGCGACGGTGAGCTTCCCAATGACTCCTGCGTGTTAAAAGAACCGAGAAAAACAACCACCATCTCAGATCACTGCTCTCAAAACAAGGACGCGGAGAGAAAAAGGAGGCGGACAGAGAGCGGAGCAGAGACACAGCACAGAGAGAAGAGCAAGGTCCTGGAATGTATTCAGCCAGAAGGACAGTGTCCAAGGCTACCTGCATCATCATTATTTTATTATTGTTACTGTTAAGAGTAGTATTCTGGTTGTTATAGAAACCCCTGGTCCGTGGGGAGGGTGGCTGTGTTCCTGAGAGCTCTCCCGGGGGTGAGGGGTCAGGGGTCGCGGAGGCCATGGCGCGCTGATTTCCACTAGTTCTCCTCGATGAGCGTCAAGTCCAGCTCTGTGCAGTCCCTCTCAAACACCCCCTGCTGTTCCTCGCCGTCACTCTTCGAGTCGTCATCGTCGTCGTCCTCCTCCTCCTCCTCCTCGCTCTCACTCAGGGGCCCGATGCTGACTCCAAGCCCCTCAGGAGGGCTGTGAGACCCCAGGAGACACCCGAGACCAGGCTCCTGGCCCAAACACATACCCCCTCTGCAGGCTCCTGAGCCCCAGTCACCACAGCATAGAGGGTCACTGCTGCGCGTCTGAGGATAGAGGAAGGGCAGGGTCAGTTCGCACACGCTGACTTACTGACCGCCTGTACACTCACACTGCACCGAGACACAGGCCCGACCGCCTGTACACTCACTCCGCACCGAGACACAGGCCCGACTGCCTGTACACTCACACCGCACAGAGACACAGGGTCAACCGCCTGTACACTCACACCGCACCGAGACACAGGGCCAACCGCCTGTACACTCACACCGCACCGAGACACAGGCCGGACCGCCTGTACACTCACACCGCACCGAGACACAGGCCCGACCGCCTGTACACTCACACCGCACCGAGACACCGATCCTGACCGCCTGTACACTCACACTGCACCGAGACACCGGCCCGACTGCCTGTACACTCACACCGCACCGAGACACCGGCCCGACCGCCTGTACACTCACACCGCACCGAGACACAGGGTCAACCGCCTGTACACTCACACCGCACAGAGACACAGGGTCAACCGCCTGTACACTCACACCGCACCGAGACACAGGCCCGACCGCCTGTACACTCACACCGCACCGAGACACCAATCCTGACCGCCTGTACACTCACACCACACTGAGACACCGATCCTGACCGCCTGTACACTCACACTGCACCGAGACACCGGCCCGACTGCCTGTACACTCACACCGCACCGAGACACCGGCCCGACCGCCTGTACACTCACACCGCACCGAGACACAGGGTCAACCGCCTGTACACTCACACCGCACAGAGACACAGGGTCAACCGCCTGTACACTCACACCGCACCGAGACACAGGCCCGACCGCCTGTACACTCACACCGCACCGAGACACCAATCCTGACCGCCTGTACACTCACACCACACTGAGACACCGATCCTGACCGCCTGTACACTCACTCCGCACCGAGACACCGGCCCGACCGCCTGTACACTCACACCGCACCGAGACACAGGCCCGACCGCCTGTACACTCACACCGCACCGAGACACAGGGTCAACCGCCTGTACACTCACACCGCACCAAGACACAGGGTCAACCGCCTGTACACTCACACCGCACCAAGACACAGGGCCAACCGCCTGTACACTCACACCGCACCGAGACACAGGCCCAACCGCCTGTACACTCACACCGCACAGAGACACAGGGTCAACCGCCTGTACACTCACACCGCACCAAGACACAGGGTCAACCGCCTGTACACTCACACCGCACCGAGACACAGACCCGACTGCCTGTACACTCACACCGCACCGAGACACCGATCCTGACCGCCTGTACACTCACACTGCACCGAGACACCGGCCCGACTGCCTGTACACTCACACCGCACCGAGACACCGGCCCGACCGCCTGTACACTCACACCGCACCGAGACACAGGGTCAACCGCCTGTACACTCACACCGCACAGAGACACAGGGTCAACCGCCTGTACACTCACACCGCACCGAGACACAGGCCCGACCGCCTGTACACTCACACCGCACCGAGACACCAATCCTGACCGCCTGTACACTCACACCACACTGAGACACCGATCCTGACCGCCTGTACACTCACACTGCACCGAGACACCGGCCCGACTGCCTGTACACTCACACCGCACCGAGACACCGGCCCGACCGCCTGTACACTCACACCGCACCGAGACACAGGGTCAACCGCCTGTACACTCACACCGCACAGAGACACAGGGTCAACCGCCTGTACACTCACACCGCACCGAGACACAGGCCCGACCGCCTGTACACTCACACCGCACCGAGACACCAATCCTGACCGCCTGTACACTCACACCACACTGAGACACCGATCCTGACCGCCTGTACACTCACTCCGCACCGAGACACCGGCCCGACCGCCTGTACACTCACACCGCACCGAGACACAGGCCCGACCGCCTGTACACTCACACCGCACCGAGACACAGGGTCAACCGCCTGTACACTCACACCGCACCAAGACACAGGGTCAACCGCCTGTACACTCACACCGCACCAAGACACAGGGCCAACCGCCTGTACACTCACACCGCACCGAGACACAGGCCCAACCGCCTGTACACTCACACCGCACAGAGACACAGGGTCAACCGCCTGTACACTCACACCGCACCAAGACACAGGGTCAACCGCCTGTACACTCACACCGCACCGAGACACAGACCCGACTGCCTGTACACTCACACCGCACCGAGACACCGATCCTGACCGCCTGTACACTCACACTGCACCGAGACACCGGCCCGACTGCCTGTACACTCACACCGCACAGAGACACAGGCCCGACCGCCTGTACACTCACACCGCACCGAGACACAGGCCCGACCGCCTGTACACTCACACCGCACCGAGACACCGATCCTGACCGCCTGTACACTCACACTGCACCGAGACACCGGCCCGACTGCCTGTACACTCACACTGCACCGAGACACCGGCCCGACTGCCTGTACACTCACACCGCACAGAGACACAGGCCCGACCGCCTGTACACTCACACCGCACAGAGACACAGGCCCGACCGCCTGTACACTCACACCGCACCGAGACACAGGCCCGACCGCCTGTACACTCACACCGCACCGAGACACAGGCCCGACCGCCTGTACACTCACACCGCACCGAGACACAGGCCCGACCGCCTGTACACTCACACCGCACCGAGACACCAATCCTGACCGCCTGTACACTCACACCACACTGAGACACCGATCCTGACCGCCTGTACACTCACACCACACAGAGACACAGGCCCGACCGCCTGTACACTCACACCGCACTGAGACACTGATCCTGACCGCCTGTACACTCACACCGCACCGAGACACCGATCCTGACCGCCTGTACACTCACACTGCACCGAGACACAGGCCCGACCGCCTGTACACTCACACCACACTGAGACACCGATCCTGACCGCCTGTACACTCACACCGCACCAAGACACCGATCCTGACCGTCTGTACACTCACACTGCACCGAGACACAGGCCCGACCGCCTGTACACTCACACCGCACCGAGACACCGATCCTGACCGCCTGTACACTCACACCGCACCAAGACAGGGCCAACCGCCTGTACACTCACACCGCACCGAGACACCGATCCTGACCGCCTGTACACTCACACCACACCGAGACACAGGGCCAACCGCCTGTACACTCACACCGCACAGAGACACAGGGCCAACCGCCTGTACACTCACACCGCACAGAGACACCGATCCTGACCGCCTGTACACTCACACCGCACAGAGACACAGGGCCAACCGCCTGTACACTCACACCACACTGAGACACCGATCCTGACCGCCTGTACACTCACACCGCACCGAGACACAGGCCCGACCGCCTGTACACTCACACCACACCAAGACACAGGGCCAACCGCCTGTACACTCACACCGCACAGAGACACAGACCCGACTGCCTGTACACTCACACCGCACAGAGACGCCGATCCTGACCGCCTGTACACTCACACCGCACCGAGACACCGATCCTGACCGCCTGTACACTCACACCGCACCGAGACACAGGCCCGACCGCCTGTACACTCACACCACACTGAGACACCGATCCTGACCGCCTGTACACTCACACAGTTGCTAATCCTCATTTTCCTAAATCACTTTTCTGTCAAATAAACAAAACAAAATGGGAAAACCTGGACTGGAACTGGCACTGGGAGTCAGACTGACAGCACTGTAAAGCCTAGAGTGGATCAGACTGCTGTACACTGGGAGTGTGACTGACAGCACTGCAAAGCCTGGAGTGGATCAGACTGCAGTGCACTGGGAGTGTGACTGACAGCACTGTAAAGCCTGGAGTGGATCAGACTGCTGTACACTGGGAGTGTGACTGACAGCACTGTAAAGCCTGGAGTGGATCAGACTGCTGTACACTAGGAGTGTGACTGACAGCACTGTAAAGCCTGGGGTGGATCAGACTGCTATGCACTGGGCCCGATTCGCTGAATCAGTACTATTTCGTGGGATCTGTGTGAAGGACTATGGGGGTTGGCTTGTTTTATTCAGCTGCTAGCTCCAAACAGTCCCCATGTGCGTAAAGACATCAATGCGAGCAATGGACCACAGGAAGAAGATCCTTCCCTTTTCTCCGTCTCCAAAAACCCGGCCCCTCCTTGCAGCCGGTGACTAAGGTCACCATCGATCTCACTGCCGGGCCAAACAAAAGCAGCTTTCAGCGCGAGGTTCCAGAGCAGAAACCCCGCACGCCGGCAGGCAGGAAGACGGCCTGGGGCCGGGAGTCTGGCAGAGGGGGCTCTGGGCAGCCAGCTGTATGCAAAGCGTATGCAAATAGGCACCGTGCCTTCTCCCGGAGCCAGGGCTGCAGCCAGGACTCCGGGGGGGGGTGGAGGAGTGCGTGGGGCCTTCACCTCTCCGGGCAGCCCCCTGCCAGGACGCTCTGGAGCCTCCTCAAAGGCAGATCGCAGCGGCTGTTGGGTTTCGTTTGGTTTTTAAGAATAAGAAGCCGATACAAATATTTACCCTCTACGAGCAAACCGTATCAACTCTTCTGCCAAGGCCCCGCTCGTCCCAAGAGCACGCACGCACACACACACACACACCCCCGCACACGCGCGCCCACGTGCGTCTGTGCAGAAAGGATGGCGCGCCTTGGCCAATAACGGAGTTACTGCAGGGCACCCAGCACTTGCCCAGACTTCCCTGCAAGAGGAATGTCAGTCCTCCCTGGGAGCATCTGCGTCAGGCCCTGCCCCCGTCAGTGCTGGGCTCCTGGGAGGGCGGCGCGCCGTGGGCGAACGCCAACAGCGATTTACACTTCAATCCGGCAGGCTGGCTGCCTCTGCGCTGTGAAAGGCCGCCTGACCTGACAGCACGGCGGGAGGTGGGGAGGGTTGTGTCAGTCATTTTCCACAGGGCTGGGACGGCCAAGACCTTTACACAGCGTGAACCCCCCCCCCCAAACCCAGCCTCGGAGTCTCAGGGTCGAGGGGTGTCCCCCGCATGTGGACGATAACACTTGCGGCCCTGAAGCAACTGGCCATACAGCAGAGAAACCTGAGCCAGAGGACACCACTGGGAGCCAGAGTGACAGCACTGTAAAGCCTGGAGTGGATCAGATTGCTACGCACTGGGAGTCAGACTGACAGCACTGTAAAGCCTGGAGTGGATCAGTCTGCTGTGCACTGGGAGTGTGACTGACAGCACTGTAAAGCCTGGAGTGGATCAGATTGCTGTGCACTGGGAGTGTGACTGACAGCACTGTAAAGCCTGGACTGGATCAGACTGCTGCGCACTGGGAGTGTGACTGACAGCACTGTAAAGCCTGGAGTGGATCAGACTGCTGTGCACTGGGAGTGTGACTGACAGCACTGTAAAGCCTGGAGTGGATCAGATTGCTGTGCACTGGGAGTGTGACTGACAGCACTGTAAAGCCTGGACTGGATCAGACTGCTGCGCACTGGGAGTGTGACTGACAGCACTGTAAAGCCTGGAGTGGATTGGGCTGCTGTACACTAGGAGTCAGACTGACAGCACTGTAAAGCCCGGAGTCCAGGGTCGTGCTGGTCTGTACTGTAGATACTGTCCAGGGGTCAGAGGCCTTGGTCAATTGGAAAATGGAGAATAGAGCTTCTGTTAGCAACAGACAATTGATTTTCTGTTCACCAGATTTCTGTGAGCGAGATGCTTCAATCCACCTAAATGCAGCGCAATGTACTGTCGCCCCCAACACCACTAAAGCACTGAGTGACTGGGTGTGCAAACACTGCGCAACAGGAAAACATCCACTGCAGCCGAGAGGGAAGGCGGAGGAGGGTTAAGGAAATGAGAGCCGGGCTCCGTCTGGAAAGGGAAAGCGCGTTAGTCCTCATGGACCAGGCTTGTCCGTCCCCAGAGCCGACACAAGACAGGGGAGGACAGCGCAGGGGTCTTGGCAGGGGGGGTCCACACAACAGCAGCTGGGTACAGGATCCAGCAGGAGCTGCCGAAGGACGATCAGGCAGTGGGGGAGCTGCTCTGCGGAAGGAGGGGGCTGCTAGCTGTGTACCACAGGGAAGACCAGGAGGGTGGGCTTCACAATGCAGGGAGCAACACGAGGACTGACAAGCTGCAGCCTTTCTCAAACTTACAATACTAATGCACTGAGCTGAAAAGGGGTTAAGGGTGTTGTCTTGTAACGCGGGTCGGGGGCAAGTCACACCCAGTGGACTGGAGAACCGGCTGCGATCAGAAGACCCGATTTGCCCCTCGAGACGGCCGCAGGAGATGTTTTGCGGGGAAGGGAGGGGTCACTCACTGGGGAATTGCCCCCCCCAGGGACTGTCATGACGGAGGGAGATGAGCTTTAACCCGAGGTGCCACCTCAACACCCCTCAACGCGCCAGCTCCCAGAACGATCCCCTTTCCTCCTCTGCGGAGCGCACACCGAGAGGGGCCTCGCACCGACGGGACGCAGGAGTCCGGGTGGCTCGCACTCTGCGGATCTCCGGGATCCCGAGAGGTGAGCCCTCCTTCCCACAATCCCAGCACAAGCGCTCGTGCTCTTTTCCCCGCCCCCGTGCTGCCGCCGAGCGACAGCAAGGGCACGTTCGTCCTTAGCTCGGCTCGGCCCGGCTCAGTTCAGCCCAGCTCGCTCTCTGGGCCGCGGACAATGCCAGGCAGCCTGCTTGTCAACAGTTTCTCTGTCAGCAACAACGGGCCCGGCGTTAACATCACAGCATCCCCTGCAGGCAGACAGGGGTGCGAACACAAACACGGAAACTGGGTACCCCCCCACCCCCCCAGAGGAAGGGGGGGGTAAAGGACTTCCAGAGGAGCCCCTGCACTTCCTGCAAGGACGGGGGTCCTTCCCCAGACACGGGCGGCACCTGCAGAGCAGCAGTGTCTGTCGGCCACGCTTGCACTGCGCAGGCTGGCAGCAAAACGGTTAACGCTTGTACTGCTGCTGAAGTACAAAGAGCACAAAACGCCTTTCCCACATAAATCTATTCCGCTCCCCTACGCCTCCAACAGAGGAGAGTATATTTAGACAGTAATAACAGGAAACACAGCCTGGCAGATCGCAAAGCTCACTTCCCCCCCTCTCTGTCTGCCTTAAAAAGAGCTGAGAATAATACCCCATTTCAGACCCACACATCGTCACACTCGAGATCCCCACACACACACCGTCACACTCGAGATCCCCACGCACTGTCACACTCGAGATCCCCACGCACACACCGTCACACTCGAGATCCCCACGCACTGTCACACTCGAGATCCCCACACACACACGCACCGTCACACTCGAGATCCCCACACACACACATCGTCACACTCGAGATCCCCACACACACACGCACTGTCACACTCGCGATCCCCACACACACACGCACTGTCACACTCGCGATCCCCACACAGTCACACTTGAGATCCCCACACACACACTGTCACAATCGCGATCCCCACACATCGTCACACTCGAGATCCCCACACACACACGCACTGTCACACTCGCGATCCCCACACACACACGCACTGTCACACTCGCGATCCCCACACAGTCACACTTGAGATCCCCACACACACACTGTCACAATCGCGATCCCCACACACAGTCACACTTGAGATCCCCACACACGCACTGTCACACTCCCACACACACGTACTGTCACACTCGAGATCCCCACACACACACACACAGTCACACTCGCGATCCCCACACACACACTGTCACACTTGAGATCCCCACACACGCACTGTCACACTCGAGATCCCCACACACGCGCACCGCCACACTCGAGATCCCCACACACTGTCACACTCGTGATCCCCACACACACACTGTCACACTCGCGATCCCCACACACACACTGTCACACTCGCGATCCCCACACACAGTCACACTTGAGATCCCCACACACGCACTGTCACACTCGAGATCCCCACACACACGCACCGCCACACTCGAGATCCCCACACACTGTCACACTCATGATCCCCACACACACACTGTCACACTCGCGATCCCCACACACACACACTGTCACACTCGCGATCCCCACACACACACACTGTCACACTCGCGATCCCCACACACACACAAACTGTCACACTCGAGATCCCCACACACACGCACCGCCACACTCGAGATCCCCACACACACACGCAGCGCCACACTCGCGATCCCCACACACACTGCCTCATTTAATAATACTGCACACACAGAGATCTCACAGCATGACCTGTGAAAAACAAGGACACTCTTTAAGTGCATTAGTAAACAATTTTAAAACATACTTATGTGTAAGTGGAGTGTGTTATGTAAGAATTTTTCATCTACTTTTAATTCGTCATAAAAAATCTCTGAGCTGCTTCTTAACACCTGTGAGATTTTAAAAAAAGATGTAAAAAGTCCCTACGATTTCAGATAAGCATTTCATCAGCAGCCACAAAGAACAACTGGCTTCCTCTCCCCTGTAGACATGTGCCCTCCTGTTGTCCCCTGGAGGGACCCAAAAAGACACAAGGAGACACTTACCACACCAACAGCATTATGCCTCCACTGTACCACCCAGACTCCACTGTACTCACACTGTACCACCCCGACACCTCACACTGACACTGTACCACCCCAACACCACTGTACTCACACTGTACTACCCCAACACCACTGTACTGGCACTGTACCACCCCAACACCACTGTACTCACACTGTACCACCCCAACACCACTGTACTGACACTGTACCACCCCGACACCTCACACTGACACTGTACCACCCCAACACCACTGTACTCACACTGTACTACCCCAACACCACTGTACTGGCACTGTACCACCCCAACACCACTGTACTCACACTGTACCACGACACCTCATACTGACACTGTACCACCCCAACACCACTGTACTCGCACTGTACCACCCCAACACCACTGTACTTGCACTGTACCACTCCGACACCTCATACTGACACTGTACCACCCCAACACCACTGTAGTCGCACTGTACCACGACACCTCATACTGACACTGTACCACCCCAACACCTCATACTGATACTGTACTACCCCAACACCACTGTACTCGCACTGTACCACCCCAACACCACTGTACTCGCACTGTACCACCCCAACACCTCATACTGACACTGTACCACCCCAACACCACTGTACTCACACTGTACCACCCAGACTCCACTGTACTACCCCAACACCTCATACTGACACTGTACCACCCCAACACCACTGTACTCACACTGTACCACCCCAACACCACTGTACTCGCACTGTACCACCCAGACTCCAATGTACTACCCCGACACCTCATACTGACACTGTACCACCCCAACACCTCATACTGATACTGTACTACCCCAACACCACTGTACTCACACTGTACCACGACACCTCATACTGACACTGTACCACCCAGACTCCACTGTACTCACACTGTACCACTCCGACACCTCATACTGACACTGTACCACCCCAACCCCACTGTACTCACACTGTACCACGACACCTCATACTGATACTGTACTACCCCAACACCACTGTACTCACACTGTACCACGACACCTCATACTGACACTGTACCACCCCAACACCACTGTACTCACACTGTACCACCCAGACTCCAATGTACTCACACTGTACCACTCTGACACCTCATACTGACACTGTACAACCCCAACACCACTGTACTCACACTGTACCACCCAGACTCCACTGTACTCACACTGTACCACTCTGACACCTCATACTGACACTGTACCACCCCAACACCACTGTACTCACACTGTACCACCCAGACTCCACTGTACTCACACTGTACCACTCTGACACCTCATACTGACACTGTACCACCCCAACACCACTGTACTCACACTGTACCACGACACCTCATACTGACACTGTACCACCCCAACACCACTGTACTCACACTGTATCACCCAGACTCCAATGTACTCACACTGTACCACCCCAACACCACTGTATGAACACTGTACCACCCAGACTCCACTGTACTACCCCAACACCTCATACTGACACTGTACCACCTCAACACCTCATACTGATACTGTACTACCCCAACACCACTGTACTCACACTGTACCACTCTGACACCTCATACTGACACTGTACCACCCCAACACCACTGTACTCACACTGTACCACCCCAACACCTCATACTGACACTGTACCACCCAGACTCCACTGTACCACTCTGACACCTCATGTACAGTACTGGCACTGTACCATCCCAACACCACTGTACTGGCACTGTACCATCCCAACACATCATATTAACACTGTACCCCAACACCACTGTACTCACACTGTACCACCAACACTCATGACAAACAGGAGAAAGGCTTTCAAAATGCTATGTCAACATTGTCACACCACAGGAATCTTGAAATATGCTTTACAATATTTACAAATTTTTGCAATATTCACACATCAGCACCAGCCTTATGCACGAGCATCTGCACCAGGCCTCCGAGGCTGGCAAGGCCCAGACCACAGTGCCGAGTTGTGGTGTGCTCCCTTTTGTGGTTAGTGTTGTGTCCTCTGTTCTCTCTCCAGGTTTTCAGCGGAAATGTGGATGGCGCTCTGGACGGGGTGACCAGAGCAGCCAGAAAGGCTCCCAAAGCCAGTACAGCTCACTACAACACACACACACACACACACACACACACACATCACAAACCGAACCCATGAGCCTCCCCGCAAGCCCACTGCTCCCTGCGGCCCTTCCTGCCGAGAGCCCCGGTCTCCCCGCTCGGCGCACGGCCCCGCTGCGTGAAGCCACGCTCTCTCGCCCACCCCTCACCTGCGCCATCTTGCCGAAGTCCAGCCCCGGGCGTGCGCAGTGCGGCCCCTCGGGGTCGCGGCGCCGCTTGATGCCCGGCTTGCGCAGGTGGAGGTCGCAGGGCTGCGACTGGCTGCGGGGCAGCCCGCCGGCCGGGGGCGGGGCGCGCCGCGAGCAGGAGGGGGTGCTGCAGGCCGAGGAGGGCGAGGGGGGCCCGGGGGGCGGCGGCAGGAAGCGGGCGGCGGCCTCCTGGATGTGCACGGGCGAGAGGGAGAAGCGGCGCTGGGAGAGGGGCGGCGGGGGGGCGCAGAAGAGGGGCGAGGAGGAGGAGGACGGCGGGGAGGGGAAGAAGCAGCCCCCCCCGCCTGCCTCCGCCCCCGCCTCCCAGGGGAAGCTCCAGTGCAGGGGGGAGTCCGGGGACAGGGCCAGGCTGAAGAAGGTGGGGCTGCTGGGGGAGGGCAGGGAGGAGCTGGGGGCTCTCTGGGGCCTCTGCGGCCCCTGCAGCGGGCAGGACCCTCCGGCCCCCCCGCCGCTGTGGCACCGCCGCTTGACGGGGGTCCAGATCTTGGAGCCGCTGGGGCGCCAGGGGGCGCGGCAGCGGGACAGGTCCTCCGGCACGGACAGCGAGCGACAGTGGCGCTTGGGGGGCGGCGGGGGGGCAGGGGGCGCGCCGGGACAGGACAGGTCCGTCACTGAGGTGCTGGGGACCAGGAGCTGCCGCGTCGCCTCGCCCCCGCCTACGGGAGGCGCACCGAGGGCCACGCCAGCCGGGGCCGAGCTGTCCTGCAGACCGGGCCTGGGGGAGCACAGCCTCCAGCAGCTGGTCTCTGCAGAGAGAGAGAGAGACGACGTTGGAACGAGGCAAGAGGAAGAAAAGGGAAGTTGAAGTGATGATCACTGCACCCTAGCCCAGCTGCTGTTGTGTAGGAAAAGCAGAGACAGAGCAGACGTGTGGAGAGAACTGAAACAGAAAGGAAAAGAAACCTCAAAATATCCTCCCAGTGTCCTCCAGTCCTCACCCCTCTGCAGACAGCCAGATCACCAGTATCACCCAGTCCTCACCCCTCTGCAGACAGCCAGATCACCAGTATCACCCAGTCCTCACCCCTCTGCAGACAGCCAGATCACCAGTATCACCTAGTCCTCACTCCTCTGCACAGCCAGATCACCAGTGTCCCCGCAGTCCTCACTGCTCTGCACAGACTGATACCCCAGAATAGATCTGGTCACTCTGCTCTGGACTGATTCCAACCCAACACTAACTTTCTTGTATTGTGGTGTTTGAAACTGAGCATAATTTTCTACAGGAGCGCATTGAAAAAAACAACAACATCCCTGGCTTTAAATTCTACATGTTTAAGTATATACTCTAACATTCTGTGTTTTGTTGCTTCCTCGGTGTCCATGAAAAGGATTGGTCAATTCAGACATGCATGAACACGTGTGGCATTTTCCATCTTGTCCTGGCCCAGGCAGAGGGCAACAAAGGGTTAAGTCCTTCACTCTAGAAATGCAGGAGTCTTGAGTACCCCTCCCGAGCATAAGTCTTTCCTTATGCACATGCCTTTCTGGCCAGACAGACGTTACCAACTAAAAAGAATATAAAAGAGGTCTTCCAGGACTCCCTGATGAGCCTGTTTTACCCATACTGTAGAAGGACGAGTAGCTTACATCCTGAATACGAGCTGGGCCACACCCCAGAGCAAGAACAGCCCACAGCTGCTCAGACAGGAGCTAGAGAGGGGAGGACAGAGCTGTCTGAATGGAGCACCTGAAAGCAAGAGTGCCACTGATCACCGATAGTCCCCCAGGACACAGCTGGCCAGCCATCACTAGCCACAGGAGAGAGTCTCACAGTCACACAGCAGGAGCCCAGGGCCCGGTGCAGGAGAGAGTCTCACAGTCACACAGCAGGAGCCCAGGGCCCGGTGCAGGAGAGAGTCTCACAGTCACACAGCAGGAGCCCAGGGCCCGGTGCAGGAGAGAGTCTCACAGTCACACAGCAACACAGCAGGAGCCCAGGGCCCGGTGCAGGAGAGAGTCACACAGTCACACAGCAGGAGCCCAGGGCCCGGTGCAGGAGAGAGTCTCACAGTCACACAGCAGGAGCCCAGGGCCCGGAGCAGGAGAGAGTCTCACAGTCACACAGCAGGAGCCCAGGGCCCGGTGCAGGAGAGAGTCTCACAGTCACACAGCAGGAGCCCAGGGCCCGGAGCAGGAGAGAGTCTCACAGTCACACAGCAGGAGCCCAGGGCCCGGTGCAGGAGAGAGTCTCACAGTCACACAGCAGGAGCCCAGGGCCCGGTGCAGGAGAGAGACTCACAGTCACACAGCAGGAGCCCAGGGCCCGGAGCAGGAGAGAGTCACACAGTCACACAGCAGGAGCCCAGGGCCCGGAGCAGGAGAGAGTCACACAGTCACACAGCAGGAGCCCAGGGCCCGGTGCAGGAGAGTCTCACAGTCACACAGCAGGAGCCCAGGGCCCGGTGCAGGAGAGAGTCTCACAGTCACACAGCAGGAGCCCAGGGCCCGGTGCAGGAGAGAGTCTCACAGTCACACAGCAGGAGCCCAGGGCCCGGAGCAGGAGAGAGTCTCACAGTCACACAGCAGGAGCCCAGGGCCCGGTGCAGGAGAGAGTCTCACAGTCACACAGCAGGAGCCCAGGGCCCGGAGCAGGAGAGAGTCTCACAGTCACACAGCAGGAGCCCAGGGCCCGGTGCAGGAGAGAGTCTCACAGTCACACAGCAGGAGCCCAGGGCCCGGTGCAGGAGAGAGTCTCACAGTCACACAGCAGGAGCCCAGGGCCCGGTGCAGGAGAGAGACTCACAGTCACACAGCAGGAGCCCAGGGCCCGGAGCAGGAGAGAGTCACACAGTCACACAGCAGGAGCCCAGGGCCCGGAGCAGGAGAGAGTCACACAGTCACACAGCAGGAGCCCAGGGCCCGGTGCAGGAGAGTCTCACAGTCACACAGCAGGAGCCCAGGGCCCGGTGCAGGAGAGAGTCTCACAGTCACACAGCAGGAGCCCAGGGCCCGGTGCAGGAGAGAGTCTCACAGTCACACAGCAGGAGCCCAGGGCCCGGTGCAGGAGAGAGTCTCACAGTCACACAGCAGGAGCCCAGGGCCCGGAGCAGGAGAGAGTCTCACAGTCACACAGCAGGAGCCCAGGGCCCGGTGCAGGAGAGAGTCTCACAGTCACACAGCAGGAGCCCAGGGCCCGGAGCAGGAGAGAGTCTCACAGTCACACAGCAGGAGCCCAGGGCCCGGTCTAGGAGAGAGTCACACAGTCACACAGCAGGAGCCCAGGGCCCGGTGCAGGAGAGAGTCTCACAGTCACACAGCAGGAGCCCAGAGCCCGGTGCAGGAGAGAGTCTCACAGTCACACAGCAGGAGCCCAGGGCCCGGTGCAGGAGAGAGTCTCACAGTCACACAGGAGTTTGAGTAAACTAATTTTTTTAAAGTATGCCAGTATGCCCCCCCCCCCGAGTTCTTGTCAGTTTACAAAAATAACCACTTGCGCTGTTAGGGTAATGGATTTGGCTTGTGAAAAGTGACATTCCCCGTCACTGCAGGAGCGCCAGGGCACAGACACTCATGGCGTCTTTATTCGCCTGAAGCACCTTGGCTCTCGAGTTTGCACTTCTTACGGTAAAGAAACAAAACAAAAACACGACGGCGGCGTGGGCGTCCTGACTCGGCCCCGCGCGGGGCTCTGCTCTCTCGGTTTCGCTCACCGCGGCCTCGGCCTCGTGCACCCAGACCGCACAGAGATCGGCGTGCGGGAGGCAGCCCAGAGGTGACATTTGCACCTTCCGACAGGGAGATGTGCAGCGCGGGCCCGGGGCGCACACACCGCTGACGTGCTCTCGTCTCCAGCTAGCTCGGCTGCCCACAGCAAAAGAAAACGGGTCAGGTCTAAACTTCAGAAACGACCACGGCAAAACGGCGCTGTCAGCAAGCACGCTCCTGCGCAACGCCACGCTCGCACCCTGCCGAGAGCACCGAGCTGGGTCGCACGCCTGCCCTGAGCAGAGACACGCAAAAGTTCAATGCAAAGGTCACGGATGAGTACAGGAGGCCGTTTGGTAGCTAACTGATCGCAGGATCTCAGCCAGCGGTTTCTTGAAAAGAAGCCAGAGTATGGGTTTCAACAACGATAGCTGGGCAGCTTGCTCCACACTCCCACCACCCTTTGTGCGGGGAGAGCCTCTTGTCCTGACCGTAGGAACTCGGCCAGCTGTTTCTTGAACAGAAGCCAGGGTATGGGTTTCAACAACAATCTTCCTCTGGTTCCCAAGTCAGAGCTCTTCCTTCTGAAGAAGAGGCTGCACAGCAGCTCAGCACGCTGCAGGACCAGGACTCCCCACCTGAGGTGAAGAGGAGGAGCTCTTTCCAAGCTGCCTGCTGCCATACAGCACTGCCTGGTCGCTTCCCAGCACAATGTGGCCGGTGCTGTTCAGATACTTCAGGATTAATCAGCTCTTTCTGGCTCACAATGCTGAGGAGGGAGGCACCGCTGCAGCAGGGTCAGGGTGTCTACGGCAGGGGTCCCCAGTCCTGCAGGGTCAGGGTGTCTGCAGCAGGGGTCCCCAGTTCTGGAGGGTCAGGGTGTCTACGGCAGGGGTCCCCAGTACTGCAGGGTCAGGGTGTCTGCAGCAGGGGTCCCCAGTCCTGGTCCTGGAGGGTCAGGGTGTCTGCAGCAGGGGTCCCCAGTCCTGGAGGGTCAGGGTGTCTGCGGCAGGGGTCCCCAGTCCTGGAGGGTCAGGGTGTCTGCGGCAGGGGTCCCCAGTCCTGGGGGGTCAGGGTGTCTGCGGCAGGGGTCCCCAGTCCTGGGGGGTCAGGGTGTCTGCGGCAGGGGTCCCCAGTCCTGGTCCTGGAGGGTCAGGGTGTCTGCAGCAGGGGTCCCCAGTCCTGGAGGGTCAGGGTGTCTGCAGCAGGGGTCCCCAGTCCTGGTCCCAGTCCCCACCCTGGCTGCCTCTCAGCCTCTGAGGACCCCAGATACCAAGGACACAACTACGATGTCTGGACCCTGCACCCCGAAAGCCGTAGGGATCCTTCAAAAGCCCACATCCTTCAAAAGCTAACAGCGAAAATAAGGAGCTCCTTCAATATCAGCTGGAAATCCAGAAACATTGGAATGGATTTTTTTCAAAGAGGGAGGAAAAAAAAAGAAGTTGAGTGTTGTCCTGTCTAACCGTCAGCACCCAGAGTCGAACCCCAATGTGTGGTAGGGGGCTATTACACTGTCAAACCCAGGACAAAGAGGGATGCGGTTACCAAGGTGACCCCTACCTGGCGTCAATCCATAGGTGGTCCAGCAGCCTGCGTGGCCAGGGGGCTCAGGCACTGACTGAAACACACAGACACAGGCAGTCAGCCCACAGATCACAGCTCAGGACCCGAGTGCTCCCCAGCACCGCCGTACAGCTGAAACAGAGATACAGCTCTCCACGGGATCAGACCACACATATCTGAGCGACATCAGGGCCATCGGGCTGCACTTTCACACAGAGGGACAGAGGGAGAGACGAGATCCACACACAACGGGACGGACGCAGACGGGACAGCAGTGGGCTCCCTCACCAGGCTGAGGGTGAAGGCTCTGTGGTAGGTGTGGTCGTCCAGGCTCTGTTTCTGCAGCTGTTTGGTGATGAGGGTCACCATGGCGACGGGCGGCGGGGCGGGGGGGAGGCGGGGGAAGCCTTGGTCGGTCCGTGCGTGCGTGCGTTGGCGAGCGTGGCGCTGGCTCCGCCCCTCTGGGCCAGGCTGCCCAGCCCGCGACTCACTGAGACTCCATGATTGACACCAGGAGCGCCATCTCTACAGCCTGAGAGAGACAGAGAGACAGGGTCAGGGGTCACCCCCATCACTGACACCGAGAGCACCATCAGGCGCACCGGGCTTTCTCCTTCAGATTAGAATGAGGCTCTCTGATGTCAACGCTGCCACAAAGATCTGGCTGAGGTCTATATAGCAGTGAAGTACAGTATGGGGTCCACTCACAGACCAGGATTACACTAAATGGGACAAAGACCCCATAAAAGATCCCATGGAAGACCTGCACACAGAGTTCTGTAAAAACATTCTCCATGTACAGAGAAAAACACCTAACTATGTGTGCAGGGCTTTATTAGGCCAATATCCATTACTAATCAGCATACAGAATAGAGCTATAAAATAAAATACTGGTTACACTTGAAACACACTGACCAGAGCTCCTACCACCACAAGGCCCTGCTGAGCCCAGAGAAGAGCCCCCTCAGACAGCTGGTCCTGAAGCTCACTGACACCAGCCAACCTCAGGACAGCACAGCTAGAACATCATGGATCAAAGTCAATCAAAGCATAAGACAAGCCAAACAACACTACCTCACCCACTGGGACACACACAACACTACCTTACCCACTGGGACACACACAACGCTACCTCACGCACTGGGACACACACAACATAAACTTGACCCTAAGAAGACAATACACTCTTGCTGAGTATCTGACCAGGATAAGAAACACCAAAGAGATACAGACCCTGATGAAGCGCAGGCTCAGTGACCACAGCCTGGCCATAGGAACTGGACACAGACAGACCTGACTGTCCAGAGAGGACAGGCTCAGTGACCACAGCCTGGCCATAGAAACTGGACACAGACAGACCTGACTGTCCAGAGAGGACAGGCTCAGTGACCACAGCCTGGCCATAGAAACTGGACACAGACAGACCTGACTGTCCAGAGAGGACAGGCTGTGTTCTCACTGCCAGCAGGGAGCAGCAGGGACAGAGATACACTTTCTGCTGCACTGTGAGAAATACTCTGGGATTAGACAAGCATTCTCCCTTAAAATAACAATTCTAATCCCAGAATTCCCACACTTGACAGAACCAGAACAGCTTCCGATCCTACTGGGAGAGGAAACTCAATAGAGCTGCAGCCCATCGTGTGATCTCCTGGCACAGCCTGAGAAAGACAGTGAGCCTGTCTCCCAATAATGTTTAATGCGATGTCTGTAAACGTCGTATATTATGTTTGCACTATAAATATTGTATTATTTGTATCAGCTTTGACAATTAATCAGTCCTGGCAATAAAGCTCTTTGAATTTGAATCTGAGAGGGTCAGGGCAAAGCGCTGAGGGGACAGTGAGTTTGTGGCATGTGCAGATGTCTGCCCTCCATAGCACAGACTTTAAATTAAAGGTGGTTTGATCACCTTAATAACTCTTGCGCAATGTACACACTTGTATAATCCAGAAAATACATACGGACTTAAGAGTGAAATTAAAGATACAAAAGTGTTATCTTACAATAAAGTAAAAGGTTTTAAGACCCATCCTTGCAGCAGGTAAAACTTGTAAAACTTGTAGTGAATCTGACTGCTAAGACACAGGGAACCAGAAGGACTGCCCAGGAGCCTGGGACAAGCATGAGGCTGATGATTATCTACGGCAACACCGGGTCCAGCTTCCTTCTCTCTTTAAAACAGGTTCATGACTGATAGCTGGATCCACAGGGAAGACAAGTACAGCAGCTCTTGTTATCTGTGCACCTCCAGCTCCACGAAAGCACAGATACGAGCACGGAGACCAACTCCTGAGCCCGTACCAACAGTCTGCTCGCACACATTTACGCAAAACACACACCCAGCAAGAAAGCCAGCTGCCTGAAGATAAGGCACAAGTCCTGCAACCGCCACCACTTCCACCCTCAGGGGCGAGGAAGGTGAAACACAGAGGTCAGAGGGCGATGAGGGCCAGGAGGGGCTGGAGTTCTGGAGATCTCGGTTTAGCAGCGAGATGGAAGGAGGAAGAATTACACTCATCAACATGTAATTAAAGTGCTGCTCCACTCACGCCCCCATCCTCTAGCCCTGAGCTAGATTTTTGTGGGTGTATTTACTTCATAGAAACCACAGAATCTCAGTGCACAGCCGTTTGATCCACTACAGTGCTGTCAGTCTGACTCCCGGTGCACAGCAGTCTGATCCACTCCAGGCTTTACAGCGCTGTCAGTCACACTCCCAGTGCACAGCAGTCTGATCCACTCCAGGCTTTACAGCGCTGTCAGTCACACTCCCAGTGCACAGCAGACTGATCCACTCCAGGCTTTACAGTGTTGTCAGTCTGACTCCCAGTGCACAGCAGTCTGATCCACTCCAGGCTTTACAGTGTTGTCAGTCTGACTCCCAGTGCACAGCAGTCTGATCCACTCCAGGCTTTACACTGCTGTCAGTCACCCCCAGTGCACAGCAGTCTGATCCACTCCAGGCTTTATCAGCTACACAATTCTGGTACAGAAGCAACACCAGCTGCTGGAGATATCAAGCTCTGAAACTTCCGTAACTCCATCATTGATATTTACAGAAGTCCTGCAGCTGCTGAAACTGGAGTGGATCAGGCTGCTGTACACCGGGGACCTAATCACTTTCTTCATAACTAAAAACAAGCCCCAGCAGCCTCCTCCAGCCTCTCTCATTGTCCCTCCCTTCCTGCTTCTAAGATATTGCAGGTTATTTCCCCGCGATTAAAATAGAACACAGAATAAGTCTTATTTCTCAATTCAACCACCACATTACGCCTCTTATCCAACCACACATAATTCAGAAAATGACTTCACGCGCCTGCGCCGCGAGTTCCTTCAGAAACACCGGTCCTCTGCTGTCACCCCTCCCCCCCTCCTCTCTTCTTGTCCTCCCCTCTCCTCTCCTCTGTTTCCTCTCACCCCTCTCTCCTCCTTGATCCCAGAAGTGGAAGAGTGCCGGTTATTCACTTCCCTCCCCCTCTTCCCCACACTCCCTCCCTCGATCCCAGATCCCCGCTCCCAGCCGCGGTCTGTGTTGAAGGAAGAGCCGTGTGAAAACCCCCCGGCCACGAGACACCATGGGAACCAGCTTGGGGAAACACAAACGGAAAACCTAGGCAAGCCCTAGGAATCGGCCGTCCCCGGACAAGCCCAGACATCCTGGCAGCTGACTACACCACATCCCAGAGGGAGAGAGAGAGTAGCTTCCTGCCCTGTCTAGTCAAGCCACTGATCGGAATCTCAACAAGTTCACGGGGGGCAGGGAATTCGCCAGCCTCACGCAGGAGGACAGGAGCATCTGCCCTCTGCCATAAACGCACCCTACCCCGGAAGCAGAAGGCCAAATTAAATCAGCCGAGCAACACTTAGGGTCTCTTTCCATCTCCCGCGTCCACAGAGGGGGACGGCGGCCCCTGCCCAGGCTCCTTAGCCAGGCTGACGGACGAGAGAGGGACTGGATCTGGACCAACCTGGACCCCCCTGGCGTGAACACGGTATCGGCCTGCGGCCATGCCAGCGGATACTCCGACACCAGCAGCCGAAACAGGGCGAGAGAGACAACGGAGGGAGGCCTAGTGCTCCTCAGTGCTCCAGCAGCACCAGCGTGGTCCTTTAGAGAGGCTCCACAGAGGGAGGCCTGGTGGTCCGCAGCCCCCCCTCGTCACACACCAGCACAGCTCCGGAACCAGACCCCCCTCGTCACACACCCGCGCAGCTCTGGATCCAGACCCCCCTCGTCACACACCCGTGCAGCTCCGGATCCAGACCCCCCTCGTCACACACCAGCACAGCTCCGGATCAAGACCCTCCCCCGTCACACACCAGCACAGCTCCGGATCCAGACCCCCCTCGTCACACACCCGCGCAGCTCCGGATCCAGACCCCCCTCGTCACACACCAGCACAGCTCCGGATCAAGACCCTCCCCCGTCACACACCAGCACAGCTCCGGATCCAGACCCCCCTCGTCACACACCCGCGCAGCTCTGGATCCAGACCCCCCTCGTCACACACCCGCGCAGCTCTGGATCCAGACCCCCCTCGTCACACACCCGCGCAGCTCCGGATCCAGACCCCCCCCTTCACACACCAGCACAGCTCCGGATCCAGACCCCCCTCGTCACACACCCGCGCAGCTCTGGATCCAGACCCCCCTCGTCACACACCCGTGCAGCTCCGGATCCAGACCCCCCCCATCACACACCAGCACAGCTCCGGAACCAGACCCTCTCCCGTCACACACCAGCACAGCTCCGGAACCAGACCCCCCCTCGTCACACACCAGCACAGCTCTGGATCCAGACCCCCCTCGTCACACACCAGCACAGCTCTGGATCAAGACCCTCCCCCGTCACACACCAGCACAGCTCCGGATCCAGACCCCCCTCGTCACACACCCGCGCAGCTCCGGATCCAGACCCCCCTCGTCACACACCCGCGCAGCTCTGGATCCAGACCCCCCTCGTCACACACCCGCGCAGCTCTGGATCCAGACCCCCCTCGTCACACACCCGTGCAGCTCCGGATCCAGACCCCCCCCATCACACACCAGCACAGCTCCGGAACCACAGACCCCCCTCGTCACACACCCGCGCAGCTCTGGATCCAGACCCCCCTCGTCACACACCAGCACAGCTCCGGAACCACAGACCCCCCTCGTCACACACCCGCGCAGCTCTGGATCCAGACCCCCCTCGTCACACACCCGCGCAGCTCCGGATCCAGACCCCCCCGCCCCGTCACACACCCATGCAGCTCTGGATCCAGACCCCCTCGTCAGGCACCAGTGCAGCTCCAGAACCACAGACCCCCCTCCTCGCACACCAGCGCAGCTCCAGAACCACAGACCCCCCTTGTCAGGCACCAGTGCAGCTCCAGAACCACAGACCCCCCTCGTCAGGCACCAGTGCAGATCTGGAACCACAGACCCTCCTCGTCAGGCACCAGCGCAACTCCGGAACCAGACCCCCCCTCGTCAGGCACCAGCACAGCCATGGAGGAAGACCCTCCCACCATAGAGATAGCCCCTTCCCAGTGCGGGTTCGCTGCAGGCACAGCAGAACAAAGCATGAACTTTGCAATGAGTGCCTATAAACCTGCTCACCGATTGCCAACAGCATAGCACCTGCATCTGACCATTCAAAACCAGACCATATTCAAACAATAAAAAAATTTAAACTTCTGTGGTCACATGAATTGTTCATCGGTCTCATTCCCAGTGCACAGCAGTCTGATCCACTCCAGGCTTTACAGTGCTGTCAGTCACACTCCCAGTGCACAGCAGCCTGATCCACTCCAGGCTTTACAGTGCTGTCAGTCACACTCCCAGTGCACAGCAGTCTGATCCACTCCAGGCTTTACACTGCTGTCAGTCACACTCCCAGTGCACAGCAGCCTGATCCACTCCAGGCTTTACAGTGCTGTCAGTCACACTCCCAGTGCACAGCAGTCTGATCCACTCCAGGCTTTAGCAGTTGTATATACTTTGTTGCAGCTGAATTTCTGATCAGAATTTTCGGATCTAATCAGCTAAAAACCAGCTTGGTTCTTCCAAGTCAATGGTGACATATGCTGCTGCACACATGGAATCACAATGTAATACAGGACCCTTGGATAAAGCCCAAGTCTGGCGCTGGACAAGATAAAAATAAGTGAAGACAGAGCTGTCCCGGCAGAGCCCGAGTTTCCAGAGGACTTGAGCTCCAGGGCAGTGCCCGTCTCGCAAGCCGCAGCACATGGTCCTCACGGCCGTCTGATCCGTCCCTGGCTCTGCTCGGGGCGAGACTGCGTGTCTCCCTGATTTATGACACTTATGCAAATCTTCACATGGCCGGTTTTGCATCTTGGGGGGGATTAAAAGAAAAGCAGCAGGGACAGAAATCCAACTTTCTGGCAACTTCGGCGGCTCGCCATTATTTTTCGGCTCGTTTTTGCGTTAGTCCACAGATGAGATGGGGGGGGGGGGGGGGGGGAGGAACCACGCGTGTCAAGAGCTGACCACACGGGCTCAGGAAAAGGCCGGCGGTTGTCGGGGTTTTTTTGTTTTTTGGTCATTTTTTAATTTAGGAGGAGAACGGTGGAGCCACCACGCCAGGCACACACAGACACGCACCCGAGTGGGGACCGCCCGGCAGAAACGGGTCCGGCCCGTTGCCTTAGTAACGAGCCAGGGAGCGGAGGACCGGGGTGAGCGAGTCTGCCTGCACACAGAGCTGGCGACGAGACTGTTTGTGCTTTAATGTCATTAAACGTCATGACCAATTCGCTCGACCAGCCCCACGCGAATAAACACGCGACATACACGCACGGCAAAACCTCCCCGGCAGCCACCACTGCAAGAGACAATAAATCGCTACAGCAGCTGATCAATAACTTACTATTTATAGGCGAGCGCCGTCTCCTGCTTGTTTTCCATTTTTACTCCTACGGTGTTAGCAACCAGTGATGTAGCTGGCGAACACAGAGGGGGGGAAAGAGCCTTCGCTCGCTATAGGTGGGTCAATTTAAATACAACATTTAAAAAACAAACTGAGATAACGTGCCTTACTCGTACAGAAACGGCAAGCATCTCGCCTCCATACTGCGCGACAAAACGAGAAGTAACGTGAAACGCCTATCCCCGTTTTTTTTTTTTAGAAAAAACACCCCTGGAATGAAAAACAGGATTTATGGTGCATCTGTAATTGATCTCCAGCAACTCTACCCGGTACTCGTGCCGAAGGGAAACACACACATCGGGAATTGAGAAACGAGCAATATTATTCAGCGTTTTCAGGAACGGGTTTTCGTCACGACCCGTGGTATCTATCGCAGAGAAACCCCCTGAGCCTGTGCCAGCCCATCGCGACTGAGCGCTCGCCGGAGATAATGTCCGCATTACCTGCCCGAAGGATCTCCTTAGCAACCGAGAGCAGCACGGAGCAACCACAGGCCTCGCGCTGGGAATAAATACCGCGGGAGATACCACCGGTGAGAACGAGGGGGGGGGGGGGTTCTTTCTCAACGTGTCGAGAAACGAAATCGGGGATCCACACGGACAACCGAATCGGTACATGGGCCTCCACGTCAACAGGATGGCGTTACCATTTTTGTATTTAGTATTTTTTTATCCGCTTTTGCCCAGAACCGTAGTGTACTGTTCCCCTTTAACTAAAAAGTGCTTTCGCCCAGGAGCAACGAAAGGGAAGAAGAGGGGAGTGCAAATGAACAACACGAGTAGAATAAAAAGCCTCAACCACATCTGTCTCCCACATGGGTTTAAAATTAATTTTATTTTTGGAGCCAAAACAATTTATTAAACACAGGACAGTTGAGGAGGAAAGGTTGTATTTAGAGCGCATTACTTCTCATGAAAACACCCCCTTGCGGTTGGGATTTCGGGGGAGCCGGTACGTACGCGAGAACGCTGGAACTGTGGGTAATGTAGTTCTGCCGAAGGTGCTGCCCGAATGCCCATCACCTGTCTCGGCGACTCCGGGTGCTGGCAGCAAACCTTTATTTGACCATGTGACAACACCGTGCACAAAACGGTTAGAGGGGGGTGAAAGACTTGGAAACAAGACGGGTTCGAGCCCGGTGGGAGGAAATTATTTAACACTATAAAAACCATAAGTAACTATAGGACGGGAGACAAACGGCAGAAAATCAGTCCCACGGCCTGTTTTGGCTTCAGGGGGCGGGGGAAGCCATCAGAGAGCGGGCCTCTAATTACAGAGGAGCCCTCCCGCCGGGGAATGAGAAAATGAGCTGTTGATAAACCCAGCTCTGCGTGGGGCACAGACACGGGGCAGGCAGGGCGCTCGCAGGCATTGGCGAATTAGCACTGGGGAGCCCTTCCCTGGGTATGGGTCATGAGCGTTTTCTCACTCACTCGAGTTTTGCCCACAGCTCCGAGGGAGCTTCAGAAAAGCCTTCACCAAGACGACAGCTCGCTAAACTAACATTCTAAAGCTATACTAAAAACCCGGGAAAGCTCATTTTTGGTGACGCGCAGCCCGGTTCTCACGGGTCGCGCCTCAGCTCCGGGCGCCCCCTGGTGGAAGCGAGCGGTACTGCAGCCGCCAGAGAGCTCGGCGCCGCGAGGCTCTGGGATCGGGGAGGCTCTCGCCACGAGGCGCGAAACGCGAGACCGGGGCCCCTTGGGCAGCCCTGGCACAGCCCGAGCTCGTGCCCAGAGCCCTGCTGCACGTGTCCTCCAAACCACCCACACATCCCGCACGCGCTCGCCCCCCCGAAAACCCCCGCCGAGACCCGGGGAGGCTTCTCAGCGCTCTCGGGACTTTTAAAAGCAAAGCGGGCCGGACCCCCTCCGCGCCCCCCGCCCCGGCGGGACCAGCAGCGAGGGGGCCGGGGGGTCATGAAGACCCACGCAGGAGCGGCTGTGGGGTTGAACTCGTGTTATGAAGCGGTGAACAGGGAGGAAGGACCTTCAGACGCGCGCTGGCGGCTCCCCAGCGCCTCTCACTGGGTGACGGCTCAGACGAACACGCGCAGTGGACAGTGGACAGTGGACAGTGGACAGTGGACAGTGGACAGTGTCCGTCTACCCCCGAGACTGGAGGGGGTGGGGGTGTGGGTCTGTGTGCGAGTGCTCTGTGTGTGTGTTGCAAAACGAACGGTGTCCGGGGGGGTCTGAGCGTGCGGGTGTTGGGTGTTGGGTGTTGGGTGTTGGGTGTTGGGTGTTGGGTGTTGGGTGTTGGGTGTTGGGTGTTGGGGCTCGAGGTGCCGCGTGGGCAGTCCGGTGGCTCGGTGAGAGGGTGAGAGGGTGAGAGGGTGACGACAACAGCGGGGTGCGCGGTGGCGGTGGGTGCACGAGGACGGAGCTCTCGGGGGGGAAGCTCGAGACTCCCGGGACTGGGGGAGGGGGGGTGTCTGGGGAGCGGCGGTCAGCGGGTCAGTGTGGCGGCGGCTGGCAGCGCTCCGTCTCCATGAGCCAGTGCAGCCAGTCCAGCAGGTCGTGGTCGGCGGAGAGCGGGGCGCAGGGGAGGCCGCCCGGGCCGGGCTCCTGAACCTGGGGACAGGGGCACACCTCAGGAGGGGGCCGCAGGCAGGAGGAGGCGCGGCCGGGGCCGGGCCGGGGGGCGGGCCTACCTGAGGAGACCAGCTGTGGCAAGCGGACAGGGGGGGCGGCGGCGGCACCCCGGAGTCTCCCCTGGGCGTCGGCCCCGGCCATCCCGGTCTGGAACGCAGAGCCGAGTCAGCACAGCCAGCCCGGACTCGAACCCGGGGCTGCATGTCCTGGGCCAGCCCGGCTGGGTTCTGCAGGACACAGGCCCCTCCCAGGGATCTCGGGGTGCACTGCGCACCCCACTCACTCCCAGGGACAGGTGGACAGCAGTAATTCCTGTGTGTGAACGGCCTGCGATCCCTCTCCCTCTGTCCCCCCCAGTCCTCACTGCTGATCCTCGGGGTCCCCCTCCCTGTCCCCCAGTACTCACGGCTCATCCTTGGGGTCCCCCTCCCTGACCCTCAGTCCTCACTGCTCATCCTTGGGGTCCCCCTCCCTGTCCCCCAGTACTCACGGCTCATCCTTGGGGTCCCCTTCCCTGTCCCCCAGTACTCACGGCTCATCCTTGGGGTCCCCCTCTCTGTCCCTCAGTCCTCACTGCTCATCCTCAGGGTCCCCCTCCCTGTCCCCCAGTACTCACGGCTCATCCTCGGGGTGCCCCTCTCGCTCTTGGGGCTCGGAGGTGTCTGCAGGGGGGTCCCAGGCGTGCAGCGCTCGCCTCCACAGCCGCACCTGCATGTCCCAGGAGCGCCGGCTGTACTTCCTGTACTTGTTGGGGGTACGGGGGTGCAGCCCCGGGATCCGCTGCCTCCTGGGAGAGTACAGGGAGGCTCGCTGCTGTCGGGGTACTGAGGTGTGGGGGTGGCAGGAGCAATGGTGCAGAGGGGTTTCAGTTAAGGGGGGTTTTGGGGCACACTTACTTGGGAACCTGTCACAGGTAGTTCTGGGTGTGGGGGTGTCAGGGTGTGGGGGCGCTCTTACTTGGGCACCTCACGCAGGTAGCTCTGGGTGTGGGGGTGTCAGGGTGTTGGGGTGTCAGGGTGTGGGGGCGCTCTTACTTGGGCACCTCGCGCAGGTAGTTCTGGGTTTGGGGGTGTCGGGGTGTTGGGGTGCTCTTACTTGGGCACCTCGCACAGGTAGTTCTGGGTGTGGGGGTGTCAGGGTGTTGGGGTGTCAGGGTGTGGGGGCGCTCTTACTTGGGCACCTCACGCAGGTAGTTCTGGGCGTGGGGGTGTCGGGGTGTTGGGGTGCTCTTACTTGGGCACCTCGCGCAGGTAGTTCTGGGTGTGGGGGTGCTCTTACTTGGGCACCTCCTGCAGGTAGTTCTGGGCGTGGGGGTGTCGGGGTGTTGGGGTGCTCTTACTTGGGCACCTCGCGCAGGTAGTTCTGGGTGTGGGGGTGTCAGGGTGTTGGGGTGTCGGGGTGTAGGGGTGCTCTTACTTGGGCACCTCGCGCAGGTAGTTCTGGGTGTGGGGGTGTCAGGGTGTTGGGGTGTCGGGGTGTTGGGGTGCTCTTACTTGGGCACCTCGCGCAGGTAGTTCTGGTAGCCGCTGGTGTTCTTGCCGTACTGGATCTGCTTCTGCCGGCGCTTCAGAACCGCATCATTGGTCTCGCAGCGGGACGGGTCCAGGGCCCGGGAGCAGGGGGAGCCGTCGGGCTGGGGGCTGCGGAGAGGAGGGGGAGGCCGAGGGGGGGCCCCCGCACGGCGTCAGGGCAGACAAGAGGGGAGCAGGAGAGCCAGCTGGACGTGCAGAGCGGACCCCTCCTCCTCCTCACCTCCCGGCCCGGTCCAGGTCCTCGGTCCCCACGGCGACGCTGGCGGTGGACAGCCTCAGAATACAGCGCTCCAGAATGGACGCTCTGCGGGGACGGGGACAGCAGGACGTGAGCCGGACGGGACATTCCGGTGGGGGGCTCAGCTCAGCCCTGGCCTGACGCGCACACCCCCCCCCCACCAGGGCACCCCAACAGCTGTGCTGCTTCCAGACTGGACCCCACTGCTCAGGTGCTAATGGGTCACTTCCACTCCGGGGACTCCAGGGGGCGCTGTGTTCAGCTGGGAGCACCCCCTCTCTGCAGCACGCCTCGTTTCCCCCGCCTCGCGCTCCGCACGAACCTACACATCCTCCGCCCTGATCGCACCCCAACTGCCACCGCCACGCCTCAGGACAGGGGTAGCCCCAAGTCCAGGCAGGCACGGGCGCCCCCTGCTGGCGAGACGGCATACCTGTGAGGTTTGTGGGGGACGCTCCCCTGGTCAGACTCTCCGGTCATCCTGCACTGGGGCTGCGCCGCCTCCGATGAGCTGCTACAGGGAGCAACAGAGACAATGAGGGACCTCGGTAGCGCCCCACGCCCCCCGTTTTCTCACACATGGGCTCCACAGCCGACGGGAGAGCCGCCAGACCCGCGGGAGAGCTGGACAGCAGGCAGAGGGCTACGCAGAGCCGCACAGACACCTGAGGACACCCCAAGCGCCTGTCCGCAGCTGCCTCAGAGAAAGACACCCCGAGCTGGGAGAGGCTGCTTGTGAGACCAGGGGAGATGTGGGGTTGACATCGTGGTCACTGTGGTCATCTGCCGGACACTGAGGAAGCGAGGAAACAGGCCAGCAGAGAGAGGACGCAGGGTCAACAGCGCAGGATCTAAACCAAGTCGAACCCTGTCAAAACTGTCACACTCCAGCAAGACCTCACTGAGAGCTGAGGACGGTTCAGGTCACCAGGTTACTTCAGCGCCACACTCTTGAATACAAGATGCTCCCGAGACGAGTAACAACTTACTTTCACAGGCTCGGAGGCCTGTCCTGCAGCAACTGGGTCAAGGGACAGATTCTGTAGTCTTAAACAGAAGACCAAGAGGGGACCTGAAACAAGCACCCCAAATCCTGAAAGACTGACAGTCAACCAGGGGGACTTCAGAACCAGAGAAGCAAACCAGAGAACACCAGTGGAAGCTACAGGGAAGAGCATCTAGCACTGAGAAGTGGAGGCACTTTACACAAAGGGTGGTGGGAGTGTGGAACAAGCAGCCCAGCCTTGTTGTTGAAGCTGTTAACCTGGATTCTTACAAGCTTATTTAGCCTTTGGCCTCTAATAATAAGCTGCTGGAGTTAGATCTTCCTCCTGAACCCGCGTCTGTGCAGAGAAGTGCCCAGGAGTGGGTCAGCGCCCCTCACCTCACCAGCCTGTTGTACACGGAGCTGCAGCCCGGGAGCAGCCAGGGCTCTGGCACGCAGGTCTGGGGCAGCGGGTCCCAACAGGCCAGGTCCAGGTCCAGGGCACCGGGCCAGGCCGGTACCGGCCACAGCCTGCAGGAGGAAGGGCAGGGGAGACGCCGGTTAGCTGCGTGGCCTCTGACCTGGAGCAGCGCCGATACAGGGACCGGGCGGAGACAACGCCACCTCCCCCCAGGCACTTCCGGGGGGGGGGGGGGGCTCGCGGGCCGTGACGCAGACGGAGCGGGCGCGCGCTGTCCCGAGAACACGCTCTGCGACAGACTGCAGCTCGTCCGCGCGCCGGCCCGCACCGCCCGCGCCTCGCCTCGCCTCCAGAAACCCCGACAGAAGCGGATCGGGAATCAACTCATCACTCGCCGCAAGAAACGCGTGCACACGCAAGCGCTCCAGACCTGTGGTCCGGCGGGTTTGGCGAAGCGGGGTGAAAGCTGCTGGTCATGCTGTTCGGGGCTGCAGTAACAGCCAAACTGATCTGCCGCCGCCTGGGGGCTTAAATACCCGCCAGGTGACCGGGGGCGGGGCTCCGCGCAGGTAGACACAGGAAGCAGGGCTGGACTTCCGCTTTAGCGACGCTCAGTCCAACCAATGAAACTGAGAGTCTGCGCTCGAATTTGTGCGGGGATATTTTATTAACAAGAGCAGTTAGGAAAATGAAGAGTTTGTTTAATGGTGTTTTATAATTCATATATTTATACGAAGCAAGGGGAGATATGTCACTGAACTGTATCAGAAATAAAATAAGCTGTAAGGAATGTTTCATTTAGCTGGGTGAGTTTAGTAAACGTGTTGACAAAAGTCCGGTTTTTGGCTTTCACGGAAGCGGGTTTGGCTTATATCGGGGTTTGTAAGTATATCAACATATCTTCTATTAGTAAACTTTCTCCGGGCAGTCTAAATCAAATTTAGCCTGACTTTGTGGTTAAGAGCTCGGCTCATAGAGCAGACTCACGCGAACAAAAATGACGTCACTTTTCATGAGGCTCCAGCTGACGTTAGAGTTTTCGGAGAGAATGAAGGTTTTGAGATCGCCATTTACAGATTGCTGATCATTTTTATTTGAAACATACCTTATCTGCAGACAAAGTATACTCTACACTGACTGTCTTATGCCCCTACACGGTTTGTACTGCTCGTACATGCATCATGCCAATATTATGCACTGGCCATGTAGCTTCTGTTCCCTGTAGCTATGTACCCTGATCAAAGCTTTTTTTCCAGTGGGATTTCCTGATGTAGTAGGTGCTCTGGACTGCACAGATATCCTCATTACACCCCCCCCCCCCCCCCACAGGGCCAAACAAGGCTGCTTTTATTAGAAGAAAAACAATTCACAGCGTTCGTGTACAAGTAAAAAAAAAATTCCAGACTCAGAAATGTGAATATTGATCACAAAAAGACAATCCTGTCAGTCAATTCCATTGAAAGACATCTATAAACGTGTGACTGCAGTGGGTGTTAGCTAGTCTTAGGAGCCCATAAAGCACAGTTTCCATCATTAGCATGATGTACATGACTGTCACATATTCAGACGGTCCACACTGTAGCTATAAATCTGAGCAAAGGTATTGAACACGCACAACCACTGGTCTTAAGCACAGTTTGTTGTGAAGCAATTTGTTGCATTAATCTAGATTTCAGGTCAATGTGACGGGCTTCTTGCTGAGAGTAAAGCTTACACCTGCACTACCTTTTTACTGACCCAAATCGACCCTGATCCAGGTCCGAGAGCCCAGGCCCGCTAGAACGAGGCTGTCGTGAGGCCAGTCGCCCACGCTGAGATGCCCCTGGAGCTCTTGCAGTCAGAGCTCACGGTGTTGCTGGGGCGGGGGATCCCCAGACAGGCCGTGTGACATCACGGCTGCAGGTGCTGTGCCGCTCAGCACTGCCCCCCAGGGGAGGGAGACAGTCCCTCCCCTACCCCCCGAACCCCGATGGTCAACAGGGGGGCAGAGCTGGGAGACGCATCACAGCTCAACAACATTCCAGTGAAAACAAAGGTTTTTAAGATACATTTTTTTCGTTATTTAGGTTATTTTTTCCAACCAATTATAATCGGGTCGCATTTTTATCTTAAGACTTTCTGCAACTTGGGGGGGAAACAGACTCAGCTGTACCGTTCGATTTCACCCCCCCCCCAAAAAAAAATGGTGGAAAAGACAGTGTCGCAGTAAAGGATTTTATTCTTTGTTGTGCTGATGATGGTTCCTCCTCGTCCAGTCGTACTCTGCTCACACTTCATCTTCTTGGCTGAAATCAAGCAACAGGTTCAGTGCGAGGACTGCACCGCGCTGCAGTTTTCATTTTGTCCTGACCGGCTGTTAAAGGTTTTAACCCACTTATCGAGTTAATTCAAGAAAAATCACCCTTTGGTTGGAAAAACCACCCGTGGATCTGTCACTGATTCGTTGTTATTCCTACAGATAATGGGACACGCGTGGGAGTCTGCAACAGCCTGTGAAACTAGTAAAAAACACGAATTACACTTAGGCAGCATTCTTCTTGAAAGAGCTCTCTTTATACTGACTCTTTATGTCGTTAAACGTACAGATATTCAGCGTGCTTTAACTACATAACATAAAAACCACGAAAAAACGTCACGGGCCGCAGGATATTTCTTCAGCGCGCTTGAGCTTTCCGGCCAATAGCCCTCAGCGCCGTACTCTCCAGCCCCTCCTTCCTCGGGGCACGCTTTGATGGACAGCCGAATGGACCAATAGACATGCAGCGCCCTGAAACGCTATCGTGAGCGTGCTTTGACGCACGTTTCGCGGACGTCGCGCTGCGGAGCGTGGTCCGTGATTGGCGGATCGCAGCGCGTGAAATTTAAAATCCTGTGTTGGGGAGTTTAGGGGAATGCGATGGAGGGTTTTACAGGAAAGGAGGGATTGTTACGGAATCGCGAGTTTAAGATTAGTAGATAAGAAAATATTAATTTTCCATCAAGTATTAAGATGCATTTAAACACAATTTGGTTCATTTGTTAGCACGATGTCGGAAATGCACCGTTTTTTTTGCTATCAAGAGGAAAAGTGCAGCTCTAAGGACCTATGTGTTGTAACTACAGCCGCACTTTCTGCTCTATATTAGCGTTCTCCTGGAGTTTTATTCCAACCGAGAGACGCAATCCGAGCGCAGGGCGCCGCGTGTCCTTATTCTTTCGCAGCCGACGTGTTGGGGTGAGAGGGAGCGGGTGAGGGTCCAGCTCGCGAGCGGGGCGGCAGGCAGGCGCGAGACGCCCGGGTCCGGCTGCCGACGGTTCGAGAATCGCCTGTGCCGCGAGCACGCAGCAGGAAAGCGGTCTCGGGGAAACACGCGCAGGAGAGGGAGCTGCGCTGTGGAGTCGCCCGGCTAGCTGGCTTCGCGGCGGAGGCTTGGACCGCGTCTGTCGAGCCGTCGCTCGACGCCCAGGCGTGTCCCGGGTCGCGGCAGGCTGAGCCCCCAGAGCCCGGCTTCCCGCACCCGAGTCCCGGCCGCAGCGCAGGGCGCCGCCGAGTCAGGATGAGCGAGGGCCTGTCTTTCCGCGCCGGCTGCCGGCTGCTGCTCAGCCTGGCGAGAGAGGGGGAGGCCGGCTCCCCGGAGCGCCTGCTGTCCCCGGTGTCCGAGCTCACGCACAGTCTCGGCAGCCTGAACGCCTTCCAGAGCGGGTGAGTGCAGGTCCGGTCTCTGCCGTGCCCCGTGCCCCGTGCCCCGTGCCCAGGGCGATAACCTCCTCGCCCGTGTCTTTCAGAGACACCCCCCGGCGGTGTCTGGACCTGTCGGGCCTCAGCGACGGCGACGCCCCGATCCCGGCGCACAGCGGTCAGTCCGCCCTGTCCACCCGAGCCGAGCCGAGCCGGCTGTCTGCCCGGCGCCTCCTGTCTCCCTGTCCTCATGTCTGTCTGTGTTTGTGTCTCCCCAGACCAGCTGCTTTCCCCCCGCTGTCCTCCAGACTCTCCGGCCCCGAGGTAACTCCTTCCAGTGTCTGCTGACCGCCGCGGAGTCTCTCTCTGGCCACGCTGGCCACATCTGGGTCTATATGTATGTGATTGTAACTTTTTAATCCAGTTTTGCTTTCTTCTGTCTTCCCAGTTTCCCCCAGAAAGTGACCCCAGACTCGGAGAAAAACAAGTGAGTGTGTGGGGTCAGAGGGGAGGGGCCAGGAGTGGGGAGGGCGGGGTAGGGACTGGGGAGGGGAGGGGCCAGGAGTGGGGAGGGCGGGGTAGGGACTGGGGAGGGGAGGGGCCAGGAGTGGGGAGGGCGGGGTAGGGACTGTGGAGGGCGGGGTATGGCCGGGGGGGGGAGAGGCCAGGACTGGGGAGGGCGGCGTATGGCCTGGGGGGAGGGGGGAGGGGGGAGGCCAGGAGTGGGTATGGCCTGGGGAAGGGAGGGGCCAGGAGTAGGGAGGGTGTGGTAGGGACTGGGGAGGAGGGGGCAGCAGTGGAGAGGGTGGGGTGAGTTGGGATGGATGGACATTACAGATCAAGTAAAAGCTGAAATGACAGGTTCAACAGAGAGATCACTGATGGTCAGTAACATGGCACGTGGCCCATGCTGGGCCCTAGACAGTATGGCTGATGTCTTTCTCCTGTTCCTTAAGTAGTGTCCGTGACTGTAGTAAACTGTAAAGCCGGGAGTGGATCAGGAGTCTCACTGACAGTCTCACGCTCGCTCCAGCCTGAGTATCCTTCTCAGCCCGGCCTCTGGCAGTCCTGCCGGCGACTCTTCGCTCTGAATGGAGTCGTTAACAAGGCGTTCGGTTCCCTGCTGGGCCGTCGCTGTGGTTGCCCAGCTGGCCATGTGCTTTGCTGGACGGGTCGGTCTGGTCGCCGGGCGGGCGGCCAGCGGGTCTGTGGATGACCGGTTGTCTGCTCGGCCTCAGGCCTGCTGTTCTCTCTCTTTCAGAAAGGGCCATATGAAGCGGTTGAAGTCCATGCTGGTAAGAGATCAGCCCCCTCTCTAGGCCAGGGGTTCGAGTTCATGCAGTGGGGCTGGAGGAGGCTCTCTGAGTCACCTTGTCCCGAGATCTGGGTCCTGGGCTGCACTATTTCACTAATAATTATAATGCTTAAAAATTCCATACACTTATATAGCGCTTTCCTGGATGCTGCGCTCAAAGTGCTCTACAGGTAAGGGGGATCCCCTCCACCACCACCAGTGTGCAGCCCCACCTGGATGATGCTCCAGTACTCTCACCACACACCAGCTCTCAGTGGGGAGGAGAGCAGAGTGATGAAGCCAGCTCAGAGATGGGGATGATTAGGAGGCCATGATGGGTAAAGGCCAGGGGGAAATTTGGCCAGGATGCCGGGGTTACACCCCTACTCTTTTTGAGAAACAACCTGGGGTTTTTAATGACCACAGAGAGTCAGGACCTTTCCTTTACCTCTCGTCTGAAGGACGGTGCCTTATTTGCAGTATGTCCCTGTCACTATACTGGGGCATTAGGACCCACATAGTCCAGCGGGTGAGTGCCCCCTGCTGGTCCCTCTAACACCTCTTCCAGCAGCAACCTTAGCTTTCCCAGGAGGTCTCCCCTCCACAACTGCTGGGCTTCAGCGGGCTGCCAGTGTGAGCTGCAGGGTGATATCGCTGCTGGCTATCTACCTGTCATCTGCTAATCGTTCTACCTGGGTGAACGTGTGTCACACTTGTTCACGTCTGGTGAAGCACTCCTGTTCACTGCTCTCGGTGTTTCTGTTTCTCAGCCCAGGTTGCTGTGCAGCAGCCCTAAGGTCGGCTCAGGCGGTCTCAGCCCCGGCGCGCGGGGCCCCAGCAGTCCCTGTTTCAACAACAAGGAGAATGTGAGTGCGGCCTTGTGTTTCTCTGGTTGTCCAGGAGAGTGTTCTGGAGTTCTCAATCTCGGGGAAAATGCAAATTGAAGCGCAGACTACACAGTACAACTGCTTTGTTTCATCAGACCTAGGTAATTTAAGGCGAACGTAAACACAAAAGTGGAATTTTCTCATAATTATAGAATTCTAATGTTAGGCATAAAGAACTGGTCTTCTTCAGTGATTCTGAGCAGGGTTGCGAGACCAGATTTTGAGAACCAAAGGGTGCAGCTGCAGTACTGGTTAGGACCCAGTGTCTCAGGGAGAAGCCCGTGCCTCTCTCTAGTTCTCCATGTGAGCACCAGAGGGTAGTGTTGGCTGTGCTATAGGCCACAGTCTCATCCAGAGCCACAGGCCTCTCCGAGATTAGGTTTTGTGCAGATTCTATCCCGAACACTAGGGGGCAGTCTGTCAGGGCACACTGGTAAAGGGCATTGTTGACCTATAGCAGTGTTTTCTGATGGAGCTCCCAGAAATTTGAAATCAACCTTTTCTCTGCCCCTGACCCGTGGTTCTGACCCGTGCTTGCGTGTACTCCAGGTCCTGGAGACCAGGCCGGACTGCGAGGTGGCCGGGCTGGGCAGTCCCATCTCCCGCGGTCCCCCTTCCTCCCCAGTCCTGATGCAGTCTGACGAGCAGGATGGGTTTACAATGGTCTTGGATGAGGTAACACACTGGAGTGCAGGCTGGGGGCAGACCCTTGGCACCTGTGGAGGGGGGGCTCTGTATGGCTGTGGAGGGCGGGGCTGTCAGCAGAGGCGGGGCTCTGTATGGCTATGGAGGGCGGGGCTGTGTCAGCAGAGGCGGGGCTCTGTATGGCTGTGGAGGGCGGGGCTGTCAGCAGAGGCGGGGCTCTGTATGGCTGTGGAGGCAGGGCTGTGTTATCAGAGGCGGGGCTCTGTATGGCTGTGGAGGGCGGGGCTGTCATCAGAGGCGGGGCTCTGTATGGCTGTGGAGGGCGGGGCTCTGTATGGCTGTGGAGGGCGGGGCTGTCAGCAGAGGCGGGGCTCTGTATGGCTGTGGAGGGCGGGGCTTTGTATGGCTGTGGAGGGCGGGGCTCTGTATGGCTGTGGAGGGCGGGGCTGTGTCAGCAGAGGCGGGGCTCTGTATGGCTGTGGAGGGCGGGGCTGTCAGCAGAGGCGGGGCTCTGTATGGCTGTGGAGGGCGGGGCTGTCAGCAGAGGCGGGGCTCTGTATGGCTGTGGAGGGCGGGGCTCTGTATGGCTGTGGAGGGCGGGGCTGTGTCAGCAGAGGCGGGGCTCTGTATGGCTGTGGAGGCAGGGCTGTGTCAGCAGAGGCGGGGCTCTGTATGGCTGTGGAGGGCGGGGCTGTGTCAGCAGAGGCAGAGCTTTCAACAACGAGCGTCGTGGCTCTTCTTTACTTATTTAGGTTGTGTAGAAGACAACAAAGGCTCTTTCTGCAGTAAAGTCCTGCATTCTTTATGAAAATAGAGCATTTCTTGCTCTTGTTTCTACTATGTCCTCTTCACTGTGTTGATGTCTTATCTGCTGCCTACACCGCAGCTCGTGCCGCTCAGCGAAGTGTTTTGACCTCTCCCCCTCTCAGAGCTGTGGCAACCCCCACATGACCTCCAGCATGGCCCGGCTGCTCTCTGACCCCCTGATGAGCCAGGAAGTGGAGGTGTCCTGGGTAAGTGCCACTGCAGCGAGAGTGTACCTCTCAGCACAGCCGCAGCCCCCCGCTAATCTTGGTCCTGCCCCCCAGCTCCAGCCCCAGCCCCCCCGCGGAGGCAGTCGCAGGCTGGTCCGGTCGCCCTCCATGCCGGAGCGTTTGGACCGGCCCGTCCTGAAGAGAGCGCCGGCCCCCCCCGACCCCGACCCCGACCCCGACCCCTGTCCCCTGGCCAAGCGCTGGCGCAGCGCAGCCCCCATACATGAGGAAGAGGAGGAGGAGGGAGACGGCAGGAAGAGAGGGGTAAGAGGAGGGGCGAGGAGCGGGGGAGGGTGCGGGTGTCATGTCGGACAGGTGGGAAGGAGGGGAAAGAGAGGCTGGTGAGGGTGTAAATGGAGGATGGGTGGGGGGGGGGGCAGGTAGGAGGAAGGTGGGGGGGAAATAGAGGAGGAGGGACAGAAGCAGAGGCGTGGGAGTCAGAGTGGTCTTCCTCTCCACAGCGGCTCCTGAAGAAGACCCTGTCTCTGTCCGACGTGGAGACGAGAGGGGAGCCCGGAGACTTGGGGCTCATTGGGGACTTCAGCAAGGTCAGGCACTCCTGCTTTACTCCCGACTCTCAGCCCGCCACACTCGGGGTGTGTGCGCGCATCTTCCTGCGTGTGTGTGTGTGTGCACATCTCAGCAGCAGGGCTCAGGGTTCACGTCTCTGGGAGGCTGAGGGTTCGAACCCCAGGTGAGACCCTGCTGCTATGCCCTCCAGTGAGGCAACTGGTCCAACTACACACCCGGCTGTGTCAGTGCTTCTGTATAAAGATGCCAGTTAAAGAAATTAGTCCTGTGTGTCCTGCTCGCAGCTCCTGAGAGCTGGCAAGAGTTTGTGTCCGGCTGGCCTCTCCGCGGCTGTAGAGAGTGGTGCTCTGGGACCCGGGAGTGAATTCACGGTCCGTCATTCCTGACCGAACCAGCCCGGAGCCACTCGGTGACAGTGCTGTCATCTGTGTGAGCGCTGAGCCGCTGACCAGCCCTCTGCGTGGGATGGAGAAGGAAAAAGGCAAATGAAATGGATAGGTGGTGAGAGGTGGGGCGCTGATTTGGTGTCAGAATTGTATAAGGCGCTAGTAAGACCACATTTAGAATAACTTCCTTCATAAAGAAATTTAATCAATTACTTCACTAAGAGAAGCAACCAGATACAGTCTAGGACTTGTTCAGAATCAACAGAATCTTACAGTGGAGGCGCTATTGGAAACTACGCGGAGCAGCATTTACAACTGAGAACTGGAGGCACCCCTTTACACAAAGGGTGGTGGGAGTGTGCTACAAGCTGACCAACTGTGTTGAAACGGATACCCTGCTAAAAAGCTGGATGAGATGCTGTGATGGATCACTGACATTCGAATAAGATGAATGGGCTCCTCTGTTCTGTGACCTTGCTGTGGTTATTAATCCGTTTGCACACCCCTCTCAGCGCAGCCATGGTCCTAAAAGCAGCACTGCCTTTTCTGACCACTAGAGGTCGCTGTTGCTCTAAAGACCTTCAACTTGAACTAAGTCCTTGTAATCTTTGTAACGAGGATGTGAGAGGGCTTGAATCCCAGTCTCTAGGCTTTACCTGCTAGATGCTGTTCGTAGAAGGTCAAGATGGGGAAACCGAAATTGTGATCCTACAAACTCATCATGCAATGTGCTACATTTTGCTTGAGACCCAAAATTAACTTTTGCTTTGCAGGGATAAGCTTTAGTTTACCGCATGTATGCCAAAAGCCATTCTTCATTAATATCGCTAGTGACAGAACTGAGATTTTATTTTTAAGATTATGATTTAACTTAAGTTGCTCTGATCTGTGTGTCGTGGGGCTGCAGGAGGGCTGAACCCCACTCTGGTCTTGGACAGTTTCTCTCTCCTCCCCTGATCTGTGTGTCGTGGGGCTGCAGGAGGGCTGAACCCCACTCTGGTCTTGTCCAGTTTCTCTCTCCTCCCCTGATTTGTGTGCTGTGGGGCTGCAGGAGGACTGAACCCCACTCTGGTCTTGTACAGTTTCTCTCTCCTCCCCTGATCTGTGTGCTGTGGGGCTGCAGGAGGACTGAACCCCACTCTGGTCTTGTACAGTTTCTCTCTCCTCCCCTGATCTGTGTGCTGTGGGGCTGCAGGAGGACTGAGCCCCACTCTGGTCTTGTACAGTTTCTCTCTCCTCCCCTGGGGGTCCGGGGGATCAGGGCAGCGCAGCGGGCACGGGCCTCGGTGCCTGTCGGGCTGGGTTTGGCAGCCCCGGGCACGGGCGCGTGTTGACCAGGTGGTTTGTGTGCCGCAGGTGTACGCCCTGCCCACGGTGACCGGGAGACACCAGGACCTGAAGTACATCACGCCGGAGACGGTGAGCGGGGAGCCGGGGCGACGGCGGGGTGCAGCTCGCTCGCCTCCCTGTTCCGCACATGCTGGGGCTCACGGCCGCGCTCTCTCTCTCTCTCTCTCTCTCTCTCTCTCCCCCCCCCCCCCCCAGATGGGCGCTCTGCTGCGGGGCGAGTTCAGCAGCCTGGTGGAGCGGTCCCTGGTGGTGGACTGCCGCTACCCCTACGAGTTCCAGGGTGGACACATCAAGGTGAGGGGGGGGGGTCCTGGCGGCGCTGATGCGGACAGGCTGGGCCGCGTCTCCATCGCCGCTCGGCTGGGTTACCGGAACAGTCTTCACAGGGGTCTCCCTTCCTGCCCCCTAAACAAGCTTCCACGCTCCAGATCTCAGCTGCGCCACTTCTAACGTCTTCAGGGCCAAGTGAGCACGTCACCCCCCAATCCTGACACGTCCTCGCTGGCTCCCCCTTCCCCCAGCACGCTGAGCTCCAGCCCCGCAGCCCCGAATCCCCCCCCAGCTCCCCTCTGCTCGCCCCCTGTGTGCCCGGCTGAGGCACATCTTCTAGCGCCTCCTGGCAGGTGGGGGCGTCTCGGGGGGCAAGCTTTCAGAGCCCCGCTGCACAGCGCGGGAGCTCAGACCTAGACTGCAGGCCGAGCCGTTTAGTCAGGCTTTTCATTCACATCTCTTTTCTTTTTCGCCAAAGTTCTAATCTCTCTTTTCTGTTCCTTTCGTTCTGTTGAGTGTTATTTTGATTTTTACCCTGTAAGGTGCCTCGGACGCTGCTGCTCGGGTGTCGCAGTAAATCTTTGTAACGAGAATGTGAGAGCGCTTGAATCGCAGTCTCTGGGCTTTACCTTCAAATGCCAGTTCGCAGAAGTTGTCTGATGTCTTAAAAGGGGGCGTTGTGCCTCCGAGCTGTGGGGCACCATCTCAGAGCTGCCTGTCTGTCTCTCCACTAGGGGGCGCTGAACCTCCACGACCCGGACGCAGCAGTGCAGCGCCTCCTGCGCCAGCCCGTCGCGGTGCGCAGTCTGGACCGCAGGGTGATCGTCGTCCTGCACTGCGAGTTCTCCTCCGAGAGGGCGCCCAGGATGTAAGCTCCGCTCCGAGCTGTGGCAGGCGCAGCCCAGAATCCTCTACCTAGCCTCCCTCATTCGGGCCGAGCCCTCGCTTCGTTAAGACTTACTGACGGAGTCCCAGCAGGAACACCCCTGTGGGGGAATGGTCCGGTCCATTTTCCTGTGGTGTGCAGAGCAGGACTCCTCCATTTTCAGCCCCTCGGGGGGGGGGGTAAATCGGTGCTGGCCATTAAGGGCGCTAGTCTTCAAACGCATTGCTCCGTCCGCCGCTGAACACAGCCTCGCTGCTGCTGCGTTTTGCTGCGGGTTTAGGGGCTTTGTACTTCCAGTAATTGCACAGGCAGCCGGCCCAGGTCTGCATGTGCAGTAAATTAGCACTCCTCCGCCACGTCTGTTACAAAGAGCTGGAAAGAAGAAAGCAACAGCCCTTGTCAGAGTGGGATCGTTATAAATTCCAGCTGAACGAGCTGGGGAGCAGAGCGATGATGAGAATTGTGGGGGGTGGTGAAGGAAAAGTCTTTGAAAACAGTTTCATAATGAGATCTTCCCTCTCTCTCCCCCCCCCCCCCGTCCACTCCATTCAATTCCACAAGCCTTATTGGCATGACTGATATGTCTCTGTTTCTGTCTCTGTTTCGCCCTTTTGGGAGTGGGAGTACAGCCTGTCCTCTCTGGGCAGTCAGGTCTGTCTGTGTCCAGTTTCTATGTCCAGGCTGTGGTCACTGAGCCTGTCCTCTCTGGACAGTCAGGTCTGTCTGTGTCGTTTCTATGGCCAGGCTGTGGTCACTGAGCCTGGTCTTCATCAGGGTCCGTATCTCTTTGCTGTTTCTTACCCTGTTGAGGTATTCAGCCAGTGTGTAGTGTCTGTTTGGGGTCCAGTAGAGCTAAAGTTTGTGTGCGAGAGTTTGACCTGTGGTGTGATGTGGTTGAAGGTGAGTGCGGTCCGCTCTGTCTCCCCCAGGTGCAGGTTACTGCGCAGAGAGGACCGCAGTGTGAACGATTACCCCGCCCTGCACTACCCCGAGCTCTACATCCTCAAGGGGGGGTACCGGGACTTCTTCCCGCTGCACAAGGTGAGCGCCCATTGACTTTAAACCCCTACCCCCCCCCCACCCCACCTCGCGCTCTGTGTCTCCAGTCTTGGACCCAGAGGTAGCTACAGGCAGGGCCAGTCCCTGTCCGTCCTGCCTCGGAGGTTCACCTGGAGAGACGGGAAGGGCTGGAGACTTCAGGAGCCGTGATTCCGATGATCCCTGAGCCCCTGTACGGAGCAGGGCTCTGGACCGTAGGCTCTGGTGCTGTGTCCGGCCTGTTGTGGCAGGTTGCTATGTATTCAGCTGTCTCCTTGTGTTCCTCTAACACTATTTTTAACTTGGCCTCTGCTGAACTGTGGAAACTCTGTTCTCCAGGAGCTGTGGATATCTCACTCGTGCTCTTTGTCTCTTCCCAGCTGTTGTAATTTACATTCGCGGACTGTCTGTCTTGATACTTCCACAGCTCTGAGCTATGGTGGTCTCTGTCTGTATTCTCGTTACTCCCAGATCTGTGCAGTATGGCGGTATATCTCTCTCTATCTCTCTCGTTACTCCCAGATCTGTGCAGTATGGCGGTATATCTCTCTCTATCTCTCTCGTTACTCCCAGATCTGTGCAGTATGGCAGTATATCTCTCTCTATCTCTCTCGTTACTCCCAGATCTGTGCAGTATGGCAGTACATCTCTGTCTGTATTCTCGTTACTCCCTGAGCTGTGCGGTATGGCGGTACGTCTCTCTCTCTCGTTACTCCCTGAGCTGTGCGGTATGGCGGTACATCTATCTCTCTCGTTACTCCCTGAGCTGTGCGGTATGGCGGTACACCTCTCTCTATCTCTCTCTCTCGTTACTCCCTGTGCTGTGCGGTATGGCGGTATATCTCTCTCTATCTCTCTCGTTACTCCCAGATCTGTGCAGTATGGCAGTATATCTCTCTCTATCTCTCTCGTTACTCCCAGATCTGTGCAGTATGGCAGTACATCTCTGTCTGTATTCTCGTTACTCCCTGAGCTGTGCGGTATGGCGGTATGTCTCTCTCTCTCGTTACTCCCTGAGCTGTGCGGTATGGCGGTACATCTATCTCTCTCGTTACTCCCTGAGCTGTGCGGTATGGCGGTACATCTATCTCTCTCGTTACTCCCTGAGCTGTGCGGTATGGCGGTACACCTCTCTCTATCTCTCTCTCTCGTTACTCCCTGGGCTGTGCGGTATGGCGGTACATCTATCTCTCTCGTTACTCCCTGGGCTGTGCGGTATGGCGGTACATCTATCTCTCTCGTTACTCCCTGGGCTGTGCGGTATGGCGGTACATCTATCTCTCTCGTTACTCCCTGGGCTGTGCGGTATGGCGGTACATCTATCTCTCTCGTTACTCCCTGGGCTGTGCGGTATGGCGGTACATCTATCTCTCTCGTTACTCCCTGGGCTGTGCGGTATGGCGGTACATCTATCTCTCTCGTTACTCCCTGGGCTGTGCGGTATGGCGGTACATCTATCTCTCTCGTTACTCCCTGAGCTGTGCGGTATGGCGGTACACCTCTCTCTATCTCTCTCTCTCGTTACTCCCTGGGCTGTGCGGTATGGCGGTACATCTATCTCTCTCGTTACTCCCTGAGCTGTGCGGTATGGCGGTACACCTCTCTCTATCTCTCTCTCTCGTTACTCCCTGGGCTGTGCGGTATGGCGGTACATCTATCTCTCTCGTTACTCCCTGAGCTGTGCGGTATGGCGGTACATCTATCTCTCTCGTTACTCCCTGAGCTGTGCGGTATGGCGGTACACCTCTCTCTATCTCTCTCGTTGCCCCAGGAGCTGTGCGAGCCGCAGGCGTACTGTCCCATGAACAGTGAGGATCACCGCGAGGAGCTGCTGCGGTTCCGCACGCACTCTCGCTCCTGGGCCGGGGAGAGGCGGCGCCGGGAGCAGATCTCGCGCCTCATGAAGATTTGAGCTGCGCCGTCCTGCAACCGCGACCACCGCCTCGGTCTCCTCCACCTCTGAGCCGATCGCAGCCTCCCACAGTAACCTTCAATCATGTACGATTTCTGCCCCGGGAGCGACGCGGGTCCGATATGATGAGGACATTCATGCTGATGTTCTGCACCGGAAACCAGACGATTCTGTAACGCTTAAAATGTCTGAGCACGTCTCCGTTGCCGACGCCCATCTTCTGACATCGTGGGAGGAGGATGATGTCGTTGTCTGACACGGCATCTGGCATCACAATTGTTGAGAACATCGCCTGCCATTTACCCAAGTGGTCAAGGGGGCGTGGCCTCGGCTCTGCTGCTGTGCTGGTTGGCTGAGGAGAAGGGGAGGGCCCGGGTGAAGCTTCAGCCGTCAGTGTCATTGGAAGCTGCGTCAGTAACTTTACACTCCAACGAAGGAACAGTCCTTCCATCACTGCCAGTCTTTGAGGTCCGGTTGTTCTTTGTTATGTGAGGATGTCTTAATGGTGGAGAAGCAGGAGCTGTTGTTGTGAGCAGTGGCCCAGCCCCAGGAATGAATGATGCATGTTGTTGTGGAGCAGAGGGGTCTGTCAGTGAGAATCCGGAGGGAGCTCGGGTGGGGGTGTTCTCTGCACTCGAGCATGCCCCCTAGTGGATGGGAGGGAAGATAGCTCCTGTCTGGATTGTTTTTAATGATGGGGGGGAGATAGGTCAGGGATGAAGTAATTTACTCCTGGGGGGTTATGTGTCCATGTATCCAGGAAGTGTGTGATGCTCTTCCTATTTTAATAAAAGCTCTCCTCCATGCTGGTGTGGTGCTTGCCAGGGCTGGGCGGGGCTGTGGTATGATGGTTTTGCTGTGTGTTAATCGCTGCGGCGGATCTGGGCAAGACCGAAGACCAGAGCAGGGAGGGGGAGAGGCGTGATGGCCCCCAGTTTGCAAAGGTAGGGTGACTAAGGGTGGGGCCGTCCTCTGCACTGGGGTGGTTGACAGCATCAGTGTGAGGGGTTCCAGTGCTCGTTTGCGGTTTTGAATGCCTCTGTGTTCAGAGAGAGAGCAAGCGTTCAAGCCCTGGGCCTGGAGGGATACTACGTCCCGTCTTCGTCTATGCCCATCACTGCATTACTGGAATTACACGCATTGTCTTCATGAGCTTTATTACTGGAATTACACACATTGTCTTCATTAGTCCAGATTAGCTTGACCTGTGACCTGTCCGCCCCAGCGGGATGTTCGGGGGGTTTCCATGGCAACAGCTCCACCCTGAGACCTCCGCCCCCCCTCCCAGCGGCTCCAGCGGTCAGCAGGCCCGGCCCCTGCCTGGGCTTCCCTCTCCCACCCGACGCCTGCGAGGGGCGGCTTGGTTCACCTGCCGCAGGCTCGAGCGCGGTAAGGGCTCGTGGCCGCTGCAGAGCAGAGGGGCAGGGGGACTCGTACCCGGGCAGGCGGGAGGGCGGAGAGCAGTGAGGGGGTCAGGCTTTCAGCCCCTGATACCCAACAGCTGCACACAGCTGGCGTGAGATTGTCTCACTCTCCCTGACTCTCCCTGGCTGTCACCCCCTCGCTATCTCTCACCCTGTCTGTGTCCCCCTGTCTCCCTGTCTCCCTCTCCCTGTCAGTGTCCCCCTGTCTCCCTCTCCCTGGCTGTCACCCCCTCGCTATCTCTCTCCCTGTCTATCACCCCCTCGCTATCTCTCTCCCTGACTCACCCTGAATGTGTCCGCTCTCGCAGGGTTTTGCTTAGTTTCTGCCTCCCACCTTCTCCCTCTTCCAGTAGGAATTTCCTCTTTACTCTCCAGGGAGAACACGAACACATCTCTGCCTTTTGAAATCCGGAATCCTTAGGGACTTTCCTCATTACTCCCCAGCGAGAGCTTGGGCACAGCTGAGCCTCTGAATACAAAAAAAGCTGACTTGGCTTTTCCACTCTTTCAAGGATTTGTTTTTGGAGTCTTGATGAAAATATTTACATTTCGTTCTTTACTCCAATTGACTGCTAATTTTAATTTACAGTTCTATGCAAAAGTTTGGTTACCCCTGGTCAAATTACATGTTACACATGTTAAGTGGGGGGAAAAAAGTTAACAATTTCTGCAATGTACAGATTTAAACATGACATTTTAATGCACAATTACTATTTATTTGCTAAATTTAACAGATTGAAAAAAAATTAAAAGGGAATGTGGCATGTGCAAATGTTTGGGCTGTGATACTTAGTAACACCACCTTTGGCAGAAATCACAGCTACCAAGCGTTTCTTGTAGTCAGCTAAGAGTCTTCTATTCTTGTTTCAGGAATTTTTTCCCCACTCTCCCTTGCTGAAGTCTTGTAGCTCAGAAATATTCTCAGGTCGTCTTCCATGCACTGCATGTTTGAGATTGTCAATAATATTCAATTCTGGGGACTGCGAGGGGCCTGTGTCAGTGTACTTGACTCCACAGGGACTAGAAGAGTCTAGAGCCTGTGACTGGGCTGTGTCAGTGTACTTGACTCCACAGGGACTAGAAGAGTCTAGAGCCTGTGACTGGGCTGTGTCAGTGTACTAGAAGAGTCTAGAGCCTGTGACTGGGCTGTGTCAGTGTACTAGAAGAGTCTAGAGCCTGTGACTGGGCTGTGTCAGTGTACTGGACTCCACAGGGACTGGAAGAGTCTAGAGCCCTGTGACTGGGCTGTGTCAGTGTACTGGACTCCACAGGGACTAGAAGAGTCTAGAGCCTGTGACTGGGCTGTGTCAGTGTACTGGACTCCACAGGGACTAGAAGAGTCTAGAGCCCGTGACTGGGCTGTGTCAGTGTACTGGACTCCAGAGGGACTGGAAGAGTCTAGAGCCTGTGACTGGGCTGTGTCAGTGTACTGGACTCCAGAGGGACTGGAAGAGTCTAGAGCCTGTGACTGGGCAGTGTCAGTGTGCTGGACTCCACAGGGACTAGAAGAGTCTAGAGCCCTGTGACTGGGCCGTGTCAGTGTACTGGACTCCACAGGGACTAGAAGAGTCTAGAGCCTGTGACTGGGCCGTGTCAGTGTCCTGGACTCCACAGGGACTAGAAGAGTCTAGAGCCTGTGACTGGGCCGTGTCAGTGTACTGGACTCCACAGGGACTGGAAGAATTATATAGATTAAGGTGTTAAAGTTCTATGTTGCTGCATGAGAAATTTTGTGTAATGCAGAACAGACAAAGTTGGTGTATTGAGTGTCCAAAAGGAACAAGCCAAACAGTTATCACAAAATTAAAAATGCAAAAAATAGAATTAATTGGCCTAGGCAATACCCTTAAAGTGGGCTATTATGTGTGTGTTGACAGAGTGGGACATTACCGTCTGTCATCACAGGCCAGAGTAGCTACAGGTGCCAACAGCCCCCCAGGGAAAACAGGGAGGGGAATGTGAATGGAGGAGAAAGAGGGAGAGGGGAACTGGAACGTCACTGGGCCCTCAGAATGCGCTCTGCCTATGCATCTGACCAAGAAACAGTAACTAATTAAATCCAGGCTCAGAGTTCACAGCCTGGCCACAGAAACTGGACACAGACAGACCTGACTGTCCAGAGAGGACAGGCTCAGTGTCCACAGCCTGGCCATAGAAACTGGACACAGACAGACCTGACTGTCCAGAGAGGACAGGCTCAGTGGCCACAGCCTGGCCACAGAAACTGGACACAGACAGACCTGGCTGCCCAGAGAGGACAGGCTCACTGACCACAGCCTGGCCACAGAAACTGGACACAGACAGACCTGGCTGCCCAGAGAGGACAGGCTCACTGACCACAGGCTGGCCATAGAAACTGGACACAGACAGACCTGACTGTCCAGAGAGGACAGGCTCAGTGTCCACAGCCTGGCCATATACAAATGTATATGTGTATATGTAATTCAATGTTTGTTGTTCTGCCTGTAGCTCTTGTAGACTCACCTGACGAGAGAGAGAGAGCTGTGTACAGTTGGGTTAACTACATCAGCCAGTAGCTGTGCAGCTCTGCGAGGAGCAGATACACATCGGTCACTTTAAACACACGAGTACACACGCTCTCCGGGCTGTGTGTCTGCGCTGGCTCTGCTGCGCCAGCCGTGCCGCACCCAGGGGCTCTGCACAGCTGTGCGCCCGCACCCCCTCGCCCCCGGCCCGGGCAGAGCGTCGCCCCAGTGCCCGGCTCGGCCCCCAGGCGGCCGCAGCGCACGGCAGCAATCTGTTCGCTGTCAGAGCCCATCTCTTCAAACGCACCATGGGGGCTCTTTCATCTCTTCTGAAAACTTTCAGCTGCCTCAGCTTTAATTTGGCCTTCTTCTATCCCAACTTCATCCTCATCTTCTTCTTCATCGGGAGCTTCATCGTCATCTTCACCAGTAGCTGCAGCCTCATCATCATCATCTTCATCGCCGTGTTCTTCATCAAGCGCTTCATCGTTGTCACCTTCATCAGCGGCTTCATTCTCATCGTTATCAGCAGCTTTATCATCATCATCTCCATCACAGTGGTGTTCTGCATCTCCATCATTGTCGTCACCTCCATCACTGTTGCTGGTCAGGCGCATGCTCTCCCTGACCCTGCAATACAACCAATGAGCTTGTCCCAATAAGTCTTGGAATTGATTGACCAGCAGCAAGTTAGCAGAGTCTGACCCTGAGAAGGTACAAAGCCTTGAGCGTATTCTGCCCGCTGCTGTTCCTCAGTGCAGTGATCTCTGTGCTGGTGCTGATGGTGCAGACTGTCTGGCTCCTCCCCTTCACCGCCCTGTGGGCGGTACTGGAGATCACATGACCCCTCTCTGGCCCCACCCCTTGATGGAAGTCACACAGGTGATAAAATGTGCTGTTAGAGCTTTGTCTGGGTGTTATTAGTGTGCCTAATTTGCGCAGGGCTGTGTTAATCCAAGCGTGCTGGTAAATATTAGCACTGGTTATCTGTGACAAAGAGGATTTGTTTGCACAGCCTTTCTCAACACCCCTCCTCCTCCACTTGCACACCCCTGGGTTAGTGCTCTGAATTAACCCCCCTGCCTGGGTTGGGGCAGGTATCAGCACCTTCCAGCTTCTAATTAAACAGTCTTTTACTCTCACTAATGTACACTACCTGATACACACACACACACTCCCTGACCCACACGCACTAACACACACATTGCCTGACTCACACACACTCCCTGACTCTCACACACTGACACACACTAACACACACATACACACTCCCTGACTCTCTCACACACACACACACACACACACACACACACACACACACTGATGCACCCATCTTTCGAAGCGATGGGGAAGGAAGACGGGGGTGCTGTGAGATCTGCGAGCTGTAGACAAAGCCCTGCTGTCTCAAGCCCTGTGCAGAACTCATTCCCAGTGCCTGTCACGAGGATGAAATCTCAGAATGAAGCAGAAGACATTAAGGCCATCTAATCTAGCTAATTTACCTAGAATAATTAAGAATAATTAATTTAATACGATGCCTTTCATCTCCAAGGACTCCAAAGAGCTTCACACACAGTAGGGGACCCACTTTATCCCCACTGAACTGCAGAACCACCTGGGTGCCACTGTTCTGCACCTGCACCCCCACAGCACACAGATCAGGGGAGGAGAGAGAAACTGGACAAGACCAGAGTGGGGTTCAGTCCTCCTGCACCCCCACAGCACACAGATCAGGGGAGGAGAGAGAAACTGGACAAGACCAGAGTGGGGTTCAGTCCTCCTGCAGCCCCACAGCACACAGATCAGGGGAGGAGAGAGAAACTGTACAAGACCAGAGTGGGGTTCAGTCCTCCTGCGGCCCCACGACACACAGATCAGGGGAGGAGAGAGAAACTGTACAAGACCAGAGTGGGGTTCAGTCCTCCTGCACCCCCACAGCACACAGATCAGGGGAGGAGAGAGAAACTGGACAAGACCAGAGTGGGGTTCAGTCCTCCTGCACCCCCACAGCACACAGATCAGGGGAGGAGAGAGAAACTGGACAAGACCAGAGTGGGGTTCAGTCCTCCTGCAGCCCCACAGCACACAGATCAGGGGAGGAGAGAGAAACTGGACAAGACCAGAGTGGGGTTCAGTCCTCCTGCAGCCCCACGACACACAGATCAGAGAGGAGAGAGAAACTGGACAAGACCAGAGTGGGGTTCAGTCCTCCTGCAGCCCCACAGCACACAGATCAGGGGAGGAGAGAGAAACTGGACAAGACCAGAGTGGGGTTCAGACATGACACTGGGGTGACAGCCCCACTCTTACTAGCAGCCCTGAGATCTGTACTGACCAAGCAGTCAGGACCTCAGTTTAATGTCTCATCTGAAGGACAGCGCCTCCTACAGCTCAGATTCCTCTGTCACCATAGTGAGGCTTTGGACTGGAAGTTCTGCTCCAAGAAGGAAAAGTGCCACCTACTGGTCTACCAATCTTTCTCTCTAGTCTATATCTTAATGGATCTACAGTCAGGTGTCTCTAAACCTTCTTAGTGCAATTATTTTAGGAGTTTTGTAGTTGGTTGTTCATTTTTGTGAAAAAATATGTTCTGAAAAATCTGTATTGTAAAACTGAACACTTTATATGTTTTTTTCCACATGAAAAAATAAGTCACTTTAAAGCCTAAAAACTCCTCTATCTTTCTATCTGTCTCCACTTAAAGGCAGCAGGTGAATTTGCAGTCATATACCAGCTTCACTCTCATTTCCTGCCTCCTTCTGAAACAAACAAAGTAATTAGAGCAATTAGAGCAATTAACAGCACTGTGCAAAAAGCAGCTTGTTATTCCCGAGCCAGGGCCGTGACACAGCGAGCGCAGAGCTGGAGCACCAGTGTGAAGAGCTGCTGGTAGAGAAACACCAGGACAATCTCACTGATTACAGAGAGAGGCGGAGGGGGAGAGAGGTGGGGGAGAGAGAGGGTGAGGTTGATGGGGAGAGGGTTGGGGAGGTGGAGGGGAAGAGAGAAGAGAGAGAACGAGAGAGGGAGCAAGAGGGACAGAAGGAGGGAGTTGGAGAGAGAGAGAGACAGGAGTGAAGGACACAAAGACTGGTGACTGGACAGTCAGATCTACCTGTGTCCAGATTCTATGGCCAGGCTGTGATCACTGAGCCTGTCTTCTCTGGACAGTCAGATCTACCTGTGTCCAGTTTTTATGGCCAGGCTGTGGTCACTGAGCCTGTCCTCTCTGGACAGTCAGGTCTGTCTGTGTCCAGTTTCTATGGCCAGGCTGTGGTCACTGAGCCTGTCCTCTCTGGACAGTCAGGTCTATCTGTGTAGTCTGTGCTTGTTCAGGATCCAGATTGCTTTGTTGTGTTGTAGTGTGTGTGTCCCTGGAGCCCCTGGTCGACTGGGGTAGTCCTGAAGCTGGCTGGTGCTGGTGTACCTCTAAGTCTCCTCATCTCTTTCTCCCAGCTCTTTCTCTCTGTGTCTCTCTTTCAAAATTCCTCTGTTCCCCAACTCTCTTCCTACCTGGTAGTAATGAAAAAGCCATAGAAACAGTTAGTAATTTATCAGCCTGGTTCTGACAGTAAAACTTTTTAAACAGCCTCATAAAAGCTCAATGTCAAACATCGTTTCCTATTTTAAGAGCATCACGGCCTCTGAGCATCAGCCCCCGCCCAGCCAGAACAGGCCACTTTACAGTCCACTAAAACAAACAACTTCATGGCCTCTCTGTACCGTCAGTGCTGTCAGCAGCAACCGAATGTGTCAGATAGCATCTATCTCTTCCGCCCACTCCACCACGACTACAATTAATACTGCAGCTACTACTTCTGCTGCTGCTGTACCTGGCTCCTTAACGTTACTGCCATTTCTGATAGGATTACTGTGGATAGTGTTACTCCCGATACTGTCTCCTTACTCTTACTGCTGCTGTTACTGTTACTCCCGATACCGTCTCCTTACTCTTACTACTGCTGTCACTGTTACTCCTGATACCGTCTCCTTACTCTTACTGCTGCTGTCACTGTTACTCCTGATACCGTCTCCTTACTCTTACTGCTGCTGTTACTGTTACTCCTGATACCGTCTCCTTACTCTTACTGCTGCTGTTACTGTTACTCCTGATACCGTCTCCTTACTCTTACTGCTGCTGTCACTGTTACTCCTGATACCGTCTCCTTACTCTTACTGCTGTTACTGTTACTCCCAATACCATCTCCTTACTCTTACTGCTGCTGTCACTGTTACTCCTGATACTGTCTCCTTACTCTTACTGCTGCTGTCACTGTTACTCCTGATACCGTCTCCTTACTCTTACTGCTGCTGTCACTGTTACTCCTGATACCGTCTCCTTACTCTTACTGCTGTTACTGTTACTCCTGATATTGTCTCCTTACTCTTACTGCTGCTGTCACTGTTACTCCTGATACCGTCTCCTTACTCTTACTGCTGCTGTCACTGTTACTCCTGATACCATCTCCTTACTCTTACTGCTGTTACTGTTACTCCTGATATTGTCTCCTTACTCTTACTGCTGCTGTCACTGTTACTCCTGATACCGTCTCCTTACTCTTACTGCTGCTGTCACTGTTACTCCTGATACCGTCTCCTTACTCTTACTGCTGCTGTCACTGTTACTCCTGATACCATCTCCTTACTCTTACTGCTGTTACTGTTACTCCTGATATTGTCTCCTTACTCTTATTGCTGCTGTCACTGTTACTCCTGATACCGTCTCCTTACTCTTACTGCTGCTGTCACTGTTACTCCTGATACCGTCTCCTTACTCTTACTGCTGCTGTCACTGTTACTCCTGATACCGTCTCCTTACTCTTACTGCTGCTGTCACTGTTACTCCTGATACCGTCTCCTTACTCTTACTGCTGTTACTGTTACTCCTGATATTGTCTCCTTACTCTTATTGCTGCTGTCACTGTTACTCCTGATACCGTCTCCTTACTCTTACTGCTGCTGTCACTGTTACTCCTGATACCGTCTCCTTACTCTTACTGCTGCTGTCACTGTTACTCCTGATACCATCTCCTTACTCTTACTGCTGTTACTGTTACTCCTGATATTGTCTCCTTACTCTTACTGCTGCTGTCACTGTTACTCCTGATACCGTCTCCTTACTCTTACTGCTGTTACTGTTACTCCCAATACCATCTCCTTACTCTTACTGCTGCTGTCACTGTTACTCCTGATACCGTCTCCTTACTCTTACTGCTGCTGTCACTGTTACTCCTGATACCGTCTCCTTACTCTTACTGCTGTTACTGTTACTCCTGATATTGTCTCCTTACTCTTATTGCTGCTGTCACTGTTACTCCTGATACCGTCTCCTTACTCTTACTGCTGCTGTCACTGTTACTCCTGATACCGTCTCCTTACTCTTACTGCTGTTACTGTTACTCCTGATATTGTCTCCTTACTCTTATTGCTGCTGTTACTGTTACTCCTGATACCGTCTCCTTACTCTTACTGCTGCTGTCACTGTTACTCCTGATACCATCTCCTTACTCTTACTGCTGTTACTGTTACTCCTGATATTGTCTCCTTACTCTTACTGCTGCTGTCACTGTTACTCCTGATACCGTCTCCTTACTCTTACTGCTGCTGTCACTGTTACTCCTGATACCGTCTCCTTACTCTTACTGCTGCTGTCACTGTTACTCCTGATACCGTCTCCTTACTCTTACTGCTGCTGTCACTGTTACTCCTGATACCGTCTCCTTACTCTTACTGCTGTTACTGTTACTCCTGATATTGTCTCCTTACTCTTATTGCTGCTGTCACTGTTACTCCTGATACCGTCTCCTTACTCTTACTGCTGCTGTCACTGTTACTCCTGATACCGTCTCCTTACTCTTACTGCTGCTGTCACTGTTACTCCTTGTTCAGAAGCCTCTCTTCCGTTAATGTCCACACAGCAGAGCCAGCCGCCTGGCGCGGACCGCCTCTGCCCCCAGCCGCTGCGGTGGCGGAAGTGCGCCCTGGTTGGCAGGGGTTTACGGTGCGGGCAGCGCGCGCGCCGTGGGCAGCAGCTGCCCCCGCGTCCCTCGCGGACTGTGAGGCACCGCCGCGCTCCGCAGACCGCCGACACGAGCCTGCGCGAGTGCCCAGGTGAGGGCGCGTAATAATCGATCACTTGATCAGAAAAGCTTCAGTGCCGAGCCGTCTGGCAGGAGTCTGAATGCGTGCACGTTAATACGAACGGCCCGTTGCGTCCTGCGGGGGATCGGGGGAAATTACTCAGTAGTTCATACTGAACCGCACTGTGACAGCCGCGTGAGGACTGTGGTTCCCTGAGGTTCACTCTGCGAAAAGTACCTGGCAGGTGATCGCGGTAATGAGTCGGGAGCGCCTTGGTGTGGCCAATTTATTCGAGGTGGAGGGATCCGAGCTCGCTAAGCGGCGCGGTCTCCAGAAGTCTGCCCGGCGGGCCCGGGAGATCCTGTTTCACCGTGACGGTGAAATAAGCCCTCCTCGGCGGTTCGGAGAGTGCGCTGTTCCCTCGCAGACCCCAGCCAGAGCGAGCAGCGACGGCGGCGCTAGCTTCCCCTGCCGTTTCGAACAAACCGTGATTAATGGCAGTTTAATTAAAGAGCGCGGGTTTTATTGTTTACAGCGATATTCTGCGCCCGCCACGCCACCCTCCTCTTCCTCTCTCACCCGTCTGTCGCCTCTCCCCCCGTTCTCTGTAACTTTGAAGATGTCGTGTATTCAAGCCCAGATGAAAACATTGCCGCCTTGTGTGCTCTCTCTCCTGCGCCCGAGCAAGCCGGCTGCTCATTCGCTGTTTTCGCGAATTGCCGTTTCGCCGGCGCGGTACATCTGTCACAGCTCACCCCCTGTGTGTGCGCGTTATGATAGGACTTCATCCCAGAGACAGACTCGCACACGGCCAAAAATCAAAGGACCTTTCACGCACACGCACACGCACACGCACACACACACACACCCCAGAGCGACACAGCGAAGGAGGGAGAGATTCTGCACAAAAATGAACAGGTCAATACCCCCCCACTCACAGACACACAGATAAAATAGTCTGTTCTCGAGGGAGCTGGAAGGAGGTCTCTCCCTTACCCTCAAAACACAACACACACAGAATACAACTCGCTCCTGAGCAGAATAAACTCTTCTCTCGGGTGTCTTGGAGTATCCAGACAGTCGCTCTCCTCTCTCTCTCTCTCTCGCTCTCTCTCCGCCGGCCGGGCCAATCACGGCGAGCCACCGCGTGTCAAATGCGCGTGCACGGGCTCCTCGCGCAGCCAGTGCGCTCGGCAAGGCAGTGGCGGCGCGAGGCGCTCGGGCGACTCTGCAGGGCTACCGGGGCGAGATCACGAGCCCGCTGGGCGCGCACGGACTGTCCGCGAGCTGGAGAGCGACTCGGGGACCCGTGCCTTTCGGGACACACACGGTGTTCCCCTCTTTGTCTGTCTGTTAGTGTGCGTGTTAAGAGAGACGCCCGCAGTCTGGCTTTGCCCTGGAAGAGAGAAGTTGGACTTTGAAGTCATGATCCGCGTCTTGTGAGGATTTTCGGGATTCGCGAGCCGCTCTGGCCGAGTGACCCCAGGAGGCTGCCACCCTGTCCCAGCGGCGCTCCCCGCAGCGCAGGGCTCCCCCCCGGATCTTCCTGACGCCCCCCGGCTGCCCGGACCCCGGCTGCATGCGCTCGCGGGGGTCGGCGCGCGAGGGGAGCCGGAGAGCGGGTCCGCTCGCGCCGCTGGCCCGGCCCTCGCCCCCCCGGAAGATGCTGCTCCTGGGGGTCCTGGGGGCTCTCCTGAGCGTCTGCGTGCGCGGTAAGTGGCCGTGTGCCCCAGCGTCCCCGCCGATACCTGCGCGCTGCCGGGGGACTCGTGTCTCCCGCTCGGCTTCAGCAGCTGGCGAGTTGCACAGACCCCCGTCCCCCCGCGAGTGGGCTCTCTGAGCCACGGGCACGGGTTCGTTTTCCCGTGTGGATGTCGCGCTTCAGCCCGGGGGGGGGAGAGACGCGTAATTTATCTCAGTCTCGTCCCCTGACCGTGCGGACTGACAGCCTCACACAGCTCGGACCCGGGTCCGAGCGCTCCCCGGGGGAACACAGGGGCTCTGTGGGAGAAGAGGGGCTGGGACGGAGCGGGGGTCCTGGGGAGAGAGTCGCGGGCTGCGAGTGTCCCCCACATCGTCTGTTTCTCAAACAGCCGGGAGCAGGGCAGGTGGGCAGGAGGGGAGCAGGGGGGGAGCAGGGCAGGAGGGCAGGAGGGGAGCAGGGCAGGAGGGGAGCAGGGCAGGTAAGCAGGAGGGGAGCAGGGGGGGAGCAGGGCAGGAGGGCAGGAGGGGGGCAGCAGGGCAGGAGGGGAGCAGGGCAGGTGGGCAGGAGGGGAGCAGGGCAGGAGGGCAGGAGGGGGGCAGCAGGGCAGGGGGGGAGCAGGGCAGGAGGACAGGAGGGGGGCAGCAGGGCAGGTGGGCAGGAGGGGAGCAGGGGGGGAGCAGGGCAGGAGGGAAGCAGGAGTGCAGCAGGGCAGGAGGGCAGGGTGTTCTGTCCGTGACCCTGCCCGTCCCTTCCGCCGCGCCTGTGCGACAGTAAAGGTTTTATGACACCCCGCGAGCTGAGCTCAGCGCGGGTCAGCAGCTCGAGCCAGCCTGCGACGGTGCGGTCCAAGTCCGCGCGTGACACCCTGATATACGACCGTGCGCGAGGAGTGAGATGACGATGCCTGTCGATGACATCATCCCCAAGGTCTTCAAAACAATTATCTCCGTCCGCTCGAGAGAAAGGGTGGGGGGGGAGGAAACAAAACTTTGGCTCATCGTGGGCTTTGCTCCAGGCACTCGCACGCGCGCCTTTATCCGTTGTTCCCCCTTCCGAGCTGCACCTTCTTCAGGCAGGAATTCGCACACTTCCCGGGAGTCAGTGTGAAAGTTTGGAAAAGAAGACAAGCGGCTGATGCCCGCGGGCTGTCGCAGGGCCGTTGGGCTCTCGCGGGGCGACGTCTTTCACCCCGGGGGGCGGCTCTGGCGGTGCCGTCATCTACCGGGCGCGCTGACGGTCGCTGATGTTTGTATCGTCTTACCTCACCGCGCGGCGTTCCCGGCACCACTGACGTCATTGTGTTCCGGGCGACCCCCCCCCCCCCACCTCCCCCCGGGGAGAGGGCTCCGCTCCTCCCTGTTACCGACACCCACCACTCTTGGCGAACAGGGTTCGGCTCCGGCACCCCCGACAGGAACCCGCAATAACCGCAATAAAATGTGTGTATGAGTGTGTGCTAGTGTATTACTGAGTTTGTGTGAGTCTATATGCGTACGTGGGGGGGATGTGTGTGTATGACTGTGTGTGTGAGTGGATAATTGTGAGCATGTGTGTGGTGTCCAGCCCTGGTCCTGCAGGTCTGAGGGTCACCCTTAACTCTGCAGTTTCTGCTCCCTGGAGCACTAATCTCCCTCTGACCCCTGGAGCACAGAGCTCAGAGATCGGCTGACCTGCAAACCCTCCACCACCACAGCTGACCGCTCCGGTTTAATTAAACCAATTAACAGTCGGGTGACATTAAACAGCCAATGAGCAGAGGCTGAAGCAAGCTCGGGGGAGACCAGACCTGCCCCGCGCCCCGCGACAGAGAGAGCGCGCTCTCCGGGCTCGGGCGGCGGGCGAGGGCGACAGCGAAGCGTGTCCCGCGAGCCGGCGTTTCCTCGCGCCGCCACGAGGAGGAGCGCTGCCCCGCCGCCGTCAGCGCGCGGCGGGCGCTGTTGCCGGGCCCGCGGCTTAGACACCGATCCGGGCTCCTGCTGTGTGCGAGCCGCTGGATTTCCTCTGAAGTCGTGGGCTGCGGCTTTTCCTTTTTTCTTGGCCGGGGGAGGTTTAGGTTTGTTGAAAATCTTGGATTCGCGTGCTTTGTGTGATTAAACAGCCGGTCGTGTGGACCACTCCCCCCGTCAGCACACAATGAGGAAAAGCACCCCCCCCCGCCGCCTCCGGGTGTCGCCTGGTGTCGCCTGCTGTTTGCAGTTTAATTCGCTCGCCTGGCTGCAGGTGTGCTGGGGGAAAGGCGCTCTGCTCCCTCCTGGAGAACAAAATATTGACATTCACCCCTCCCCCGCAGCGAGCAGGTGGGCCGGGGCAGGTAAACAACAGAGGCCGCCTGCACGCGAGCTGGCTGCGCTCGCGGGGCCGGCGACAAGTGCTGGCGCTGCTGTTCCTGCGCGAGGCTGGCACGCGCTGGGGTTCCCGTCATGCTCGCGGGAAGACGAGCGGCACCTCGCGCTTGACAGCTCGCGCTGGGCAGCGCTGCGCCCCCGGCTCACGGTCCCCTTGCCGGGCCTGTGTGCGAGAGACGCGCCTCTTTGATCCACGTCTCTGACGCTTTTATTCCTTGCATGTTACATTTGGGCTTAATTCTGGGGCTTTTACTGAAGCAGCCTTAGCCAAGCTCTTTCTTTCAGGGGTGACACAGCAGTGTCTCGCCTGGGATTTGAACCTGCAACTCCCCAAGTCCCTTTCCTGATTCCTGCCCGCTGTGCTCCACTGCTGCCTTTCCCAGCGCGCTGTGCTCCAGTCGTCCTGGCCAGTGACAGCCTGCGAGGCCAGTATCTTACACTCCTCGCTGCTGGCGACTGTGTGAGTGTGAACGTGCACTAGTGCTGCAAGGGGGAGCTGCGTACTGGTGCAAGAAGCAGGTACTCGAAGGTCACCCCTCCCCCCTTTCCGTTCCTTTGAAGCGCTTGAGCTCTTTGGGAAAACCTTCCCGACACCAGCCCTGGGCCCCCGCCTGCTCTCGCTGAAAGAGGCCCTGCTCCCTGGGATCTGTCATCGGCTCTCGCACCCGGGGGGACACCTGGAGCCAGCTGGCCCTGGGAGAGCGGTACTGCCCCTCCCCCTGCGTCCCCTGCTCCAGCAGGCCCCCCTCCTCGCCCGGCTCTGTGACCGGCAAACCACCTTGCACAAAAGGGAGCATGCTCAAACACTCCGACGCCTGGGAGAGCTCAGGCCTGTGCGCGCCATGCAGGGCCTGATGCAGAGACTTGTGACGTCTACGTGAGGGGGGCCCGGGGGGGGGGAGCAGGGCATGAAAAGTGATCGGCACTCTGCCCTGGTCTGCAGTGAGCGGTCTGGGCAGGTGGGCCAGCTCCCTGCGTTTCTGGACTGTCACCCGAGTCCAGAGGGCAGCCTTGAGCGATTCGTCACGGCCTTGACTGAGCGGCTCACAGCCCCGCGGCTGCCTGGAGCGCCAGCTGGGCTCAACTTTTAACTCACACTCTGGTGTGGGAACTGCTGGGAAAATCCATTAGGAACCTCCAGTCCGAGTGCTACACAATCTTACAATGGAGACAACAGTCCCAGTACAGTAGAACAGTCCTGTTACAATAGGAGCTACAGTCCCAGTGCAGTAGAACAGTCCTGTTACAATAGGAGCTACAGTCCCAGTGCAGTAGAACAGTCCTGTTACAATAGGGGCTACAGTCCCAGTTCAGTAGAACAGTCCTGTTACAATAGGGGCTACAGTCCCAGTGCAGTAGAACAGTCCTGTTACAATAGGAGCTACAGTCCCAGTACAGTAGAACAGTCCTGTTACAATAGGAGCTACAGTCCAGTACAGTAGAACAGTCCTGTTACAATAGGAGCTACAGTCCCAGTGCAGGAGAACAGTCCTGTTACAATAGGGGCTACAGTCCCAGTTCAGTAGAACAGTCCTGTTACAATAGGGGCTACAGTCCCAGTTCAGTAGAACAGTCCTGTTACAATAGGGGCTACAGTCCCAGTGCAGTAGAACAGTCCTGTTACAATAGGAGCTACAGTCCCGGTATAGTAGAACAGTCTGATCCAGTGTCTGGCGGGGAGTGTGGAGAGAGCAGTCTTGCTGCTGTGATTAGTCTCTGGGTCTGCGACCTTAACCTCTGCAGGATTTTTAAACCATAAAACCATCAGGTTTGCCTCACGGCTTTCTATAAATCCCAGGCGATTAAGAAATCAATACTACGCATTAAGATTCGCTATTATAGGTATAAATTTCTTCAAAGTCATTTACCCTCTGTCTGTCTGCCTCTCTACTCCATGTTTCTTTCATTCACTCCCTCCTCCTCTCATCCTGCTCTTTACAGAAAATCGTGTCCTCTCTGTATTCTGTGGCACTACGACATCAGCTAGCTAAATATTACACTGTATCCATTGCTTTTATGTATTAAAATACATATGTATTAGCATAAGTCCCAGTGTACAGCAGTCTGATCCACTCCAGGCTTTACAGTGCTGTCAGTCACACTCCCAGTGCACAGCAGTCTGATCCACTCCAGGCTTTACAGTGCTGTGAGTCACACTCCCAGTGCACAGCAGTCTGATCCACTCCAGGCTTTACAGTGCTCTCAGTCACACTCCCAGTGCACAGCAGTCTGATCCACTCCAGGCTTTACAGTGCTGTGAGTCTGACTCCCAGTGCACAGCAGTCTGATCCACTCCAGGCTTTACAGTCCTGTCAGTCACACTCCCAGTGCACAGCAGTGTGATCCAGTCCGGGATGTACTAGCTGCTAGGCTCTAGCATAGAAACAATGCCAGGTGCAGGAGATTTCAGTCCTGGCTTATGGCTTTAAGTAACTTAGTCTTGACAGATGTGTGGAATTATCACTGCTCGTTTGTTAGTGCAGAGTGCTCTTTGTTTGCCTTCAGTATTTCATCAGCGCAGCTCTGTAGAAGAGCCACACCTCTGGTGAAGCCCAGGTGGCAATCGGGTGGGAACCAGGCACCAGGTCTGCCCGTGGACTGGAGTTCAGGACTGGAGTTCAGGAGGACTGGTGCTCCCAGACACCAGCTCTGCCTGTAGACTAGAGTTCAGGAGGACTGGTGCTCCAAGGCAGTAGAGAGACACCAGCTCTGCCTGTAGACTGGAGTTCAGGAGGACTGGGGCTCCTGGGCAGTAGAGAGACACCAGCTCTGCCTGTAGACTGGAGTTCAGGAGGACTGGGGCTCCCGGGCAGTAGAGAGACACCAGCTCTGCCTGTAGACTAGAGTTCAGGAGGACTGGTGCTCCAAGGCAGTAGAGAGACACCAGCTCTGCCTGTAGACTGGAGTTCAGGAGGACTGGGGCTCCTGGGCAGTAGAGAGACACCAGCTCTGCCTGTAGACTGGAGTTCAGGAGGACTGGGGCTCCCGGGCAGTAGAGAGGCATCATTCCAGGCAGTGGGGTTTGTGTGGAGGGTGTGTAGAGGGGTGTGTGGAGGTGGTGTGGAGGGTGTGTAGAGGGGTGTGTGGAGGGTATATAGGGGTGTGTGTGTGTTTATAGATTGGTGTGTGCGGGAGGGCAGTATGCCTGTTTTCTTTAAATCATATAAGAAATTATGGTTCAATTTTGTAAAAAAATAATTTAAGGCAAATGCATAATTGATTTTTTTACATAAATCCAAATCAAAGAGGTGTGGAGGAAGGTTAATTTAGCTAAGTGCTGTATAAACATGCAATATATACTTCATATGTTTATTTATTTCTAGATAAATATTTATGAGATCATTCGCGCTGACATCCTGTTTTTCCCTCTCGGAGTACATAATCAACCTTGTTTACAATAAAACTTGGCTAAAATGGCTCATTAAAAAAATCAAAAGTCTTCAAACTCCCCTTCCTGGAGGAGGGTGAGCAGTTGGATCTAGCTTGTCCTTCACATCAGATGGGCACTGCTGGGTCTCCTGCCCTCATAGTCACAATAAACAGGCAGCAGCATCAACATGCTGATGGAATGTATGACTGTCATAGTCAGAGTGTCCTAGTGTCCTGATGTCCTCTTGTCAGAATGTCTGTGTCCTCGTGCAGGAATGTGTGAATGTCCCAGTGTCCTTGTGTCACAATGTGTGAATGTCCCAGTGTCCTTGTGACACAATGTGTGAAAGTCCCAGTGTACTTGTGTCAGAACATGTGAATGTCTCACTGTCCTTGTGACACAATGTGTGAATGTCCCAGTGTCCTTGTGCCAGAACATGTGAATGTCTCACTGTCCTTGTGACACAATGTGTGAATGTCCCAGTGTCCTTGTGTCAGAACATGTGAATGTCCCAGTGTCCTTGTGACACAATGTGTGAATGTCCCAGTGTCCTTGTGTCAGAACATGTGAATGTCCCAGTGTCCTTGTGACACAATGTGTGAATGTCCCAGTGTCCTTGTGCCAGAACATGTGAATGTCTCACTGTCCTTGTGACACAATGTGTGAATGTCCCAGTGTCCTTGTGTCAGAACATGTGAATGTCTCACTGTCCTTGTGTCACAATGTGTTAATGTCGTACTGTCTCTGTGACATAATGTGTGAATGTCCTCGTATTTTTACATCCCAATATTCTAGTGTCCTGATGTAGGTTCTTAGACTGTATCCTCTATCCTACAGGCATAGCTGGTCAGTGCTGCTATCTTCCAACTCTTGCGTCCTAAATTTGGGGACCTGTCTGTGTGGAGTTTGCATGTTTCCCCCATGTTCGTGTAGGGTTTCTCTGTGGCTCTGGTTCCACTCTCAACTGACCCTCCCAGAAACGTGCAGCTGGGTGTGACTGTCCACTCTCAACTGACCCTCCCAGAGACCTGCGGCTGGGTGTGACTGTCCGCTCTCGACTGACCCTCCCAGAGACCTGCGGCTGGGTTTGACTGTCCACTCTCGACTGACCCTCCCAGAGACCTGCAGCTGGGTGTGACTGTCCACTCTCGACTGACCCTCCCAGAGACCTGCGGCTGGGTTTGACTGTCCACTCTCGACTGACCCTCCCAGAGACGTGCTGGTTGGGTTTGACTGTCCACTCCCAGAGACGTGCTGGTTGGGTTTGACTGTCCACTCCCAGAGACGTGCTGGTTGGGTTTGTTTGGCTGCTCCGACCTGTCCCTGGCTCTGTGGCCCTGTGGTGGACAGGCGTTCCTGTCCAGCAGGAAGCAAACAGGTAATGGACATCCCCGGTGTGTCTCCTCGCAGGAAGTGGCGTCCTGGCGACTCAGCTGCTGCCCCCTGTGGACTGCGTGGAGGCGGAGGAGCTGTGCGCCTCGGAGCCGCGGTGCCAGACCAGCTACCACGTGCTGGAGTACTGCGCCTCCGAGGAGGCCGTGGCCCCCCTGGGCCCCGACGCCCGGCGGGAGTGCGTCGCGGCTGAGGCCGCGCTGCTGCACAGCCCCCTGCTGGCCTGCAAGTGTCAGCGCGGCACCCGGAAGGAGGAGCAGTGCCTGCGGGTCTACTGGACAGTCCGCTACTCGCAGGGTGAGAGCCGGCCCCACCCCCCGCCCCGCGCCCTGGCCAATCACCCGCAGGCACGGGGGCGGGGCCAGTAGCGCACAGGTGCCGCTCAGCCGGTCCGTCCCCGCTGGCGGAAACGTGTTCGGAAGCAGACCCCAGGGGTGCGTTAGTTTCAGCTGATCTGCCGCCAGCGGGCGTTTGGACCTCAGTCACCGTTCATTCGTGGGTCAAGTGGGGAGGATGACGTAATTAATGGGATAATTGGATAATTGGTGAAGGGCGAGAGTCTCAGACTCACGTGGGTTTCATTATTTTTGGTATATAACGGGCTTGGCGGTGATCGCTGGTGCTGAGGGCTGTGAGAGCAGGGTTCCGCCTGTGGGTAGTGCAGGACGGGACTTTAAACAGAGCCTGATTTCCCAGTGTCTGTCGGGCTCTGTGCTGGGGCCTCACCGTGACGCCCTGTCACAGCCCGCCCTGCCGGTCTGAAGAGGAGCGTGCGGCGAGGTCCGCAGCTCTCCCAGCTCTCCCAGCTCTCCCAGCTCGGACTGCAATGGCGCTTCACAGCTCGTCCTTAACGAGGGGACGGGGGACTGTTAAAAAAACCGGCTGGGCACTGCATCTTGCCGGCTGACTCCGAAGGTCTGTGCGTGCGTGTGGGGCTGCCTGACTCTACGGGAGCCCAGAGGGACAAACTGTCCCAGAGCTGGTACTCGGTAATCTCTGGGGTACCTGGGCAGGTGTCCCCTGGGGACGTGTCAGTGAGCGTCCTGACCTCCCGGGCTGGCAGGGCCGAGACCTCCGAGATCTCCGAGACTCCGGGACCTGAAGGAGGAGAGCACGGCTCTCGGAAATGCGACGCGAGAGCTGGGGACGTGGCCAGCGCAGTGCTGCACTAACGCGCCTGTCCTGTCTGACGCCCAGGGTACTACGAGTACGAGGCCTCGCCCTACGAGGAGACGGAGGCGCAGAGCAGCTGGAGCAGCCCAGCTGTCCGCATGGCCCCCATCGTGTCAGGTGGGTCAGGTGAGCTCCAGGCCTGCAGAGAGGGCACAGCTTTCCGTCTCATCTCTCTGTCCTCCTCTCCCCTGTCTCACCCCATCCTCTCCCCCTCCCTGTCTCACTCTCCCCTGTCTCACACCATCCTCTACCCCTCTCTGTCTCACTCTCCCCTGTCTCACCCCATCCTCTCCCCCTCCCTGTCTCACTCTCCCCTGTCTCACACCATCCTCTACCCCTCTCTGTCTCACTCTCCCCTGTCTCACACCATCCTCTACCCCTCCCTGTCTCACTCTCCCCTGTCTTACCCCATCCTCTCCCCCTCCCTGTCTCACTCTACCCTGTCTCACCCCATCCTTTCCTCTCTTTCTCCCTCCCTCTTCCTCCATCATCCTCTCCCTCCCTCTTCCTCTCTCCTCTCTCCCTCCCTCCATCTATCTCCCTCTCTCTTCCTCTCTCCTTCTCCCTCCCTCTTCCTCTCTCTCTCCCTCCCTCTGTCTCACTGCGTCTCACTGTGTCTCACTGTGTCTCCCTCTGTCTCACTGCGTCTCCCTCTGTCTCGCTGCGTCTCACTGCGTCTCCCTCTGTCTCACTGCGTCTCACTGTGTCTCCCTCTCTCTCCCTCTGTCTCACTGCGTCTCACTGCGTCTCCGTCTCTCTCCCTCTGTCTCACTGCGTCTCCCTCTGTCTCACTGCGTCTCCCTCTCTCTCCCTCTGTCTCACTGCGTCTCCCTCTCTCTCCCTCTGTCTCACTGCGTCTCACTGCGTCTCCCTCTCTCTCCCTCTGTCTCACTGCGTCTCTCTGCTCAGGCTCCATCCTGCCCCTGGACAGTCAGAACCAGTGCCTGAAGGCGGCGCAGGACTGCGGCCTGTACGAGAAGTGTGGGGCCCTGCGCTCCGAGTACGTGCTGGCCTGCACCAAGCGCGCCCCCAGCTCCTCGCACTGCAACCGGCAGAAGTGCCACCGCGCGCTGCGCCGCTTCCTGGAGCGCGTGCCCGAGGAGTACGTCCTGGCCGTGCTCTTCTGCCGCTGCTCCACCACGCTGTGCGGAGAGCGCCGCCGCAAGACCATCGTGCCATCGTGCTCCTACGAGGAGAGGGAGAAACCCAACTGCCTCAGCCTGCAGGGCTACTGCATGAGGGACGACCTCTGTAGGTGAGAGAGTCTAGGACACTGACACAGCCCAGTCACAGGCTCTAGACTCTTCTAGTACACTGACACAGCCCAGTCACAGGCTCTAGACTCTTCTAGTCCCTGTGGAGTCCAGGACACTGACACAGCCCAGTCACAGGCTCTAGACTCTTCTAGTCCCTGTGGAGTCCAGGACACTGACATAGCCCAGTCACAGGGCTCTAGACTCTTCTAGTCCCTGTGGAGTCCAGTACACTGACACAGCCCAGTCACAGGGCTCTAGACTCTTCCAGTCCCTGTGGAGTCCAGTACACTGACACGGCCCAGTCACAGGCTCTAGACTCTTCCAGTCCCTGTGGAGTCCAGTACACTGACGCGGCCCAGTCACAGGCTCTAGACTCTTCCAGTCCCTGTGGAGTCCAGTACACTGACCCAGTCAGTCCCAGTCACAGGGCTCTAGACTCTTCTAGTCCCTGTGGAGTCCAGTACACTGACACAGCCCAGTCACAGGCTCTAGACTCTTCTAGTCCCTGTGGAGTCCAGTACACTGACACAGCCCAGTCACAGGCTCTAGACTCTTCCAGTCCCTGTGGAGTCCAGTACACTGACACAGCCCAGTCACAGGCTCTAGACTCTTCTAGCCCCTGTGGAGTCCAGTACACTGACACAGCCCAGTCACAGGGCTCTAGACTCTTCCCTGAGGAGTCACAGTTTCTGTGTGTGTTGTAGGGCCAGACTGGCAGATTTCCAGCGCCACTGTCAGCCGTCAGCCCTGTCCGCCTCTGGCTGTGTCAGAGAGAGTGGAGCTGCCTGTCTCCGGTCCTACATCGGCCTGATAGGTGAGGAGGGGAGGGACATGTAGTTTCGGAAAGGGGAAAGCAGGGTGAGAGAGGGGCTGGAGATTCGGGAGAGAGGCTGAGGATTGGGGAGCAGGAGGGGGAGAGGGGGTGAGGATTGGGGAGAGAGGGTTAGGATTGGGGAGAGAGGGTGAGGATTGGGATAAGGGAGAGGAAGGGTGAGAGGTTGTGAAGGAGAGAGGTGAAGAGTTGGCAGGGTGGCTCTGTGGCTCAGGATCTGCGCCTGTGGCTGGAAGGTTGCCAGCACAGGAATCCTACTCTCTTGGGCCCCTGAGCAAGGCCCTTAACCCCAACTGCTCCAGGGGCGCTGTATAAATGACTGATCCTGCGCTCTGACCCCCAGCTTCTCTCCCTGTCTCATGGAGAGCAAGCTGGGGTATGCAAAAAGACAAATTCCTAATACAAGAAACTGTATATGGCCAATAAAGTGATCTCAGAGGCTCGGTGGAGAAACGCTGAGATCGTGGCTCCACCAGCTGTGAGTGGGGGCTCCAGGCAGGTGTCCTGACACACAGGGAGCTCTGCTCCGCTGTGGATATTGGTCTGACAGAAAGGGCCTGCAGCCGAGCAAGACTTCAAACAGGCAGCGCAGGGGAGGAGCTGAGGGGCTGCGGGCCACAGGCTGGGGCAGCTGGCTGGCGCACTGATCCCTGAGCCTGACAGATCAGAGTTAACACCTCCTGACTCCTTCTCTTCCTCTGTCCCTATGTCTCTATCTCTCTCCTCTCTCAGGCACGATCATGACCCCCAACTACATCAGTAACAGCAGTGATGTGGTGTCCCAGTGGTGTACCTGTGAGGGCAGTGGGAACCAGTGGCAGGACTGTGAGAGAGTCCTCCGCATGTTCGCCAGCAACTCCTGTCTGCGTGAGTCCAGCTGTCTGCATATGAATGTCTCTGTCTGTATCTGCCTGTGTGTGGGTCTCTCTCTCTGGCAGTATCTGCCTGTGTGTGAGTCTCTGTCTGTCCGTATCTGCCTGTGTGTGAGTCTCTCTCTCTGGCAGTATCTGCCTGTGTGTGAGTCTCTGTCTGTCCGTATCTGCCTGTGTGTGAGTCTGTCTGTATCTGCCTGTGTGTGAGTCTCTCTCTGTCTGTATCTGCCTGTGTGTGAGTCCCTCTCTCTGGCAGTATCTGCCTGTGTGTGAGTCTCTCTCTCTGGCAGTATCTGCCTGTGTGTGAGTCTCTGTCTGTCCGTATCTGCCTGTGTGTGAGTCTGTCTGTATCTGCCTGTGTGTGAGTCTCTCTCTGTCTGTATCTGCCTGTGTGTGAGTCCCTCTCTCTGGCAGTATTTGCCTGTGTGTGGGTCTCTCTCTCTGGCAGTATCTGCCTGTGTGTGAGTCTCTGTCTGTCCGTATCTGCCTGTGTGTGAGTCTCTGTCTGTCTGTATCTGCCTGTGTGTGAGTCTGTCTGTATCTGCCTGTGTGTGAGTCTCTCTCTGTCTGTATCTGCCTGTGTGTGAGTCCCTCTCTCTGTCTGTATCTGCCTGTGTGTGAGTCTCTCTCTCTGGCAGTATTTGCCTGTGTGTGAGTCTCTCTCTGGCAGTATTTGCCTGTGTGTGGGTCTCTCTCTCTGGCAGTATCTGCCTGTGTGTGAGTCTCTGTCTGTCCGTATCTGCCTGTGTGTGAGTCTCTGTCTGTCTGTATCTGCCTGTGTGTGAGTCTGTCTGTATCTGCCTGTGTGTGAGTCTCTCTCTGTCTATATCTGCCTGTGTGTGAGTCCCTCTCTCTGTCTGTATCTGCCTGTGTGTGAGTCTCTCTCTGTCTGTATCTGTGTGTGAGTCTCTCTGTCTGTATCTGTCTGTGTGTGGGTCTCTCTGTCTGTATCTGCCTGTGTGTGAGTCCCTCTCCCTGGCAGTATCTGCCTGTGTGTGAGTCTCTCTCTCTGGCAGTATCTGCCTGTGTGTGGGTCTCTCTGTCTGTATCTGCCTGTGTGTTGGTCTCTCTCCCTTTTGTTGTTTGCCTGTGTGACTGTGTATGTGTCTCTCTCTCTGTTTCTGTGTATGTGTCTCAGTCTGTATGTCTGCCTCTCTGTCTGTTTCTCTTTGTCAATGTCACTAACACATATTTATTGTTCTCTAAAAGATATTTATTGTTCTGGTTATAACTATTTATTATGTACTATTTTGTGATATTATGTCCACATTGTGTGGTGCTGTCTCTTGTTTTGTGTCATATGCTGTACTTTGCATGTCCTGAGAGAGCAGCTAAGAATTCCATTGTATGTAAATGTACATATGGCACATAGACTTCTCTTTCTCTCTCCTTGTATCCATCAGTGTGTCTCCCTCAAGGTAAACATATGTGTGTTTGTCTCTCCCTCTATTTGTTGGTATGAGTGCATGTGTATTGATCAAAGACTGTGATAGTGTTGGCTTCCTGTAACTCTGCTCTGCATGTCTGTCGATCCTCAGGGAATGCAATCACCTCTCTGGGCAGCTCCGCCCCCCTGCCTGTGGAGAGCACGACCCCTCCTCCCACCCGGATCTCCCTCCGAGTCCAGCAGAACAATGACATCATCCTGCCAGACCTAGCCAAGGTCAGTGGGCGCTGGAGTTACTAACACTGCACCCCAAGATCCACACCAATCTCTCCCCCACAAAGAGTGCAAATAGCTAACTCTCACTCAGCACATGAGTTACTGACTGCTTGGTTAGTGACTGCTCCTGACACAGGGGCGGGGCTCCCACACGGGGGTGGGGCTGTTCCCCCCATGGGGGGCGGGACTCCTCCGTGGGGGCGGGGCATCCCTTCAACATGGGCGGGGCATCTCTTCCACATGGGCGGGGCTGCTCCCATACAGGCGTGCCCTGCTGCAGTCCTGCAGTAGTACCAGTTCAACATCACGTCTACAACCTGAACTCAATTCCGGTCTGGGCGTGCGTTGGACAAGTCTGCTTTCTGTAGCAGTTTTTAGCTCTCCAGTGAGCTAATGCTGCCAAACAACTTCCCTATGAATTATGTTGATAAACTCAACCAATAGCTTATTCCTGATGGAAAGGGTCTCTCCAGCTCCAGTCACTAGGGAACGGAGCAGGTCTGGCGGTCCGCAGGCCCGTGCAGCCTGACTCCCTGGGCTGGGCAGCGTGCTGTCAGCTTGAGAGGATTAGCCTCAGGTGCTGGCAGGAGGCAGGACGTCAGTCAGGCTGCGCTAGAATTTATTTATTCATGCCCATCTGTCTCCCTCTCTCTCCTGATCTGTCTTTCCTTCTTCTCGTCTCTGTCCTCTATAACCCTTTCGTTCGGTCTCCCTCTCCCTGTCATTTTTCTGTCACTCCCTGACTCACTCCTCCCCCCTCTCACACTCTCTCACTCCCTCCTTCTTCCTGTCTCACTCCCCCCTTTCTCTCTCCCTCCTGTAGGTGGAGGATGAAGAGGAAGATGATGACGAAGAGTTCAATGTCATCCCCCCGTACTCGGAGAAAGCCACTGAGTCCAACGCCCGGTCCAGAGCTCCAGGGCCTCACGGAGGGGACGTCCCCAAAACGCTGCTCCTGGGCACTGTGCTGGTTCTTAGGGGCCTGGAATAGACACCCCCAAAACCATCAGGGCAGCAACGTGACTGTCACACCGAAGGGGAGAGAGGGGAGAGAGGAGAGAGGAGAGAGACCACTTTTCTCCTCCTCTGTCTCTGGAGGTCTTCAAACACCCCGACAAAAAATCTGTACATATCACTACTCACCTTCTGCTTTCCTGGCCTGTTGGCGTTCGCTGTGGCGCTGTTGTGGCACGCTGGTGTCCTGTCAGAGGTGCTGTGCTGGACGCAGGAGCGGGCAGTGGCATCTGTGTGGGGCGCTCCTACGTGGGCAGGAACACCAGGACACCTCCCTGCACCCCGTTTCTCCAGAGTGGGGGGCCTCTCCATGGAGATTGAGATTCCCGGGACATTTACAGCCATGGAGAAGGAGGTCTTCCCTGTCTTGTCAGAGCTTCAGGGGCGAAAGTCCACTGGGAGAGCCTGGGTCTGGGACACTGGCGGTCAGTCGGAGCAGGACTGAGCTGTAAGCCCATCCTGCCTCTTCTTACCCAGAGCAGCTCACCAATCCCCATCTGAGCACAGACCTGAACACTCACACTCACACTCACACAGACCTGAGCACAGCCGGTACACATTCATACAGACCTGAACACTCACACGTACACAGACCTGAGCACAGCCAGTACACATTCATACAGACCTGAACACTCACACTCACGCAGACCTGAGCACAGCCGGTACACATTCATACAGACCTGAACACTCACACTCACACTCACACAGACCTGAGCACAGCCGGTACACATTCATACAGACCTAAACACTCACACTCACACAGACCTGAGCACATCACTGAACACTCACACTCACACTGACCTGACCACATCGTTCGTACAGAACACACACTTTCTTACAGACCTGAATACATCACTGAACACTCACACTCATATAAACCTGAGCACATTCCTGAACACGTACACTCGCACATACTGTACCTGAGCACATCGTTGAACACACTCACTTATATAGACTTGAGCACATCCCTGAACAATCACACTCGCACAGACCTGAGCACATTACTGAACACTCACACACACAGTCCTGAGGACATCCCTGAACACTCACACTCATATACACCTCAGGACATCCCTGAACACACATCTCCACACATGCATACATACCCTGCTGTGCAAAGCTCTCAGTCACTGAACTGTTCGCTCAGTCACTCTGCTCACTCAGTGATCAGGGTTCTGGACTTGTGACTGCATGGCTGCGGGTTCAAATCCCAGGGGAGGCACAGCTGGCGTACCCCTGAGGAAGGTACTTTACTCAGAATTGCTCCAGGTTCCATTACTACATACATTGTGAGTCACAGGTCAGCCTCATTCATTAGTGGCAAGAAAGCTGGAGTGGTTCCAGAAAAGTCACCGACTGAGCGTCTGGCCTGCCTCAGCGGGGTGTCATCTGTCTGAAAATCTGGGGCACCCTTGCCTGATGCTGGGGGTGCCTAGCCTGTTGCTCCCCGCCGATATAAGAGACTTATCAGAGCCCCAGTACACCAGAGGCAGGTGTGATTGGCTGTGAGCTCCTGCCTCGCCTCTGCAAGAGCACCTCTGTCTGAATCTGACCTTTGACCTATGGCCATCTGTACCCCATTCCCCCCTGCACCCCTCTACCCCTTGACGTCCTCTGCGCGGAGACGGCCGGGCGTACCCCAGATGTGGAGGGGTGACTCCACGCCCTGCCCGTTGCCCCTCCTCTGCGGGGCTTTTCTTGCACCGACAAAGCAGCACTCCTGTCCCAGCGGGGAGGTCAGGGGTCGGATGTGAACCCCCCCGCCACTCTGATCTCCGCTCGCTCGCTGCTGCCGCAGTTCCACTCTCATACTCAGGGCGCAAACCGGCACTTTCTGGCTTCTTCCATCGACAGGCAGCGCAGCTCTGCTTTCTAACTGTGGACTCCAGCCCGAAAGCTGTTCTCTCCGCTGTCTGGCGGCCGATGGTCGTGTCCTCTCTCAGCCCGTCTGGAGGTGCCGTGTGCCAGGGAGACCGGCGAGTTTGGGATGGCGCAGAGCTGTGCTCAACCGAGCTGTACAGATCTGAGCTGTGCAGAACCAAGCTGAGCTGTACAGATCTGAGCTAAGCTGAGCTGTACAGATCTGAGCTGAGTTGAGCTGAGCTGTACAGATCTGAGCTGTGCAGAACCAAACTGAGCTGCACAGATCTGAGCTAAGCTGAGCTGCACAGATCTGAGCTAAGCTGAGCTGTACAGATCTGAGCTGAGCTAAGCTGAGCTGTACAGATCTGAGCTGTGCAGAACCAAACTGAGCTGTACAGATCTGAGCTAAGCTGAGCTGCACAGATCTGAGCTAAGCTGAGCTGTACAGATCTGAGCTGAGCTAAGCTGAGCTGTACAGATCTGAGCTGTGCAGAACCAAACTGAGCTGTACAGATCTGAGCTAAGCTGAGCTGCAAAGATCTGAGCTAAGCTGAGCTGTACAGATCTGAGCTGTGCAGAACCAAACTGAGCTGTACAGATCTGAGCTAAGCTGAGCTGCAAAGATCTGAGCTAAGCTGAGCTGTACAGATCTGAGCTGTGCAGAACCAAACTGAGCTGTACAGATCTGAGCTAAGCTGAGCTGTACAGATCTGAGCTAAGCTGAGCTGCACAGATCTGAGCTAAGCTGAGCTGTACAGATCTGAGCTGAGCTAAGGTGAGCTGTGCACATGTGGGCTGATCTGTGCTGACCTGAAGAGATCTGAGCTGTGCTGTGCAGATCTACCTGACTACAGATCTGAGCTGAGCTGGGCTGTTGTGATCTAGGCCGATGCGTATACATTCAGAGCTCCTCGCTTCATGCATGAGGTTCATCATTGGCCTAATTTCCCCGCTGTGTGCAGGTGTTGTCACAGGCCTGCGTCTATCCAAGCGCTGCTGTACAGACGTCAACAGAGCAAACAGTGAGCAATGCATTAAATTAATGCGCAGGTATGTCGTGCGGGGGAGTGTTGGAAGTTGATTCTGTTTCCTCAGTTTGACCGTCTGTCTAGGCTTTTTTCCATTTCGGGAGCTGACCCCTGACCCCTGTGTCACCCCCCAGATGACCCCTGACCCCTGCTGGGTGTCTGAACACTACTCATTGCAGCTGAGATCTTACTCGCTTGACTGGGCCTTGTTAAGTCAGGCTAATGATGTGCTTTATTATCCCTTTTCTTTTAATTAGTTCTAGCTCTGGGGTGGCTGATGATTTCCATATCGCATCCATCGTTTTCTCGAAGTGCATTGGAATCTGTGCCGGAGTTGAGCCCACGACACTTAGGACCAACTGTAATTAAGCCACTTAAGATTCTAAATAAGGCTGCTTCCAATTAATCGGTGACTCGGGCCAGAACGGACGGAGAAGACCTCAGTGGGAACACGCAGGGTTTCCGAACTGCAGCCGGAATCTTAAACCTCATCCTCCCTGTATCCCGGCTCATGTGGAAAACGCCCTCGATATCGCCGCCAACGCGCGACAGTACTCTCCCTGTTATCCGAAACGCAATTTCACCTTTCTTCCCAGCAAGCACCGCTCTCCTGCACTAGACCCCCCCCCCCCCCCCAACGTCGTGTGTCCTGTAAATACTCCCTCCGGTCTCGGCCCCGGGTCTGAGCCGGCCGGGCCATGTCGTGTTCAGTGTTTGCGTCACCCCTGTGTTGTTTTGTAAATCTATATAGGAGTGTGATGGGGAAAGTAACGCTGTGTATCAGACATAAAGAAATAAATCCAGATGCTACATTTCCTTACCTGCGAGTCCTGGGTCTTCTGTTGAGGGATGAGTGGCTGGGGTAGGAATTCGGGAGGTAGGACCTGGAAAAACCCTGGAGGTGCGGGGTAGCACTAGTAATGAGCAGAGTGCTCTGGAAGGAAATGTTTCCAGGGGCTCCAGGTCCCAGTCCTGAAGATCCACACCAGGGTTTCGCTGCAGCTGAGCTCTTCCCTTAAAGCTTGAAATGAGTCAACAAGTTGCCCGGCTGGAACCTTTGCAAGTGTTTTTCTCACAAGAAGTTGTAGATTTTAAGGTAAATGAGATCCTCAGTATCTGAAAGACAACGTCCTACATGATCAGGAACTGATTGGCAAGTTCAGGTTAAACCTATCATTAGTCTATTGAGGGGTCGGTTATACAATCAGATGCTCAGGAGGAACAAAGCCAGCAGGAGTGAGGGGTCCCCAGGAGACGGATCGGGAACCCCTGCCTCATACCCGGGAGGAGTCCGGGAATTCTGGCAGCTGTCCATTGGAGGAGTCCAGGGGATTACTCGGATTACACTGGCACTGCCACCGATTGAGGACTCCGTTTAGAGGTACCCCAGGGGTTCACCCTGTCACATAAACTCGTCCCAGTATGTATAAACAATAAAGTGTCTTTTGTGAGAAAGTCAAGTCTGGGAGGTTGACGCGGGACGTGCTGTCGAAGGCAGTGACTTTGTGTGATTGCTATGGTAACACTGCTGTGGCAGTCCGGGCCAGGGGAACCTGGCTGAATTCAATTGAATTAACGGAGTTAATTGAGTCGAGAGAGAGGAGCGCTTTCTCCGACGGGAGAGAGGGGGAGACGGAGTTGGAGGAGAGTGTAATGTATGCAAATCAGACCTACAGAGAATAATGATCCCGGCTGTAATGGTAATCCAGAAATGCGAAGGGGATATGAGCAGAGAGGCCCGGAGGACTGGCTGTTCTCAGGCTTCTCTCAGGCGACTGTCATACTTGGATCTGTTAAAGTCTCACCGGCTGAGCTTATCTGAGCGGCCAGATGGAGAGATCTTAACCACAGTCCTTCGCTTGAGTCAGCACAGCGTCCTGACGAGACCAGAGCTGCTCTCAGGATGCTTCACGCCAACTAAGAGAACTCCTTCCCTGCACCTGTTTATACTCCCAGAGGCTCCCACACTTCACCTCACCTGACCTGCAGAACAACCTGGGTGACACTGTTCTGCACCTGCAGCCCCACAGCACACAGATCAGGGGAGGAGAGAGAAACTGTACAAGACCAGAGTGGGGCTCAGTCCTCCTGCAGCCCCACAGCACACAGATCAGGGGAGGAGAGAGAAACTGTACAAGACCAGAGTGGGGTTCAGTCCTCCTGCAGCCCCACAGCACACAGATCAGGGGAGGAGAGAGAAACTGGACAAGACCAGAGTGGGGTTCAGTCCTCCTGCAGCCCCACAGCACACAGATCAGGGGCGGAGAGAGAAACTGGAGAAGACCAGAGTGGGGTTCAGTCCTCCTGCAGCCCCACAGCACACAGATCAGGGGAGGAGAGAGAAACTGGACAAGACCAGAGTGGGGTTCAGTCCTCCTGCAGCCCCACAGCACACAGATCAGGGGAGGAGAGAGAAACTGTACAAGACCAGAGTGGGGTTCAGTCCTCCTGCAGCCCCACAGCACACAGATCAGGGGAGGAGAGAGAAACTGGACAAGACCAGAGTGGGGTTCAGTCCTCCTGCAGCCCCACAGCACACAGATCAGGGGCGGAGAGAGAAACTGGAGAAGAGCAGAGTGGGGTTCAGTCCTCCTGCAGCCCCACAGCACACAGATCAGGGGAGGAGAGAGAAACTGGACAAGACCAGAGTGGGGTTCAGTCCTCCTGCAGCCCCACAGCACACAGATCAGGGGAGGAGAGAGAAACTGTACAAGACCAGAATGAGGTTCAGTCCTCCTGCAGCCCCACGACACACAGATCAGGGGAGGAGAGAGAAACTGGACAAGACCAGAGTGGGGTTCAGTCCTCCTGCAGCCCCACGACACACAGATCAGGGGAGGAGAAAGAAACTGGACAAGACCAGAGTGGGGTTCAGTCCTCCTGCAGCCTCACGACACACAGATCAGGGGAGGAGAGAGAAACTGATTGAAGTACAGACTGTACAAGACTAGAGTGAGGTTTAATCAGGGCACAATGATGACAGCCCTATTCTTACAAGATGGGTGATGTTAAGCAACAGCCAGAGGAAATAGAGCAAGACTTTGAAATAGTATTTATGTTGTAAATGTCTGTAGATGTTTAATGTTTAACTGTAAATGTTGTGTTAATTGTAATTGCTTGGACAACACTGTAATTCATCAGTCATGCCAATAAAGTTCTTTGAAACTGCATATGATTTACACAGGGATAGAGAGACAAAGACACAGAGATACAGAGACTGAGCGAGACAGTATGAAACAGAGACAGAGAGATACAGAGATTAAGAGAGACGGGGAGATACAGAGACAAACAGCTATGCAGAGACAGAGAAAGAGACACAGAGACGGAGACAGACAGAGAGACAGAGTGAGGCACAAAGACAGAGACAGGGAGAGACAGAGCGAGAGATAAAGAAAGAGACAGAGCGAGAGATAGCTGGAGAGTGAAAGACTGGTGAGAGAGAGAGAGAGAGAGTGAAGGTCAGGTTTGCCTTGCCTGGAAGATATTGTCCATCCCAGTAAGCCAGGACTCTCAGGCTGACATTCTAACGGAGAGCAGGCATCAGAATGCTGACACGGCGCTCCACCAGACTCCTGACCCCCCCCCCGCCGATACAGACAGCCCGGGGGTCACCTGCCTGAGTGAGGCTTGTTTTGACTGCGCTGGTTCCTGAGTGCAGTCAGAGCCCCTGCCGTGGGAATCAGCCCTGCACTCCCATTGTAAGACTGGCTGGAATTATGAAGCACCCGGAAGGACTTAAAGCCTTTAATCCCTTAATGGAGACTGTCTAAGGAGGTCATTTAAGCCCAGATCCACTGTTGGCGATGCTGGAACAGTAACACACTCCTTCGTGCCAACCACAGAGCAGGAAGAATTCTTTTATGGTTTGAACAGTTATTTTGTCCTGCTGCCCTGAGTCCTGTCACCGGCAGTTCTAGTAATTAACAGCAGTTAGCGTCTCCTGATGATCATTTTTCTACACACTCGTTCCAGCCAGAACCATTCTGGAGGGGGAAACGAGCTCAGAAGGAGTCTCGAGTATTTGTGTCTGGGAAGCAGAAAGTAGGGAGGTCAAGGCTTGGAGAAAGGCCTGCTGGGACATCCCAGGATGGGCCAGGGGCAGATGTCTCACTCTGTCCTTCCTTGTCTGCAGCAAAGGTCCCCAGTCCTGGAGGGTCAGTGTGTCTGCATCAGGGGTCCCCAGTCCTGGTGGTCTCTCCCAAGCAGAGCTGGGAGAAGCTGTAAAACTGGGCCAAGTTAGCCAGATAAGCCAGTAACCAGCTGGTTGACCTTATTAAACAACTGAGGAAGTTGTTGTAGCACAACTCTGGAGTGGAGCAGATAGGAAGGGTCTCAGGCCGAGGCTCCCAAGGTAAGGTGGTCATGCCTCTGCACCTTCCCCTGCCTCCTTCCCTGGGAACAGGGAGCTGTTGCAGAACTAGAAGAGGTGTCAGCTGCAGACAGTGCAGGTCGTCCCAGGAGTGCCCTGCGCATGAACTCAATGGAGTGCGCTTTCCTATTTCTCAGGGCAGCCGTGGGCTCTGTCCTGGACTGTAACAGCCTGTCTTCTCCCCCCATGACTGGTCAGCGCCCAGGTCACAGGACAGCACCCTGATGCTGTCCCCCCGGTGCTGTGTGGGGTCTGTCAGGGCGGGACGCCGGCCCACAGCTCAGCACGACTCCCGGACCACACACACTGAGCCGCTGAACCGGGCTCAGAGCAGCTGTTCAGCAGGAATAGCTCCTCAGGCACAGAGAGACAGAGAAGGAATGGAGGGGGGGTGAGGGGAGCTGGGGTTATCTCTGCTTGCAGATCACAGCTGGAGGAAAGTAAAATAAAGAAATTAAAATGCAAGGAGATCAACTTCTAAGCAGGTGCAAGACAAGCAACTCAGACTTGGCTAAAGGAAAACCTGAAATCCCAGAGAGCAGCCTGACACAGTGAAGATGCTGAATGTGTGGGGGTGTGTGGAGCTGTGTGTGGCTGTGGTGAGCTGTGTGGAGATGTGTAGAGCTGTGTGCAGCTGTGTGGAGCTGTGTGGAGCTGTGTGGGGTTGTGTGGGGCTGTGTAGAGCTGTGTGGAGCTGTGTGGAGCTGTGTGGAGCTGTGTGGGGTTGTGTGGGGCTGTGTAGAGCTGTGTGGGGTTGTGTGGGGCTGTGTAGAGCTGTGTGGGGCTGTGTGGGGCTGTATGGGTCTGTGTAGAGCTGTGTGGGGCTTTGTGGAGCTGTGTGGTGCTGTGTGGGGCTGTGTGGAGATGTGTAGAGCTGTGTGCAGCTGTGTGGAGCTGTGTGGAGCTGTGTGGGGTTGTGTGGGGCTGTGTAGAGCTGTGTGGGGGTGTGTGGAGCTGTGTGGGGCTGTGTGGAGCTGTGTGGAGATGTGTAGAGCTGTGTGCAGCTGTGTGGAGCTGTGTGGAGCTGTGTGGGGTTGTGTGGGGCTGTGTAGAGCTGTGTGTGGCTGTGCAACTTTGTAGAGGTGTGTGAGGCTGTGTGGGGCTGTGTGGAGCTGTGTGTGGCTGTGTGCAGCTGTGTGGAGCTGTGTGGAGCTGTGTGCAGCTGTGTGGGTCTGTGTAGAGCTGTGTGGGGCTGTGTGGGGCTGTATGGGTCTGTGTAGAGCTGTGTGGGGCTTTGTGGAGCTGTGTGGTGCTGTGTAGAGCTGTGTGGGGCTGTGTGGGGCTGTATGGATCTGTGTAGATCTGTGTGGTGCTGTGTAGAGCTGTGTAGGGCTGTGTGGGGCTGTATGGGTCTGTGTGGATCTGTGTGGTGCTGTGTAGATCTGTGTGGTGCTGTGTACAGCTGTGTAGATCTGTGTGGTGCTGTGTACAGCTGTGTGGGTCTGTGTAGAGCTGTGTGGGGCTGTGTGGGGCTGTATGGATCTGTGTAGATCTGTGTGGTGCTGTGTAGAGCTGTGTAGGGCTGTGTGGGGCTGTATGGGTCTGTGTGGATCTGTGTGGTGCTGTGTAGAGCTGTGTAGGGCTGTGTGGGGCTGTATGGGTCTGTGTGGATCTGTGTGGTGCTGTGTAGATCTGTGTGGTGCTGTGTACAGCTGTGTAGATCTGTGTGGTGCTGTGTACAGCTGTGTGGGTCTGTGTAGAGCTGTGTGGGGCTGTGTGGTGCTGTGTGGATCTGTGTAGATCTGTGTAGTGCTGTGTAGAGCTGTGTAGATCTGTGTGGTGCTGTGTGGATCTGTGTAGATCTGTGTAGTGCTGTGTAGAGCTGTGTAGATCTGTGTGGTGCTGTGTAGAGCTGTGTAGGGCTGTGTGGGGCTGTATGGGTCTGTGTGGATCTGTGTGGTGCTGTGTAGATCTGTGTGGTGCTGTGTACAGCTGTGTAGATCTGTGTGGTGCTGTGTACAGCTGTGTGGGTCTGTGTAGAGCTGTGTGGGGCTGTGTGGTGCTGTGTGGATCTGTGTAGATCTGTGTAGTGCTGTGTAGAGCTGTGTAGATCTGTGTGGTGCTGTGTGGATCTGTGTAGATCTGTGTAGTGCTGTGTAGAGCTGTGTAGATCTGTGTGGTGCTGTGTGGATCTGTGTAGATCTGTGTAGTGCTGTGTAGAGCTGTGTAGAGCTGTGTAGATCTGTGTGGTGCTGTGTGGATCTGTGTAGATCTGTGTACAGCTGTGTAGATCTGTGTGGTGCTGTGTACAGCTGTGTGGGTCTGTGTAGAGCTGTGTGGGGCTGTGTGGTGCTGTGTGGATCTGTGTAGATCTGTGTAGTGCTGTGTAGAGCTGTGTAGATCTGTGTAGTGCTGTGTAGAGCTGTGTAGATCTGTGTGGTGCTGTGTGGATCTGTGTGGTGCTGTGTACAGCTGTGTAGATCTGTGTGGTGCTGTGTACAGCTGTGTGGGTCTGTGTAGAGCTGTGTGGGGCTGTGTGGTGCTGTGTGGATCTGTGTAGATCTGTGTAGTGCTGTGTAGAGCTGTGTAGATCTGTGTGGTGCTGTGTAGAGCTATGCAGAGCTGGCAGCTGTACTCAGGCAGCAGTATCTTGCGTGTGATCAGGCGGCAGACACATCTGGGCTAGGCCCTTGTGCAGGTTTCTCTGTATCCCACAGTGCTCTTGTGTGCCCAAACTCTCCTTCACTTCTTTCCCACTCTGCCCTTCTCTCCCTCTTTCCCTGTCTCTCCCATGCTTAGTTAGCTGCCTAATGAAATCTCTTCATTTATTGGGGGTGTTTAGTTGCCTGTGCAGTAATGTGGGAGGAATGTACTCTAACTATTCAATTTTCTTCCATTGTCAGGGGAAATTAATTTAAGACATTTAAACCCTGTTTAGCAGGGCACAAAAATGCTGACCTAATACTGCTTCAGCACTTTACACCAGCACCACAGTACAGTACTGTACAGACTCTTACTGGATAATCTGTACAGAGAGACACAGCTGGAGTAGAGACTTACTGGAGACTCTATACAGAGACACAGCTGGAGTACAGACTCTTACTGGAGACTCTGTACAGAGACACAGCTGGAGTACAGACTCTTACTGGAGACTCTGTACAGAGACACACAGCTGGAGTACAGACTCTTACTGGAGACTCTGTACAGAGACACAGCTGGAGTACAGACTCTTCCTGGAGACTCTGTACAGAGACACACAGCTGGAGTACAGACTCTTACTGGAGACTCTGTACAGAGACACACAGCTGGAGTACAGACTCTTACTGGAGACTCTGTACAGAGACACACAGCTGGAGTACAGACTCTTACTGGAGACTCTGTACAGAGACACACAGCTGGAGTACAGACTCTTACTGGAGACTCTGTACAGAGACACAGCTGGAGTACAGACTCTTACTGGAGACTCTGTACAGAGACACACAGCTGGAGTACAGACTCTTCCTGGAGACTCTGTACAGAGACACACAGCTGGAGTACAGACTCTTCCTGGAGACTCTGTACAGAGACACACAGCTGGAGTACAGACTCTTCCTGGAGACTCTGTACAGAGACACACAGCTGGAGTACAGACTCTTACTGGAGACTCTGTACAGAGACACACAGCTGGAGTACAGACTCTTCCTGGAGACTCTGTACAGAGACACACAGCTGGAGTACAGACTCTTACTGGAGACTCTGTACAGAGACACACAGCTGGAGTACAGACTCTTACTGGAGACTCTGTACAGAGACACAGCTGGAGTACAGACTCTTACTGGAGACTCTGTACAGAGACACACAGCTGGAGTACAGACTCTTCCTGGAGACTCTGTACAGAGACACACAGCTGGAGTACAGACTCTTCCTGGAGACTCTGTACAGAGACACACAGCTGGAGTACAGACTCTTCCTGGAGACTCTGTACAGAGACACACAGCTGGAGTACAGACTCTTACTGGAGACTCTGTACAGAGACACACAGCTGGAGTACAGACTCTTCCTGGAGACTCTGTACAGAGACACACAGCTGGAGTACAGACTCTTACTGGAGACTCTGTACAGAGACACACAGCTGGAGTACAGACTCTTACTGGAGACTCTGTACAGAGACACACAGCTGGAGTACAGACTCTTACTGGAGACTTTGTATATAAACATCCTCCATGTCTCAAATTTCGCTTGCTCTCTCCCGCTCTCTGGGTTGTCCCTGGGGCAGTGGTGCTGGGTTCACCTCTCTCAAGCCCCTGGGTGTCTCTCTCCATCTGTCACTACTTCACTGCTGAAGAGAGCTGCTCCCCTCCATCTCCCTCTGTATGTATCTACACTCTCAGTCTATCTGTCCCTCTGTCTCTACCTCTATCTACCTCTCTCAGTCCCTCTCTGTGCATCTTTCTTTTTATATCTACCTTTTTCCCTGTCTTCCAATTTCAAATTCATAGAGCTTTATGGCATAACAGCTGAATTAGTGATCCCAAAGCAGCAATAATTAGCCGAACATTTACAGACATTTCCAGTAAAATAATATTTTTATTGTTGGACATTTACAATGTAAAACACTATCTGATATTCTGACTTCCTGTTCCTCAGGCTGTGACTGGGCTGCAGCTCTATTGAGTTTCCTCTCCCAGTAGGAACGGAAGCTGTTCTGGTTCTGGCAGGAGTGGGAATTCTGGGATTAGATTTGTTATTTAAGAGAAAAATGTTTGTCTGATCACAGTTTCTCACAGTGAAGCAGAAAGTGCATCTCTGTCTCTGTTTCTCTCTGCTGGCAGTGGGAGCACAGCCTGTCCTCTCTGGACAGTCAGGTCTGTCTGTGTCCAGTTTCTATGGCCAGGCTGTGGTCACTGAGCCTGTCCTCTCTGGACAGTCAGGTCTGTCTGTGTCCAGTTTCTATGGCCAGCCTGTGGTCACTGAGCCTGTCCTCTCTGGACAGTCAGGTCTGTCTGTGTCCAGTTTCTATGGCCAGGCTGTGGTCACTGAGCCTGTCCTCTCTGGACAGTCAGGTCTGTCTGTGTCCAGTTTCTATGGCCAGGCTGTGGTCACTGAGCCTGTGCTCTCTGGGCAGCCAGGTCTGTTTTCCATGGCCAGGCTGTGACAGCCAGGGCAGGTGCTATATTTCAAGTGGGATTTTTTGCCTGCTTGTACATGTGCAGACACACACCCATACATCCTCATGCACATACACATGGACACACTCAGGTGCATGCACGCACACTCACACACATGCACGGGCACACAAATGCACATGTGCTGATGCACTCCATCACACACATAAGCTGTGCAGGCCTGGCTGTGCATGCATGTGATCGTGCTTGCAGAATCCTGGGACGCCAGAGGAACCTGGCAGCAGGAGCACTGCCTGAAAGCAGGAGGGGGAGGGTTTCTTTACATAGAGAGAGGCGGGAGGAGGCTTCCAGCAGAGTGTTTAAAACCAGATCTTTTCTGAAAAGGTGGGATAAAGGACTAAACAGAGCTCCACTCGTCTATAATGTCCATCATAGTAGGTCTTTCTCTTTCTCAAAAAGCGCTATAAGAGGAAGACCTGTGTCACAACCCACACTGCTCCAGTTGGAACCTTGTCTCATTCTGTTGTGGCTGAGGCTGAGGCTTAATGTAGCACACAGAAATACTGGCACTCAGTATCTGAAACAAGTTCATGTTCTCATTCATTAAGAGTAATTAATACAGCCTGTTAACCTATATTGATCTGTCAGTAACATCCGTTCTACATTTATTGAACACTTATTTATCCCAACCAGAGTGGTAAATTATCTCCTTGAGGAGAGTTTCTCACTGTCACAGTCTGTAGCAAAGTAGAGAGAGACACAGAGACAGCAGAAAGGGCTGTTGATAAGAGAAACACAGAAAAAGACAGAGACTGAAAGGGACAGAGATCAACACAGACAGACCTGACTGCCCAGAGAGGACAGGCTCAGTGACCACAGCCTGGCCATAGAAACTGGACACAGACAGACCTGACTGTCCAGAGAGGACAGGCTCAGTGACCACAGCCTGGCCATAGAAACTGGACACAGACAGACCTGGCTGTCCAGAGATTACAGGCTCAGTGACCACAGCCTGGCCATAGAAACTGGACACAGACAGACCTGACTGTCCAGAGAGGACAGGCTCAGTGACCACAGCCTGGCCATAGAGACACAGACAGACCTGACTGTCCAGAGAGGACAGGCTCAGTGACCACAGCCTGGCCATAGAAACTGGACACAGACAGACCTGACTGTCCAGAAATTACAGGCTCAGTGACCACAGCCTGGCCATAGAAACTGGACACAGACAGACCTGACTGTCCAGAGAGGACAGGCTCAGTGACCACAGCCTTGCCATAGAGACACAGACAGACCTGACTGTCCAGAGAGGACAGGCTCAGTGACCACAGCCTGGCCATAGAGACACAGACAGACCTGACTGTCCAGAGAGGACAGGCTCAGTGACCACAGCCTGGCCATAGAAACTGGACACAGACAAACCTGACTGTCCAGAGAGGACAGGCTCATTGACCACAGCCTGGCCATAGAAACTGGACACAGACAGACCGGACTGTCCAGAGAGGACAGGCTCAGTGACCACAGCCTGGCCATAGAGACACAGACAGACCTGGCTGTCCAGAGAGGACAGGCTCAGTGACCACAGCCTGGCCATAGAAACTGGACACAGACAGACCTGACTGTCCAGAGAGGACAGGCTCAGTGACCACAGCCTGGCCATAGAGACACAGACAGACCTGGCTGTCCAGAGAACTCTCCCCCATGGGTCTGAGTGTGGGCCAGCTGATTGGCTAGTGCTCTGGTGTGTGCATTGGTCTTACTGGGGTACTGTCACGATCGTCACCCCTCCTTCAGAGGGCGCTCCCACCTTGTATTATTTATTGTCGTTACGTGCACCTGTCCCCTGTTCCCCTCTTCTCATTTAAGTCTGGCGTCTCCGGTGTTCAGGGCTCAGCACTGGAGAGATCCGACTGCACAGGCTTCCTCACGGCGTCCTGACCAGCTGAGTCCGGGGCTCGGAGTGCCTGGCCCCGTTCTGCGCTCCTGTTCCTGGCTCCACGTCCCCTTTCCCTAGTTCCTGTTTTGAACTATTTTTGTCTCGGATGGATCATCCGGTACCTGGACCCTGTTGTCCCTGATTGGACTTCCCGTGTTCGGACTCGTTCGGCTGCTCTCCTCCCTGTCTGTCATTCCTCGCCACGCCTTCCCTGATGTCCTTCTCCAGTCACTTCCCGGTTCTACTGACCCGGATCCGGCTCCCGTGCCAGGTGCTCCTCTGAGAGACAGTGTTGCAGTCTCGATGCAGGTTCCCAGGGTCCTGTCAGGCGATCTCCAGAGCCCTTTAGGGCGACTGAGGAACTGTGGACACACAGGGGAGGACCTCAGACGGTCCACTTTGGACATGTTAGGGATTTCCGTCTGGATGCAGGAGTTCCACTCTCTCCCCCTGTCGCTCTCCTCTGTCCTCAGTGGGACGGGTCCAGACAGCTGCAGTCTGCTGTCGCTCACAAACACTGTGAAACTGGCACTGATTGATTTTGCTTAATGAGTGTTTACAGTCTGAACCCTGACACGTGCGCACACTCTAACTCACACACTGACACACTGAGACACAAACTGCAGCACAATGATGCTCTCTGAAACACACAAGCCCGCTGGCACACCCATACTCAGACACTGACTCAATCGCACTGACACATAGCTACTGACATACTGTACACACACTGGCAGACCTGCACAAAATCATAAACTGAAACAGTGACACACACACACACAATCTGACAAACACACCGTGTGTGTGCCACTGAGAGACGCACACACTGACATGCACACCCACTTACACATGTACACAGAAACACAAACTGGTGCACTCTGACACACACATACTGAAACACCCCAGCTGACATACATTGACTGACACATGTACACCGACACATACACACTGATATACACCCACTGACACACACAAGCTGTTGCACACTGAAACACACAAACTGAGACGCACCCAGACCCTGAGAGACACACTGGCACACACACTGAGAGACACACACAGGCACACACACTGAGAGACACACAGAGACATACACTGGCACACAGAGACACATCCTGGCACACATAGTCACACACACTGAGAGACACACACTGGCACACACACTGAGAGACACACAGAGGCATACACTGGCACACAGAGACACACTGGCACACATAGTCACACACACTGAGAGACACATGCTGGCACACACACTGAGGGACACTGAGAGACACACACAGAGACATACACTGGCACACAGAGACACATACTGGCACACATAGTCACACACACTGAGAGACACACACTGGCACACAGAGACACATACTGGCACACATAGTCACACACACTGAGAGACACATACTGGCACACATAGTCACACACACTGAGAGACACACACTGGCACACACACAGAGACTTACACTGGCACACAGAGACACACACACTGAGAGACACATACTGGCACACATAGTCACACACACTGAGAGACACACACTGGCACACACACAGAGACTTACACTGGCACATAGAGACACACAAACTGAGAGACACATACTGGCACACATAATCACACACACTGAGAGACACACACTGGCACACACACTGAGAGACACACTGGCACACACGCATGCTGTGATAAACTCATGGAGACGCATAGTCTGCCACACACAAGTTGGCATTTGTCTTGTCTGGCGTGCCAGCGAGTGAGCGAGAGAGCCAGGAGGGATCCATAATCAGATATTACACTGTCTTCTCTTCCCCTCCTTGCTGGGCTTCAGTATTTATTTATATCTGACACAGCTGCCAGCTTCCTTTTCTGAGAGTGTGTGGGGGAGTGATATATTCTCCCTCTCTCTTTATTGTTTCCTACACATAACACTCATGACACCCCCACCAAGAGAAATACCGGAACCGTCCAGCTCCCCCCCAGACACCTGCCTGCTGCACAATCATCTGCGTCAGGCCCTGCCTGCCGCACTGTGCTGCTGTGTTAGAGCCTGCTCTGTTTCGTGCTCCGTGTTGTGCCACTGGTGTGCCATGCCCCCCCCCCCCCACCTGCCCCTTGCTCATTTGAATCAGGCAGGCCTCCCCACCACAATCCCGGAATAGCGCCGTCTGTCGGAGCGGGACCTCAACATGCAGGGGGGGGTCTTTGAAGGATTTATTTCCCGGGAAAATGGACAGTGCCAACAAGCCGGCAGGCGCGCTTTGCTGGAGGAGCTCCAGACGGGCAGCTTTTCCCAGCTTCCGGCCGGCATCCGTCCTGGAGCGTCTCCCAGCTGTCACTCCCTCCGCTGGCGGGGTTTCCTGGGAAAAGTCCCCAGATACTCCCGGTGAGCAGGAGAGCGTCAGGCAGAGGGTTCTGGGAAACGGCCTCGCCGACAGTCGGCAGACACTATATTGGAAATAAACACTCTGAAGCACCTTCAACCTCAGAGGAACCCGAAGAGCTTCACGCACACAGGAGGGGACCCACTTCACCCCCACTTCAGCGCAGAATCACCTGGGCGATGCCACTGTGCAATGCAGATCTGAATTAATATATTGGTGTAAAGGTCCTGCTCATTTGCATTGCCCTAGTAACACTGTAATGCATCAGCTGTGCCAGTAAAGCTCTTTGAATCTGAATTGAGTGAGTTTCTGTGCTGTGCTGGGTCTGGGGGTGAAGGGACTTGGCCCTGGTCTTGGGGGATCCCTGTGTCTAAAGAGCCTTCACTGGGGCCCCGAGCTCTCCAGGACTGTGCGCTCCGGTCCAGCTCTCTGCAGGGGGGGACAGGCTGTATTCCGGAGAGGCCCGTGGAGCGCCGAGCAGTTTGGGAAGCGCTGTCCCGGGAGAGAGGGAGAAGGGAGAAGGGCACACGCGGCTCGCTCTTGCAGGAGCGCGCCGCACAACCATTAATCAGGGCCGTCAGACAGCCTGCGGTGGGAGTCTCCGGAGACGCTCACTGTGCCTTCGCTGGTCACGGCAGCACTCTCTCGACTCCCTTCTCGCTCCGTCACAGGGCCCACCGGGACAGGGAGGAACTGGGGCAGCCCTGTGCCTCGCTGAGCTGGGGCCCCGGGTTCAACTCCCCGGCTGCTGTCTGTGTGGAGTTTGTGTGTTGGTCCCAACAGACCTGGCCCGTACAGGGATCGAACCCATGACCTTGGCGTTATTAGCACCACGCTCTAACCTACTGAAGCAGCTCCCCCCAGAGTCCAAAGACATGTTGTTAGATTACTTGGTAATATTGGTCCTGATGTGAGTGTGTGTGTGTGTGTGTGTGTGTGTGTGTGTCCTGTGATAGACTGGCATCCTATCCAGGGTGTGTGTGTCCTGTGATAGACTGGCATCCTATCCAGGGTGTGTGTGTCCTGTGATGGACTGGCATCCTATCCAGGGTATGTCTGTGTGTCCTGTGATAGACTGGCGTCCTGTCCAGGGTGTCTGTGTGTCCTGTGATAGACTGGCATCCTGTCCAGGGTGTGTGTGTGTCCTGTGATAGACTGGCGTCCTGTCCAGGGTGTGTGTGTGTGTCCTGTGATAGACTGGCGTCCTGTCCAGGGTGTGTGTGTGTGTCCTGTGATAGACTGGCGTCCTGTCCAGGGTGTGTGTGTGTCCTGTGATAGACTGGCGTCCTGTCCAGGGTGTGTGTATGTCCTGTGATAGACTGGCGTCCTGTCCAGGGTGTGTGTGTGTCCTGTGATAGACTGGCGTCCTGTCCAGGGTGTGTGTGTGTGTCCTGTGATAGACTGGCGTCCTGTCCAGGGTGTGTGTGTGTCCTGTGATAGACTGGCGTCCTGTCCAGGGTGTGTGTGTGTCCTGTGATAGACTGGCGTCCTGTCCAGGGTGTGTGTGTGTGTCCTGTGATAGACTGGCGTCCTGTCCAGGGTGAACCTCGCCTTGTGCCCATTGCTTGCTGGGTTAGGCTACCCCCAGCCCTTCACTCCACAATGAGAGCCATGATGTTAGCTATCAGAGTGATGATGAAGAGGGTGATGATGATAAGAGTGAGGACAATGAGAGCCATGATGTTAGCTGTCAGAGTGACGATGAAGAGGGCGATGAAGACGATGGTGGTAAATTATATTATTCCAGACTGCTCTGGCTCGTGTGGTCCTGTGTCTGAGTGCTGAGCAGCAGTGCTCTGTCCCCAGCTGAAACTGTTTCTCGCAGTTCAGTGGCACCGCAGCTGCCCAGCCACAGCGCGTGTGTGTGCGCGCACGCGTGTGTGTGGGGACAGTTGTATAACATTTGCCTTTATACATGTTACCTTACGGACAGATCCCAGGTTGCATAATACACAGAGAGAACAAAAACTAGAGTGGCCATATGTCTCTTGGCAACTGTCATATCTGTAGATGCAATTGGGCAACATTTCAGGCATGTGAGTCGTTTTTATGCACTAAAAAATGTTCTGTGCACAGTGCTGCTCCTGTCCGTGTGTTTATCAGTTTTTGTAAATGAGCTTCAAAAACGTTGCACCCCTGCTCTCGCTGAGCCAGACTATACAGTACTAGCTGATGTGACTGCCAGGCTCAGTGCCATACTCAGCACTGCTGTGTTGGTGTATACTCCACTTTGTGCCTGGTGTTGTGTCAAAGTTGTAGTCACTTGGACCCAGGGCTGCTTTCTTTGGGAAGGCGAAGGCACTGACTTCAATGGCTGGAAAGTTTAAAAAAGTATAGGGTTGGGCTTCGATCCTTCCAGATCGATGCAGTGCCTGGAACAAGCCTCTCGTTAAGTAGGGGATAAAACAGTGGGATTACAGCACTGGCCCCAGAAGCATTGTGACAGACAAGATGCATTGTGCTGAAGGCAGTAATGGAGCTTCAGGGGTTTAGCACATAATCCAGAGGCTGAGACAGGGCCTAGACCACATCTATCTCTCTGGAATCTGCAACAGCACTGATCTCGGCCCACAGACATACTCATACAGAGACACACACTCACTGATACACACACACTGACACTGATGCAGAGACACACACGCTGAACACCAAACACACACTAACGCTGATACACACTGAACAAGAAACACACACTGACGCTGAGACACACTGAACACGAAATACACACTAACGCTGATACACACTGAACAAGAAACACACACTGACGCTGAGACACACTGAACAAGACACACACACTGACACTGATACACACTGAACAAGAAACACACAGTGACACTGAGACACACTGAACAAGAAACACACACTGACACTGATACACACTGAATAAGAAACACACAGTGACACTGATACACACTGAACAAGAAACACACACTGACGCTGATACACACTGAATAAGAAACACACAGTGACACTGAGACACACTGAACAAGAAACACACAGTAACACTGAGACACACTGAACAAGAAACACACACTGACACTGATACAGACTGAACAAGAAACACACAGGGACACTGATACACACTGAACAAGAAACACACAGCGACACTGGGACACACTCACTCACAGAGGAGTAAGGAGAGAGTGAGAGACAGGCAGCCCAGTATGTGATCTCCTGTCACAGCCTGAGGAACAGCGAGCCTGTCTTCCAATAATGCTCCATATGTTTGTATGTAAATATGATTTATGATTGTGGCTTTATTATAAACGTCTGTAGATTGTTGTTTTATGTCAATTGTATTTGTTTTGCTTTGGCAACACTGATTGTGCACATCGGTCATGCCAATAAAGCACCTTGGATTGAATTGAATTGAATTGAAATTGACAAGGGAGTGAGGAGTGAGGAGAGAGTGAGACAGGGGAGTGAGGAGAAGAGTGAGACAGGGGAGTGAGGAGTGAGGAGAAGAGTGAGATAGGGGAGTGAGGAGAAGAGTGAGACAGGGGAGTGAGGAGTGAGGAGAAGAGTGAGATAGGGGAGTGAGGAATGAGGAGAAGAGTGAGATAGGGGAGTGAGGAATGAGGAGAGAGTGAGAGACAGGGGAGTGAGGAATGAGGAGAGAGTGAGAGACAGGGGAGTGAGGAGTGAGGAGAAGAGTGAGATAGGGGAGTGAGGAGAAGAGTGAGAGACAGGGAGTGAGGAATGAGGAGAGAGTGAGAGACAGGGGAGTGAGGAGTGAGGAGAAGAGTGAGAGACAGGGGAGTGAGGAGTGAGGAGAAGAGTGAGATAGGGGAGTGAGGAGAAGAGTGAGAGACAGGGAGTGAGGAATGAGGAGAGAGTGAGAGACAGGGGAGTGAGGAGTGAGGAGAAGAGTGAGAGACAGGGGAGTGAGGAGTGAGGAGAAGAGTGAGATAGGGGAGTGAGGAGAAGAGTAAGACAGGGGAGTGAGGAGTGAGGAGAAGAGTGAGATAGGGGAGTGAGGAGAAGAGTGAGAGACAGGGGAGTGAGGAGTGAGGAGAAGAGTGAGAGACAGGGGAGTGAGGAGTGAGGAGAGAGTGAGAGACAGGGGAGTGAGGAGTGAGGAATGAGGAGTGAGGAGAAGAGTGATCAGAGGACAAAGAGGAAGCACGCTCTGGGGTGCTTGCAGGCGGGGGACCTGAAAGTCACTCTGCAGTAACAGCAGGAGCAGATGCGGGCTCTCACCCGGGACTGACACGCCCCCTTCAGGCACAGCAGGCGCAGGCCCGCTCCCTGGCCTGGCCTCTCTCTCGGCGCACATCGATTGAGTGTTATTAAATCTCCCAGAGGACCCGGCCAACTCTTTTCATTCTAAATCTAATTTCCCCTAAAGAGAATGAAATAAACATTAAGCGCTTCTAACACAGAGAGCTGCCCTATTTTTCATGTTTTCATCTGCTTTTGCAGGAAAGAAGAGAAATAAATAGTACCCAGCAATTTTCCACAGTGTGCCAGGGCATAATATATATCTATATCTATCAGTGTGCAGATAATGAGCAGGGAGCAGTGTGCGATATCACGCGCTGCGCTGCCCCGCGCAGGTCTGGCTAATGGCGCGTGCTAAACACTGGGCTGCCGCGCGGCACTCAATTACCTTCGAAGTGCAATTTGTTAACAATGTACAAAACACACACTATCCGCTCATATTAGTGACTCAATTCACTCGGTTCTCTCAGGCTCCGGGAAAAAACGTTCGACGAGGAGAAACGGATTCCTGGGGGATCAGTCGTGCTGAATCTGGCAGCCGCAGTTTCTTCTTAAAGTTACTTGTGTGCTGCGCTGGGGTTATGGTGTCTTGTGTGGTGTAATGGAGTTCAAGTATCTTCTGTGGTGCACTAGTGTTAAAGTGTCTCGTGGTGCACTAGTGTTCAAGTACCTTGTATGGTTTACAGGAATTAAAATATCTTGTGTGGCGCACTAGTGTTAGAGTATCTTGTGTGGTGTAATGGAGTTAAACTCTCTTGTGTGGTGCACTAGTGTTAAAGTGCCTCGTGGTGCACTAGTGTTCAAGTACCTTGTATGGTTTACAGGAATTAAAATATCTTGTGTGGTGCACTTGTGTTAGAGTATCTTCTGTGGTGCACTAGAGTTAAAGTATCTTGTGTGGTGTAATGGAGTTAAACTCTCTTGTGTGGTGCACTAGTGTTAAAGTGTCTCGTGGTGCACTAGTGTTCAAGTACCTTGTATGGTTTACAGGAATTAAAATATCTTGTGTGGTGCACTAGTGTTAGAGTATCTTCTGTGGTGCACTAGAGTTAAAGTATTGTAACGCTTACGGCCGTCAGGTACTGTGTAAGAGCCGGCGTACCAGAGCAGGTGACGTCACCGCCCTTCCCTATGATAGCAGGACTACAGCTACTGGGCTGGAAAGAGATCTCTCTTTAGCTCACGGGGTTGGGTCGCTGCAGAGAGACGCGGAAGTCCCGGGTTCGAGCCACCTATACTTTGGGCCGACCTGATGCGGCAAGGGCGCCCGCCTGAGCCCCCGTTGCGTTACATTGGTGTCAGAAGTGGGATGGGATAGCCCTTCGCCGGGGACGGCGATTTAAGCGGGGGAGAGTGTAACGCTTACGGCCGTCAGGTACTGTGTAAGAGCCGGCGTACCAGAGCAGGTGACGTCACCGCCCTTCCCTATGATAGCAGGACTACAGCTACTGGGCTGGAAAGAGATCTCTCTTTAGCTCACGGGGTTGGGTCGCTGCAGAGAGACGCGGAAGTCCCGGGTTCGAGCCACCTATACTTTGGGCCGACCAGATGCGGCAAGGGCGCCCGCCGGAGCCCCCGTTGCGTTACATTGGTGTCAGAAGCGGGGTGGGATAGCCCTTCGCCGGGGACGGCGATTTAAGCGGGGGAGAGTGTAACGCTTACGGCCGACAGGTACTGTGTAAGAGCCGGCGTACCAGAGCAGGTGACGTCACCGCCCTTCCCTATGATAGCAGGACTACAGCTACTGGGCTGTAGAGAGATCTCTCTTTAGCTCACGGGGCTGGGTCGCTGCAGAGAGACGCGGAAGTCCCGGGTTCGAGCCCCGGACGGTGTGGGGCTGACCTGATGCGGCAAGGGCGCCCGCCTGAGCCCCCGTTGCGTTACATTGGTGTCAGAAGCGGGGTGGGATAGCCCTTCGCCGGGGACGGCGATTTAAGCGGGGGAGAGTGTAACGCTTACGGCCGTCAGGTACTGTGTAAGAGCCGGCGTACCAGAGCAGGTGACGTCACCGCCCTTCCCTATGATAGCAGGACTACAGCTACTGGGCTGGAAAGAGATCTCTCTTTAGCTCACGGGGTTGGGTCGCTGCAGAGAGACGCGGAAGTCCCGGGTTCGAGCCACCTATACTTTGGGCCGACCTGATGCGGCAAGGGCGCCCGCCTGAGCCCCCGTTGCGTTACAGTATCTTGTGTGGTGTAATGGAGTTAAACTCTCTTGTGTGGTGCACTAGTATTAAAGTATAGCGTGTGGTGCAGTAGTATTAAAATATATTTTATGGATACCTAGTGTTAGAGTATCTTGTGTGGCGACTGGGATTAAAATGTTTGTGCAGGGAGATGGGAATAAAAAGTTTAGTGTGGGGCACTGGGGCACTGGGGTTAAAATGCAGTGCACTGGTTTTGAAATGTTAATAGCATGTGAAGGAATCTGCAGTCACAACTGGACTGAAATGTCCCTGGGAGGCTTCCATACTGAGCAGCCATTTGGCTCCTGTGTGAATTAGGAGTGGTCCCTCAGTCAGAAGGAAATTGATAGGCTCAGAATTGAGCACAGGTGCAGGCAGGGCTAATTAGACTCAGGTGGTATATAAACCAGGAGCAGAAGGAGGTTTTCTGTTGGGTGGAAGTAGATTTGGGTGGATGGAGCTGCTCCTGTATCATGTCTCATTAGGAAAAGGTTGGTGTAATAAGGATTCTGGTAAAGAGTTTGGTTTTGTTTTTTAAAATGTTATTCCATAAGGGCTCTGTTGGCCTGTTGAAAGGAACTGTACCAATTTTGGGTTTGCCTTGGAGTTAGATCTGCCATCTGGCATTGTTCATTGGGAATTTTTCTCCCCATCATGAGCTTGTCTGCATGTGCTACCTTCATCATTGATGGTGGTCTCCTGCCCTGGGACCCCAGCTCATCCTGTCTGGGGTGCCTCCTGCTGGTTGTCTTGGGGTGGTGTTTCTGTGGGAGTTAGTGCTGCACTCCCTCAAGTCCTCCTCCTCCTCCTCCTCCTCCTCACCTGTAGCCTGTTTGTGTGTTCATGCAGGTGAGGGAAAGGGGCTTGTTCTGATGTTCTTGTAGGAAAGACTACATTTACTGTGCTGTACTGTTTGTACCCTGATCTCACTGGGCTGTACTGTGCTCTTATCATGCCCTCTGCTTTACTACGTTATGTTCCTCATCAATGTTTAGTAAAGCAGTTCCTGCATGGGTCCCTAGAGTGAAAAATAAAGGCATTTCGGTACCCCGGATCCCACAGGATCTTCACACGCGTCCCACGGGAGGCGAGTGTGTGTGTGGGCAGCTCTGCCTGCCAGCGAGCGCGGTTTAAACCTGCAATCCGATCAGCCAGCGCCTCCCCACCCTCCTCCCATCTGCCTCTGGATTGTCTTTCTGTAAATATAATATTTGGGTTTGTTTAATCAGATTGGCCTCGCCGCGGCAGTGAAATACGATAAGTGGAGTTATTTAATTAGCCCGCGCGAAGATGGATACCGCAGATCTCGGAACAATGCGCCTGGGAGAAGACGGGGGCGGAGAGAGAGAGGCGCCTTATTTATGGGGCCCATTAATATGAAATAACAATTCTGCTAAGAGCACGCGGGCCCTTCTCCCCGCGTTTTCTCGCGCTCCCCCTCGCTCCGTTTTTCCCGGCGGTTCGCGGGGACGAACCCTCGGCTCGTGACAGGTTAACGGAGGCGCTTTTACCCGGCGATCTCCGCGCGGTGACAGATCACCACAGAGAGAGAGAAACAGCTGCAGGGACAGAGGCAGTTTGTTTTTTCAGGCCTGGCAGAGAATGCTCGCTTTCTTTCTGTGAAATATCATTTCGAGTTTATTGTATGCTGCTTTTAAAAACGGCGGCAGAAAAGCGAGCCTTTGCAGCACACTTTGGGCCCCAGTCGCGTTGAAGTGAGTACAGGCTGGCACAGAGACAATATTACAACACATCTGGCACAAAACAGAGCGGCGTCAGCACTGTAGGGCTTTAATAGAGTAGACCCACACATACAGAAATAGGTGCCTCTCTTGGGGGATGCTTCTGTGTGGAGTGTGCATGTCCTCTGTTTTGACACCAGGGTGTTTTTCTGGGTGCCAGGGTTTCCATTCTGTCTTGGTTAAGAGGCATCTCTTCCTTGTCCTCTGTGTGCTGGCTCGTTAGGCCCCAGTTCTCCATGACTGTGTGGAATTAAACAGCTACCAGAGATGGGCATTTGAGCATAGCTCACTAACAAGGCAGCAGGCATATAGTATCCAGCACCTTGCTTTGTATGCTGCAACAATGCCTCTGTGGCGAAACCTGGAGTGGATTGGTCTGCTGTGCACTGGGAGTGTGACTGACAGCACTGTAACCCTGGAGTGGATCAGGCTGCTGTGCACTGGGAGTGTGACTGACAGCACTGTAAAGCCTGGACTGGATCAGACTGCTGTGCACTGGGAGTGTGACTGACAGCACTGTAAAGCCTGGACTGGATCAGACTGCTGTGCACTGGGAGTGTGACTGACAGCACTGTAAAGCCTGGACTGGATCAGACTGCTGTGCACTGGGAGTGTGACTGACAGCACTGTAAAGCCTGGACTGGATCAGTCTGCTGTGCACTGGGAGTGTGACTGACAGCACTGTAAAGCCTGGAGTGGATCAGACTGCTGTGCACTGGGAGTGTGACTGACAGCACTGTAACCCTGGAGTGGATCAGTCTGCTGTGCACTGGGAGTGTGACTGACAGCACTGTAAAGCCTGGAGTGGATCAGACTGCTGTGCACTGGGAGTGTGACTGACAGCACTGTAAAGCCTGGAGTGGATCAGACTGCTGTGCACTGGGAGTGTGACTGACAGCACTGTAAAGCCTGGAGTGGATCAGACTGCTGTGCACTGGGAGTGTGACTGACAGCACTGTAACCCTGGAGTGGATCAGTCTGCTGTGCACTGGGAGTGTGACTGACAGCACTGTAACCCTGGAGTGGATCAGACTGCTGTGCACTGGGAGTGTGACTGACAGCACTGTAAAGCCTGGAGTGGATCAGACTGCTGTGCACTGGGAGTGTGACTGACAGCACTGTAACCCTGGAGTGGGTCAGTCTGCTGTGCACTGGGAGGTGTTAGCACACTGACGACTGGCGTGACGTGAAGTGTGCGCAGTGGTGTTGAGGGACTCCCTCACTGTAACCTCAGGCTCTGTTTGAGAGCCGCCCTCCCTGCTCTTTTCCACCCCCCCTCCTCGGCCCGAGCGCTCTGGCTCCACTCTGCGTGAGCGCGAGCTGTTCTGGCACAGTTCATGGGACACAACGCCGAGCACGGAACAGAGCAGGCTCCAACACACCTGGCCAGGGCGCCTCAGGAGCGTGCAGCAGCCTCGTCTCCCCTCTCTCGCTCCTGCGCTGGGAGACAGCAGGGGGGGAGAGCGGCGATGAGCTGTCGATAGAGTGGCCTGGGGACAGAGCGATCTCCAGACTGCCCTGTCAGAGCCTCAGACGCACTCGCACACCCTCTCCTCTCCTTTCTCTCTGCTTCTTCTGTCCTGCCGTTCACCTCTCCTCTCCTCTCCTCTGCCCGCAGGCTCTGTGGGCTCTGCAGTCTGTCCCGGTCGAGTGCTTATCGACAGGATCTTTATTTTTCCACTTGGTCTGTATTGGCGCCTCGTCCTTCCTGCTCTCCGTGCGGCTCCTGCAGGCGAGGGGGCGATGTGGCAGACGGCCCCCTGCCCCGCAGGGCCGCTAGGTCAGACCCGCGCTCGGCTTCCTGTTCGATCCCGGCTCTGCTCTTTCTCCAACACTCTTCCGTGCGTGTCGGAGCGCTGGCAGCGATGTCCTGCTCGTGTCCGCGTCTGCATACCCTATCCCAAGCCTGCGGTGATGGAGGGGACACCAGTTCTGAACCCCGAGAGCCCCGATGCGGTGAGAAACCTGCAGCATTAGGGGGGACCCCAGTAATGGACCCCAGCCACCCCACCAGTGAGAAACCTGTAGCAGCAGCTGGGACCCCAATACTGAACTCCAGGAGCTCTCAGTGAGTGAGAAACCTGCAGTAGTAGGGGGGACCCAGGTACTGAACCCCGGGTTCCTTGTCTCAGGAGCTCACTGAAAGACCAATCTGCCACCCTGTCAGGCAGGAAAAGTGTGGACCCCTGCAGGCCTGGAATAGGAGCACACCTACTCGCAGTATAAAATGTCTCGGTTTATTTAGTCTGGGTGCAAAAGAATTCTCTGGACAGTTACAGACAATCATTGAGAATCCAGAAAGGAAATGACCAGGTTTTATCAGTGTTGTTAAATTAGGTGGTGCAACTGATTTATAGAGTTTTCATAAAATCCTCAGCCTGATCTTCAGCGTCAACAGTGAAACACGAAACAGAGGACATCGGTGGAAACTACAGGAAAGAGATTTTAAAACCAGGGACAGGAGGCACTTCTTTACACAAAGGGCGGTGGGAGTGTGGAACAAGCTGCCCAGCCATGTGGTTGCAGCCGGTACCCTGCTTTCTTGCAAGAAGAAGAAGCAGCAGCAGCAGCAGCATGAGATCCTCCAGTCAGGACAGGAGGCGCAGATGTACTCAAATCAACGGCTGATGACTAAATGGACCAAACGACCTCTCTCGTCTGTGCCACGGCTGACGGTTTTATGTTCTTCTCACCCCTCTACAGCAGCTTGCGCTACTGATAAATGCCGCTACCTTCTCGGCAGCAGCAGCAGCAGGCAGGCAGCCTGCTCCCCCTCTGACTCCGTCATGACGGTCCTTTTCAGCAGGCAGAGGCTTGCTGTCGGGTAATTATAAATCACTCTTCCCAGCCCCTGGAGTCGGAGAGAAACCTGCAGTGCTCCTCGCGTTGCAGACCTGGGTTCGAGCCCCAGAGCTCGCCTCTGTGGCCCCTGCCCTGGGCCCTTGCACGAAGTCTGGAGCTGGGGACTGTGAGGAGGAAGAGGAGGAGGAGGAGGAGGAAGGAGCGGACAGGCACGGTCGTGATGTGTCTTCAGCTCGATGGGTGCATCAGCAGCAAGGGGGGGGATTAGCAAATCCTATTAATTTTGGTGCCGTAATCTTCCTCCCTGTGTAATTGAGGTCAGGCTCTGCTTGCTTGTGTGTGTGTGTTGGAGGGGGTCCGGGCTGCGTGGTTATGATTGCGGAAAGCGGGCGCGCCTCTGTCGGACCGTGAAACAGGAGCGGTGGTGGCCCTGCTGGGCAGGCAGGGCCCAGAACGAGCCCCTGGAGGTGGGGGGGAGGTATTGTCACACCTACCTCCCTGGGGTTCCGATCCGCCGTCTCTTCCTGGCCCGTGCCCTTTGGGTGAACGACGCTGCGCTGAGATCGGTCAGTGTCCCCTCTTAACCCCCACAAACGCATCCCTGGTCGCCCTGACCCTGACGAGACGGAGAGTTTGTGTCCACTGTCTCCTCTTCCAGCCACTGAGGAAGCGAGGGAACAGGGTCAACAATGCAGGCTCTAAATCAAGTAAGAATCTGTCAAAACTGCATCGCACTCCAGCAAGACCTCACTGAGAGCTGAGCACAGTTCTGGTTGCCATTTGAACAATAATGAGTAATTTGATATTATAATAAATCATTTTATAGTAAAAGACTGCTGATCTGGAAACAGTTCAGAGTCGAGCAATGACTTCAGTGATTACAATTGTATTTACTTCTCTTCTTCTGTCCGTATCTGTCCGACTTCCACAGCTGGAGCAGCAGCTGGGTGAAGAACTGGCCCACTGGCCCAGCCGGGACCCTGCTCCAGCCTGTCTTGGTGCCCACAGGTCCCCTTGGGAACAGGGTGGGGGAGTGCTGGGCCAAGCACGCACACAGACCCACACTGGCACAAGCATGCACAGGCCCAGACACGCACACGCACAGACACCCATGGCCACAAGCATGCACACACGTGCACAGACACATGTACGCGCACACAAAGAGACACGCACACCTTGCAGCTGCAGGAGAGAGTGATCAATATTTTAATAACCTGAAAGGATGAAGGCATCATCATAATCGATAAGGCGGTGAGCACAGCCTGCTGGGGACAGAGGAGAAATCATCTTCCCTGACAGCCCGCGTGAACTGGACTGACACCTCGTACATTACTCTAACGGATACACGCTCGCCACCGCGGCCAGCTCCTCCAGCCCAGGAGGAGGGGAAAAAGCCCGAGCAGCAGACACACTGTCAGGGGCAGAGAGGGCGAGGGGTCTGGGGCAGAGAGACAGACAGAGAGAGGAGAGCGAGAGAGATCTGCAGTGAAAGATTAGAGAATTACAGAGAGAGGTCAGAGGGAGACAGGGAAGAGATAGAGAGATTAGAGGGAGTGAGACAGGCAAGAGATTATACAGAGATTAGAGGTAGTATAGAGAGTATAGATAGTGAGACAAAGGAACGTCACAGGGAGGGAGATTAGAGAGAGTGAGACAGGGAAGAGATTCTACAGAGAGAGATTAGAGGTATGGAGATTATACAGAGAGAGATTAGAGGAAGTGAAACAGGGAAGAGCATGCAGAGATTAGAGGGAGTGAGACAGAGAAACATCAGAGGGAGAGAGATTAGAGGAAGAGAGACAGGGAAGAGATTATACAGAGAGATTAGAAGTATAGAGATTAGAGAGAGTGAGACAGGAAGAGATTCTACAGAGAGAGATTAGAGGGAGTGATATTAGAGGGTGTGAGACAGAGAAACATCAGAGGGAGAGAGCTTCCACAGAGAGATTAGAGGTAAAGAGATTAGAGGGAGTGAGACAGGAAGAGATTCTACAGAGAGAGATTAGAGGGAGTGAGACAGAATGAGACAGTGACAATGTGTAAGGGTGAGTATATCTTGGTGGAGTCCGTCAGGGTGAGTGTGATTACAGTATGTCATTGTGAAATGTGATAGTGTGTGAGGGTGAAGGCGAGAGTATCAGCAAGTGCAGGAGGAGTGTGAGTGTGTGTCAGAGTCAGTGTGATTGTGTTGCAGGAGGAGTGTGAGTGTGTGTCGGTGTGACTGTGTTGCAGGAGGAGTGTGTGAGTGTGTCAGTGTGACTGTGTTGCAGGAGGAGTGTGTGTGTCAGTGTGACTGTGTTGCAGGAGGAGTGTGTCAGTGTGAGTGTGTTTGTGAAGGATTCACCTAGCTGCAGAGTGAGTTCACTCTGGACGCTGAGAGCTCTGAGTTAATTACAGAAGCATGTTGGCTCATTAGCGGAGATCAATGCTAAGGGAGTTAGACTCTGTGACAGCGTGTTTGTGTGTCCCAGGACTGTCCCTCTGGGCACTCCGAGCCAAAACTCAATACGCATTATAGATACATTACTGACTCTGAGGGGCTCACTGTCTGTCATCACAAACTTGAAGGATCTGACAGTACAGAAATACGGATGGAAAGTACCATATAGAAACAAGTCTGTAGGATGCAAGGCTACTCCAGCATGAGGTGAATAATGCTATTGAGAATTGGGGCGATACTCACTGTTTACCCCATATATCTGTTTTTTCCCCTTTAACTCTTTTCTTATTTTCGCTGCACTGTTGCAGAACTTCAGATTGAACAGTAAAACAGAGCTAGAGGACACAAGAGGAAAACCGGGTTGAGATGACCTTCATCAGAAATTAGAGGGCTTCTGACTGTCTGTGTGAGAGTCTCACTGTGTCTGTGTCTGTGTGAGAGTCTCACTGTCTGTGTGAGAGTCTGTGTCTGTGTCTGTGTCTCTGTGTCTGTGTCTGTGTCTGTGTGAGAGTCTGCCTGTGTCTGTGTCTCTGTGTCTGTGTTTGAGAGTCTGTGTCAGTGTGAGAGTCTCACTGTCTGTGTCTCTGTCTCTGTCTCTGTCTCTGTCTCTGTCTCTGTCTCTGTCTCTGTCTCTGTGTCTGTGTGAGAGTCTGCCTGTGTCTGTGTCTCTGTGTCTGTGTTTGAGAGTCTGTGTCAGTGTGAGAGTCTGCCTGTGTCTGTGTCTCTGAGAGTCTCACTGTCTGTGTGAGAGTCTCACTGTGTCTGTGTGAGAGTCTCACTGTGTCTGTGTGAGAGTCTCACTGTCTGTGTGAGAGTCTCACTGTCTGTGTTTGAGACCCGTGTCTGTGTTTGAGAGTCTGTGTCTGTGTGAGAGTCTGCCTGTGTCTGTGTCTGTGTCTCTGTGTCTGTGTTTGAGAGTCTGTGTCTGTGTGAGAGTCTGCCTGTGTCTGTGTCTCTGAGAGTCTCACTGTGTCTGTGTTTGAGACTCTGTGTCTGTGTTTGAGACTCTGTGTCTGTGTTTGAGACTCTGTGTCTGTGTTTGAGAGTCTGTGTCTGTGTGAGAGTCTGCCTGTATCTGTGTCTGTGTGAGAGTCTCACTGTGTCTGTGTGAGAGTCTCACTGTGTCTGTGTGAGAGTCTGTCTGTGTCTGTGTGAGAGTCTGTCTGTGTCTCTGTGAGAGTCTGTCTGTGTGAGAGTCTGTCTGTCTGTGTCTGTGTCTGTGTCTGTGTCTGTGTCTGTGTCTCTGAGAGTCTGTCTGTGTCTCTGTGAGAGTCTGTCTGTGTCTCTGTGAGAGTCTGTCTGTGTGAGAGTCTGTCTGTGTCTGTGTCTGTGTCTGTGTGAGAGTCTCACTGTGTCTGTGTGAGAGTCTGTGTCTCTGTGAGAGTCTCACTGTGTCTGTGTGAGAGTCTGTGCCTGTGTGAGAGTGTATGTCTGGGTGTGGGTCTGAGCTCTGCAGGGGGAGTAAAACTATGAAACACCTCCCACCCGCTGCAGGGTCCCAGGTTGTCTAGCGCGGACCAGCGCGGACCAGTGAGCCAGTCCCTGTTTGAGCTCTGGCCAGACCAGCTGTGTAACAGATATCGACCATCAGGTGTTCAGGGAAGCTCTGTTTGGGGGGGGAGAGGAGGTGCTAATTAGCAACAGAGCCCTGACCTTCTGGCCCTGTCCCTGCCCCCCACACACACAGCTTTCATCTCTCTGTCAGCAACTGACCCGGCCTGCCCCAGGACTGGGATCACTGTCGGAGACAGGCGTGTGGGACAGGGGTCGCCTCTCAGAAAGCAACCCTTTTCATTCTGGGAATCCTGTCTGGAGGCCACAGAAACTCTTGGGTTTCAGAACACTGGCTCCAGTACATTGCAGCACAGTACAGCACCTTACAGTACTGTACATGAACACAGTAAAATACAGTATAGTACCCTACAGCACTGCACACTACAACACAGTATAGCATCCTACAGTACAGTAAAGCACAATACACTACAGTAGAGTATAGTACAGTATAATACAGAAGAGGACCCTATAGTACAGTACAGTATAATACAGTAGAGTTCCCTATGGAACAGTACAGTAAAATACAGTAGAGTTCCCTATGGAACAGTACAGTATGATACAGAAGAGGACCCTATAGTACAGTACAGTATAATACAGTAGAGTTCCCTATGGAACAGTACAGTATGATACAGAAGAGGACCCTACAATCTAGTGACCTCTGCTCTGATATCAGTGTCGGGCTGCCCTGACGCCCTCAGAGCCTCCCCAGGGTCTCTCAGCACTTGTGGCGCATCCTGGCTCTGAGCAGGTGGGAGAAGGGTGAGGCTGGGGTCCTCTCACCTGGAGCAGCTCCAGACTGCTCGCAGTGCACCAGGTAATTCGATTAGCGATTTCTCAAGCCCCGCCGATACCACCAGGCACTATCTGCAGCCCCAGGCCATTAGGAGCATTAACTGTTGGACCGGGGACAGAGGACCAATCCCCGCTGTCCCGCTATCGGCCTGCATCTCTCCTCCCCGGAGCAGCAGCTATTAGCAATTAGTGTCAGAGCTATCTTCTCTCTAATGGCAGCAGAGAGCAGGGAGCTCCTGCCAAGCCGGTCCCAGGATTCAATTTGCCGCGATAGGGCTCTCTAAATATTTAATAACGCTAAAACGCGCTCGCAAGCAGGCAGGCCGACGCGGCCCCACCACGTCAGTCCCGCTCGGACTGCGCCCAGGTGTAGGGGGGTCGGGCGGAGGAGCCAACGTGACTCTCTCCAAGCGGGCCTGGGGCTGGATCGCCTGAGCTGAGCTGAGAAAAAGGCAAAACGTCTTCTCTTTCTGAAGGAGGAGTAACGTCAGCAAGGTGACAGGGGAGAGGAGGGGGCTGTGTGGCCTGTCTCACCCCTTTGGACAGTAGTCCCTGTTCGTTTAGAGCATCTTCTCCAGCTGTCTCTTGCAAAGAAATGCGTCTGGGCAGCTTGTTCCCACACTCCAACAATGCTTTGTGTGATGGAGGACGGCCTGTCCTGATTGGAGGATCTTGTCCAGCTGTCTCTTGAAAAGAAGCCAGGGCGTCGGCCTGAAGAATATGTCTGGGCAGCTTGTTCCACACTCCCACCATCCTTTGTGTAAAGAAGTCCCTACTGCTCTCAGTAATAAATGCATTTCCTTGTAGTTTCCACTGGTGTCCTCAGGTTCGTGTTTCTCTGTTGGTATTGAAGAGTCCTCTGTTTGGACTGTGTCAGTATGAACACCTCAGTCTGTCTCAGTGTGTCCTTCCTTTTCTCCTTCTTCTTCCTCTTCTCTCAACAGAGTCACAGGAGAATCATAGAAGTGAGGAGTAATCCACACCCCTCCAGTCCTCATGCTGAAGGCCGCTGGTATCCAGTGTCTCTCTCCTGCTGTAACCTGGACTCAGGTGAGATACAGGAGAGACACAGGAGGGACAATAGAGACACAGGTGAGAGACAGAGGAGAAAGACTGGAGAGACAGAGGAGAGAGACAGAGGAGAAAGACTGGTGAGACAGAGGAGAGAGACGGGAGAGAGATGGGTGAGGAACAGGTGATTGACTGGGGCCTCTCTATTGTCTACCTGTCTCGGACTGGAGAGAGGTGAGAGACAAGTGGAACATGGACAGGTGAGAGATCCATTGACAGCTACAGGCCAGGGGCTGAGGGAGACAGTGGATCAGGGAGAGACAAGCAGAAAGAGGGAAACAGGGAAATGCATAGAACAAGAAGGAGAGATTGGGAGAAACAGGGAGAGACAGGGAGAGAGGAAGACAAAGCCAGGCAGTTTCTGATGGCCCACTGTGTCTCTGCCTCTCCCTGCCTCCAGCACTCTGAGAATTTCGTATTCCACACACAGCGGAGAGGAGCAGCACTGACTGGGAAGACAGGGAGCTGAAGAGAGAGGAGCAGAGGGACAGGAGAAACAGCCCCAGAGGAGGACAGAGAGAGAGGAGCAGAGGGACAGGAGAAATAGGCCCAGAGGAGGACAGAGAGAGAGGAGCAGAGGGACAGGAGAAATAGGCCCAGAGGAGGACAGAGAGAGAGGAGCAGAGGGACAGGAGAAATAGGCCCAGAGGAGGACAGAGAGAGAGGAGCAGAGGGACAGGAGAAATACGCTCAGAGGAGGACAGAGAGAGAGGAGCAGAGGGACAGGAGAAATAGGCCCAGAGGAGGACAGAGAGAGAGGAGCAGAGGGACAGGAGAAATAGGCCCAGAGGAGGACAGAGAGACAGAGAGAGGGGGAGAGATGAAAAGAAAGGAGACAAAGGAGGAGAGAGAAGGAGAAAGAGGAGGAGAGAGGGAGAGAGAGATACAGAGGAGCAGAGAGATGGAAAGAGACAGAGGAGGAGAGAGACGAGGAGAGAAGGAAAGAGACAGAGGAAGAGAGAGACAGACAGAGGAAGAGAGAGATGGAGAGAGACAGACCTTCCTTACCGAACACAATATACTGAGTAAGAGTCAGATTGGCTTCCTACCAGATCACCGCACATCTGATCACGTATACACTCTACACACACTGAGACAAACACGTCCACCAAAAAGACAAAGGAAACATTCTTGCCTGCTTTTTCGATTTCAAAAAAGCATTTGACTCGATTTGGCAGGAAGGACTATTTAATAAGCTACTTCAAAGTGGCATAGGGGGTAAAGTGTACGACATAATTAAATCAATTTACTCAGAGAGCAAATGTACAGTGAAAATTGGAAACAAAGGGACAGAATTCTTCACCCAAGGCCGTGGGGTGAGACAGGACTGCAGCCTGAGCCCAACACTGTCCAATATCTATATCAATGAGTTAGCAGGAATGTTGGAACAGTCTGCAGCTCCTGGTCTCACACTACACGACACAGAGATCAAGTTCCTCTCTATGCAGATGACAGGCACAGGCAGACCTGACTGTCCAGAGAGGACAGGCTCAGTGACCACAGCCTGGCCATAGAAACTGGACACAGACAGACCTGACTGTCCAGAGAGGACAGGCTCAGTGACCACAGGCTGGCCATAGAAACTGGACACAGACAGACCTGACTGTCCAGAGAGGACAGGCTCAGTGACCACAGCCTGGCCATAGAAACTGGACACAGACAGACCTGACTGTCCAGAGAGGACAGGCTCAGTGACCACAGCCTGGCCATAGAAACTGGACACAGACAGACCTGACTGCCCAGAGAGGACAGGCTGTGCTCCCACTGCCAGCGGGGAGAAATAGAGACAGAGGTGCACTTCCTACTGCACTGTGACAGATATTCTGGGATTAGAGAAACATTCTTCCCTAAATTTACAAATCCAATCCCAGAATTCCCACACCTGCCAGAATCACAACAGGTCCCAATCCTACTGGGAGAGGGAGGAGGGAACTCAGTTGAACTGGCAGCCCAGTAAGTGAGCCTGTCTCCCAATAATGCTCCATATGTTTATATGTACAGTAAATATCTTATGATTGTGTCTATATTGTAAATGTCTGTAGATTGTTGTTTTATGTTAATTGTATTTGTTTTGCTTTGGCAACAGTGATTGTGCTCATCGGTCATGCCAATAAAGCACCTTGGATTGAATTGAAATTGACAGACAGAGGAGGAGACAGACGGAGACAGACGGAGACAGACGGAGACAGACGGAGACAGAGGGAGACAGGGGGAGAGAGATAGGGAGAGGGAGATAGAGGGAGACTGAGGGAGAGAGAGAGGAGAGAGGGAGACACAGGGGGGAGAGAGGCGAGCAGACGCAGCAGGCAGCAGGCAGAGCCCCTCTCTCAGACCCTGGCCCTGCTGTAGCTCAGAGCCATTAGGAACATTAGCTCTGATAATAAACTGGTTCTGCTCTGTCAGCCGGCGCATTAGCCCAGCCATCAAACTGACCCCAAAGTGTCAACAAGTTAATAGCCTGGATATTGCTGTTATTATTACTTGTCACTGCCTGCTAGAGCCGACACACTAATAATTTACCACATGAAAAAAGAAATAAAGACACAAACAAATAAACAAGTCCAGGAGAGTCACTTGTCGAGTAGAGATGCAAGTTCACTGTGAAGGGGGAGGTGTGAGAGAGTGACACACTGAAGAGAGGAGTGACACACAGAAGAGAGGAGAGACGCACCATAGAGGGGAGTGACACACTGGAGAGAGGAGTGATACACTGTAGAGGGGAGTGATATGTGGAAGAGTAAAGGATTGACACACTGAAGATAGGAGTGATACGTGGTAGAGGAGTGACACTCTGGAGAGAGGAGTGAAACTGAAGATAGGAGTGATGCACTATAGAGGGGAGTGACACACTGGAGAAAGGAGTGACAGACTAAAGACATGAGTGACACAAAGAAGAGAGGAATGACTTTTAGAAGACAGGAGTAACACTGCAGAGATTAGTAAAACATTGAAGAGAAGAAAGACTGAAGACAGGAGTGATAGACTGAAAAGAGGAGTAACACATTGCAGAGAGGAACAACAAGGAATTTAGGATCAAGCTCAGGTGGTGGTTCTTTACACAAAGGGTGGTGGGGGTGTGGAACAACTGGAACAGTCCGTTGATGCAGATTTCCCAGAAATAAATACAACCAGACTGGCCAAATGAGTGAGGTGGGAAACGGGCAGACTGGCCTGATTTAAAACTTTGAAATACACTGTTCCCACCTTCTGCGCTTCCGTTCCAGGAAGTCTGGACCCCTTAGTGCCCGGCGAGGGGGGCTGTTCTGTGTCTCTGGCGTGCAGTGCCGCTCAGCGTTGCCTTCTTCTGCTAATGAACATCCTCAACCCGTTTCCCCATAGATTATGGGTAAGCAGCTAAAATCACTCTCCGCGCTAATGATGCCTAAACCAAGCCTGCTCTAGACAGGAGAAACTCCTCGCGCCTGCGCTTAAAACTGGCCGGGGAAATCGGAGTGGCGCATCTAATCAGGCTTATTGATCAGGGGTAGTTCCACCCTCCCCCCCACACACGCCTTCAACCCTGTCCTGAGCGGAGGGGCGGCAGGGGTGTGACACTCGGGGTTTGGGAAATCGTGCTGTCCCTGCCTGGCACCATCCCAGCGTCTTTATTTATGTCCGGCTCAGCTATCGGCCCCTGCTGTAAACATGTGATTTATCAGCGCTGCATTTAATTAAACTTGAGAGTAATGGAAAAACTAATATGGATCCCGTCTTGTCTGCGGAACGATTAGGGGGCTGGGGCGAAGAGTTCACCAGCAGACAGCTGACAGCAGTGGGAACGGGCACAGCGATATGCAAGCACACACACACACACACAGCGGCAGGCCATGTGTGTGTGTCTCAGAGTGTGTGTCAGTGCGTGCCTGCCTGTGTGTTTTGGGTCTGTGTTACTCTGTCAATGTGTTCATGCGCGTCAGTGTTTTTTGTGAATGTGCACGTGTGTCTGTCAGTGTGTGTTTGTGTCAGTGTGCTTGTGTGAGTGTGTCTGTCAATCTTTTTCCTCAGGCTGTGAGAGGAGATCACACACTGGGATGCAGCTCTATTGAGTTTCCTCTCCCAGTAGGAACGGAAGCTGATTTTAACAGGTGTGGAAATTCTGGGATTAGATTTGTTATTTTAGGGAAGAATGTTTGTCTGATCACAGAATATTTCTCACAGTGCAGCAGAAAGTGTATCTCTGGCTCTGTTTCTCCCTGCTGGCAGTGGGAGCACAGCCTGTCCTCTCTGGACAGTCAGGTCTGTCTGTGTCCAGTTTCTATGGCCAGGCTGTGGTCACTGAGCCTGTCCTCTCTGGGCAGTCAGGTCTGTCTGTGTCCAGTTTCTATGGCCAGGCTGTGGTCACTGAGCCTGTCCTCTCTGGGCAGTCAGGTCTGTCTGTGTCCAGTTTCTATGGCCAGGCTGTGGTCACTGAGTCTGTCCTCTCTGGACAGTCAGGTCTGTCTGTGTCCAGTTTCTATGGCCAAGCTGTGGTCACTGAGTCTGTCCTCTCTGGACAGTCAGGTCTGTCTGTGTCCAGTTTCTATGGCCAGGCTGTGGTCACTGAGCCTGTCCTCTCTGGACAGTCAGGTCTGTCTGTGTCCAGGTGCTGTGTCTCACCCTGGTTTGGTACTCAGCCAGTGTGTAGTGTTGTTTCAGGGACCAGTACCATTCCAGTTTGTGTTGTGTTTGTGTGTGTGTGTCCCAGTGTGTGAGATATTGTTTGATCTGTGCTGTGATGTGGTTGAGTTGTGGTGCTCCAGCAGTGCTGTCCCGAGGCTGGCTGGTGTCGGTGTGGCTCGGGCCAGTGAGCTTCAGAACCAGCTGCCTGGGTCACTGCTTTTTAGATGAAGGCGATACTTTATTACTCTTTTCTGCATGTTGATCAACAGTGGGTATTTGCCTATTTCAGCCCTGGACATATTGTTTAGAGTTCTTCTCTGCACATGAAGGATGTTTTTACAGAACTCTGTGTGCAGAGTTTCTATGGGGTGTTTATCCCATTTAGTGTAATCCTGGTCTGAGTGTGGATCCCATGCTTTGTGGGAATATATATACACACTTTGTGGGCCTGTACAGGGCAATGGATTGGATTACACTCTCGAATATTTGGAGCCAGATTCTTGTTGGTGGGTTGATGTTGAAAAGCCTCCTTATTGTGTAGAAAGCCCTGAATGTCTTCTCCCTCAGTGCCTTCACTGCCAGGGCAAAACTCCCAGATGAGCTGATAGTCAGTCTCAATGTGTTGTTGTTGATTGTGAAGTGGTACCCGTTTCCCTGAGATCTGGCTGTCTTTTGGATAACCATAACTCTTATCTTGTTCAGATTGACTGTCTGTGCCCAGGTCTTGCAGAACTGCTCCATCAGTCTCTCTCCCTGTCCCCCTGTCCCCCTGTCCCCCTGTCCCCCTGTCTCCCTGTCTCCCTGTCTCCCTGTCTCCCTGTCTCCCTGTCTCGCTGTCTCGCTGTCTCCCTGTCCCAGGACAGCAAGTCTAGGGGGTGCTGTATGACGTAATGTGTTTCACTGTGACCCCCTCCCCTATTCCCATGGGAAGACAGGCAATTTCCCAAAGTGCTGTCCCTCCCTCCACCCTCCGTTCTCCTCCCATTAGAGTGATAGAGACATCAGACATCTGCCCTCTCTAATTATCTCCACTCGGCAGCTCTCCCTGGTGTGTGACACCACACAATTAGCACTGAGAACATCGGTGTGTGTGTGTGAGTGTGTATGCTCCAGTCACCCTTTGTACTGCAGCTCTACAGATCCTTCTGACAGCAACAGACTGAGAGATAGCCACTTACATAGGCAGATACATTTACAGATGCATACACAGATAGACAGCTGTACAGATAGTCTTATAGACAGGCAGATACAGAGATAGGCTGATAAAATGAGCTACAGTACCTAACAGATACAGAGATAGACAGATAACTTCTGTACTCACACACATGCATAAGCATAGATTGATAAACAGATGCATACAGAGATGGATAGCTACATAGACAGATGTATAGATAGACAATACAAAGACAGCTACAGTACATAACAGATACATAGACGGACATACAGATACGGTGCCTTGCAAAAGTATTCAGACCCTTGACCAATTCTCTCATTTTACTGAATTACAAATCCTACATCGAAATGTTGTTCTCTGTGATATTTTTATTTCAAAGCACTGAAACTCAAAATTAATTATTTTAATGTGACATTGTTCTATGTTAGAAAATATTCTTAAGAAAAATAAAAAACTGAAATGACAGAGACAGATACACAGGCACACAGATAGACAGATGCATTGAACTGTGCTGTCCAGAAATGTGCATGTGACACACTTTTAATGTCCCAGCCTTAACTTCCAACACCCAATGATTTTAAAGTTATCAGCCCTGCAAGAAATAACATACGTTTAAAATTGAAACATTAATTAAAACAGTGTGAGATACTTGCCTTCACATTTCAATGTGAAGTGCGAGCTTGTGTCAGTGAGCAGAGCTGTGTAATATTTGGTTCAGTGCTGGAAAAAGCTAGACTCTTTAAGCTTCTGACCCACACTGAATAAACACGATATCTTCTGATTCCACAGCGCACTAGAGGTGTTTCCACGGCACACCAGTGGACTGTGAAAAAACACTTAACAATACGTGCACAGCAGAACCAGCCCGCTGCTGATCAATATACAGGACAGAGAAAAACAATATTGCTTACACCTGAAACACTGTGACCAGAACTGAAAAATAACAAATCCAATCCCAGAATTCCCACACCTGTTAGAATCAGCTTCCGCTCCTACTGGGAGAGGAAACTTAATAGAGCTGCAGCCCAGTGTGTGATCTCCTGGCACAGCCTGAGGAGCAGGGAGCCTCTCAATAATGTTTTATGTGTTTTTGTGTTGTATGTAAATGTTGTGTTAATTGTATATGCTTTAGCAACACGGTAATTCATCCGTGATGCCAAACATTAAAAATATTTGAACTGAATTGAGACAGAGAGACAGAGAAATGAGGAGAGAGGGACAGGAAGAGACTTTTGACTGACAAGCACTGTGTTTATAAGCTCACAATTTGAGCTTCACCAGTCTCCAGTCAGAAACTGCCCCACGACACACAGATCAGGGGAGGAGAGAGAAACTGGACAAGACCAGAGTGGGGTTCAGTCCTCCTGCAGCCCCACAGCACACAGATCAGGGGAGGAGAGAGAAACTGTACAAGACCAGAGTGGGGTTCAGTCCTCCTGCAGCCCCACAGCACACAGATCAGGGGAGGAGAGAGAAACTGGACAAGACCAGAGTGGGGTTCAGTCCTCCTGCAGCCCCACAGCACACAGATCAGGGGAGGAGAGAGAAACTGTACAAGACCAGAGTGGGGTTAAGCCAGGTGACACCCCTACTTTAACAAATAGCCCCAGGATCTGCAAAGATCAAGCAGTCGGCACCTTGGGTTTTTATTTTAATTTGATATTTCCTCTGAATGAGCCATATGGAGCTCTGACTGATCAGTCTGCAGGCATTTTCAAACAATTCGCTCGCTTTCGTCCAAGTTTAACAAGAAAAACACATTCAAATGACAATAAAAAATTGATGAATTCAACTTATTCACAGATTCGTGGTTTATGAAACCATCAAAGTCAAAGGCCCCCTCTTCCCCACGCGGCAGTGAGATGGGCTGTTTGCAATGACCCACTTTCCTCACGGAGACGGGAGGCGGAGAACGGAAGCATGTGGCGATGATGGCGTGGAGACAGGAAGGAAGAGAACAGGCCCACCGTGGGAAAGATCCGTCCATTATCCAGAGGCTGCTTATTCCCGGTGAGCTGGAGCCCTTCCAGGGAAAACAGGGCGCAAGGTGGGACCGTCTGTCAGGCGATACCTGGGACAGGCCGGAAACGCCAACGAGCCCACCGGAGCATCTGGGAAGAACCCATGGGACACAGGACCATACAAACTCCACACAGAAGGACACCAGGTCACAATCAAACCCGGGACCCAGGAGCCGTGAGCTGGCAGTGCTACCTCATTGCGGCGCAGGCTGGTACTTGTGCCCCGGTCCCAGTTTCCAGCGCCAGCGCAGAGCCCAGGTGGGCCCGTGAGAGAAATAATCTTAACGAGACCAGAATCAGTAGCTGGCCTTAATTAGGAGATGACATCAGCCGCTGCACAGCTGAGCGCCCACAGCTGAGACCCGCTGCTCTGATCCCTGTGGGGGGGGGAGGGGCAGGGGGGCGTGGGGGTAGTGATTTTGGGAGATGTAGACCAGGTTAGTAACAGGCTGGGCTGTACAGGCACAGATACACACATATTTACACAAGCAGACACACTCACTCAAACACAAAGATACACACACACAGACCCTCACGTTCACTCACACAAAGTCACACTTGCAGAAACACACTCACACAGACACACACTCACACAAGTGCCCCTGTACTGTATGGACCCTTGCCCATGCCCGCTCTCCTCAGACACACCCTCCAGTCCTGTGCCATCAGTCGCCTGGCTGCTCTGGAGCTCTCTGGCACCGCCTGGAGGCACGAGCCCTGCTCTGAGAACAGAGGCAGCAGTGTGGAGTGATGGTCGGAGCTCCGGGCTTATATCCAGGAAGGGGTTTGCAGGTTCAAATCCTACATGGGGGCACAGCTGTTGCACCCTTGACCAAGGTCCTCGCTCAGACTGCCCCAGTAAAATGCCCAGCTGCACAGCTGTAAATCACTGTGGATAAAGACAAATTAAGTGTTAACAATGATATGAACAGTAATTCATTCATTCTGTTAATGGCATGCTGCTAACAGGGGAACCCAGACTGGCTTGTACTAGTGACATCCGGCCCAAGGGGCTCTGTCTGTGCTACAGGCAAACCTCTGCACCAGCTGATCCGCTGGGATTCCTGGAGCGGGCAGCGCTGACTTTCTGCGGATCAGTGTGGACTGGAGCAGATCGCAGGTCACCCGCAGGACCGATCCCAGGCCGTCTGGACAGAGCTAGGCTCGGAGAGGGAGGGAGGCCGCATGTGATCAGATCTGGTCAGCAGGGTGCTGAGTGGAGATCCCCTGTGTGTGTGTTTAGTGCGGGTTTGCACCCGTGTCTGTGTAAGGCTGTACATGCGCGCAGATCTGTGTCGTGTGTGTGTGTGTGTGTGTGTGAGCAAGCAGGCCCGTGGGGAGGGGGTGTGTGTGTGTGTGAGCAGACCCGTGGGGAGGGAGGGTGTGTGTGTGTGAGCAGGCCCATGCGGAGGGGGTGTGTGAGAGTGGGGAGTGATGAGCCGGGTGAGATATTTATTGCTCTGCGAGGAGTGATGAGCTGGGAGCAGGCAGGGGGAGGAGAGGGCGGCTGTGCCAGTGGAGCTGTCACCGTGCTCTCAGGCTCCTGGGTAATGTTCCCTCTCCAGGGCCGGCAGGGGAGAGGCGGGGAGCTGTAATGGTGTGTTGTTCTTATTAATTGCACAGTTGTAATAAATGACTCTGTGCTGGCAGTCCGCGCCCGCCGCTCTCTCGCCGCGAGCTGCGCGCTCTTGAGCTCCCTCACTAGAGCGTCAGAAAGAGGCGCCTCCTCCGTGAATCAGCTTGCTCTGACACGCGGCCTCCGCGACACTTAAAACCACCGCTCTGCCTCGAGAGTCCGCCCAGGTCCGCAGCCGTGTTTCTTAAAGGGCTTGATCGAGTCCTCCCCTGCTGGGTGTCGGGGTGCAAGGCTGAGTGAGAGGAGGTGACCTCTCCTCTGGTCCCTCTTGCTGTTTTACACATTTTGTCCACCTGCGCATCATGGCTGTTCCAGTTCACAGGTTTTACTCTCAGTCCTTGTTTTAGTGCATGAGCGCACAGTGCCCTCTGGTGGCGGAGGGACGTCATTGCGCCGGTGCAGAGCCTGTTCTCACGCACTGCACCCTGAGACCCACGCCTGCAAGGGAGAGGGAGGGACTGAAGAGCTGCTTCCCCAGTGTGAACAACAGCACAGTCACAGGGGAGTGTCACCGACAGGCTGGAGGAACTCAATCTCCGCAGCCTTGAACAACAGCGAAGACTTCGAGGGGACCCGATACAAGTGTTCAAAATCCCCAAAGACACTGACAGAGTCACCAGAGGACTTCTTCAGAGCCAACAGTGAAACACTAACCAGAGGACACCAGTGGAAACTCCAGGGAAGAGTATTTAACACAGAGAACAGGAGGCACTTCTTTACACAAAGGGTGGTGGGAGTGTGGAACAAGCTTCCTAGCCCCATAGCCCTGGTTGAAGCTGGATGGGCTAGCCAGCTCCTCTAGTCTGTGACTTGTCTGCTGTTCCTCCTCTGAAGTTCTTACTTCAGTCCTGTTTGCATGTCAGGAGCAGGACCAGAGCCCCGACACCTGCAGCTTCTCTGCAGCCTTGGGGTCCCCATGGGAGGAGGTTGTGGGCTTTCCAGGAGGGGGGGGGGTATCTGTCTCCCACACGCTCCCCACTTTTCCCTCTCGCCTGCACTGTCTGGACTCATCTGTTCCCCAGCCCCCCCACTCTGCTTCAAGCACACAGCCCACAGGGAACCCTGTCAGCGCCTGTGCACCCCCACTTTCCCAGCCCCCCTCGGGGAGGACCACCGCGCTAACAGACCACCGGAAGACAGGAGACGGGGGGGGGTCAGAGGGTTGAGCTCAGCTAATGAGAAACAGCTGAAATCCTGATTAACCTCGTTAATCAGCAGCGGACTGACAGCTCAGGAAAGAGGGAGGGGAAACGGAGAGACAGACTGAGGGAGAAGCTCAGTAACGTGTCCTGGTTTACATGTTTACATGTTGTATGTAAATGTCCTGTAACAGGTGTGTAAATGTTCTGTGTATTGTATCTGTCTTGGCAGCACTGTAATTCATCAGTCATCGGAGGAACAGAGAGAGACAGAGGGGTACAGAGAGAGGGGAGATACAGAGAGAGAGTGGGGTACAGTGGGAGAGTGGGGGTACAGTGAGAGAGGGGGGTACAGAGAGAGGGGAGCTACAAAGAGAGAGTGGGGGTACGGTGAGAGAGGGGGGTACAGAGAGAGGGGGAGTATACAGAAAGGGAGAGGGAGAAAAAGGAAATGAGAGAGCAGACACACAAATACTTTTTCTTCTGAGATGTACTGTAAATCCTTTTTACTAAAAACTTCAGAAGAGCAATAAAACTCTTACCTCATCCCTCGGAAACATCAGTCTTCAGAGTGTAGTGGGGGCAGACAGAGAGAGAGGAGAGAAGCTCTGTGACTTTAAATTGGACTTTATTAAGACAGAAAAAAGATGAAAACAGAGAGGAAAGAGAGACACAGGCTAACCAGTGACCACAGCCTGGCCATAGAAACTGGACACAGACAGACCTGACTGTCCAGAGAGGACAGGCTCAGTGACCACAGCCTGGCCATAGAAACTGGACACAGACAGACCTGACTGTCCAGAGAGGACAGGCTCAGTGACCACAGCCTGGCCGTAGAAACTGGACCCAGACAGACCTGACTGCCCAGAGAGGACAGGCTCAGTGACCACAGCCTGGCTGTAGAAACTGGACACAGACAGACCTGACTGTCCAGAGAGGACAGGCTCAGTGACCACAGCCTGGCCATAGAAACTGGACACAGACAGACCTGGCTGTCCAGAGAGGACAGGCTGTACTCTTAATGCCAGCAGGGAGAAGCAGAGACAAAGATGCACTTTCTGCTGCTCTGTGAGGAATACTCTGGGATCAGACAAACATTCTTCCCTAAAATAACAAATCTAATCCCAGAATTCCCACTCCTGCCAGAACCAGAACAGCTTCTGTTCCTACTGGGAGAGGAAACTCAATAGAGCTGCAGCCCAGCGTGTGATGTCCTGGCACAGCCTGATGAACAGAGAGAGAGAGTCTCTTTCATAATATGTTTTATGTGGGACATGTATAATATTAGTATGTTTTGCTGTAAGTGTGGTGTTCATTTGTATCTGCTCTGGCAACACTATAACTCTTGAATTTCTGGAGGGGAGAGGGGCAGAGAGGATGAGAGAGAGTGTGAGAGGGAGAGAGGGAGAGAGATATCAGTGCAGGGTCAGGCTGAGATCAGCGCTCACAGCAAGCAGGAGGTGAGACTGGTGAATTTTGAGCCGGAGGCCCCAGTGCAGCAGGCAGCTGTGTTGTCTTTAGGGAGCAGACAGGAGCTGGGGCACACTGAACCAGTAGACAGACTGCCAGTGACCCTGCTAGGCCCCAGGAGTGACACATCTCGGATTCTTTCTCCTCTTCCTGTGTGCTTTCACTCGGCTTGAAATAAAACTGTTGGCTCAGCTGCATTTACTCCACATCTCAAGGGCTGAAGAGATTAAGTTCCTTCAGCCCCTCGTTGGTTTTTCAGCAAGAGCCCCGACTGCGTTAAAAGCATTTCATTGCCGACAACCACCGCTGTATGCGCTATTGTTGTGCACCTGATAAATAAACCTTGATTGATTGATTGACTCACATGATGCAGCCCAGGGGCAGCCTGGTGCTGCATTAGTTACCATTGCTGCCTTACAGCGCTGGGTGCTGTCTGTGTGGAGTTCGTATGTTCTCCCCGTGTTTGTGTGGCTTTCCTCTGGGTGCTCTGGTTTCCTTCCACAGTCCAAAGACAAACTGGTAAGGTACTGGCTTCTGGGAAAACTGGCCCAGGTGTGTGTGTGTCTGCCCAGTGTTGGACCGGTGTCCTGTGCAGGGTGTATCCTGCCTTGTGCCTGGTGCCTTTCAGGATAGGCTCCAGCTTCCCCATGATCCTGGATTTGGTATTTGGAAAATTCATGGATGGGTGAATTGCTATTCATACTCTTTTTAATGGACACGGAAGAATTTCTGAAAACTGCAGCATCAATCTGTCGGTCTGCCCAGTCGTGGAACTTGCATTCGGCACACAAACGGCATGTCCTGGACACCTCCCCCTGCCTTGCAAACGACAACACTGACTTTTAAATCTTTTCCCGGACGCTTCTGGAAAAGTATCAGAACCACCACAGATCACATGAGTATGCAGTTCATGGAAATTCTATGGAGTTCAGTTAATTCCTGAAAGCGAATTCACAGACGTTAAGCGGAGCAACTGGAGCTAAATCCTTCTCATGCCTGAAGTGTGGTAAACAGCGCCCCCTGCTGCCTGACTTATGTATGTTCCTCGAGAATCCTCACCCGCAGGGAGCAGCAGGGAATTGGAGGCCAGCTGATCACAGGGCTGGGGCTTTGCACTTTTACTGTTTTACTTTTACGCTTTACTGTTTAACAGGGGAACAGCCCCCTGTGTGTCTAACACAGACGTGCAATTGAGCAAGGGTGTGTTTGAGAAAGGTGGGGGGAGGCAGGGGCCCCCCCCGTGGAGCCGCTGCAGGGGACGCAGAGGACATGAGGGCGGGTCAGGAGAGCCGGGAGGGAAGAGGATGTCAGCTCTGTCACAGAGCAGTGCATCCAATGTACAACACCAGCGCAGCACAGTCAGCTCTAAGCCACGCCGGAGAGGTACGAGGACCGAGACCGGGCTGGCCGGGTTTCACGCAGAAGAGGTACGAGGACCGAGACCAGGCCGGCCGGGTTTCACGCCGAAGAGGTACGAGGACCGAGACCGGGCTGGCTGGGTTTCACGCAGAAGAGGTACGAGGACCGAGACCGATCCGGCTGGGTTTCATATTGAAGAGGTACGAGGACCTAGACAGGGCTGGCTGGGTTTCACGCAGAAGAGGTACGAGGACCGAGACCGATCCGGCTGGGTTTCATATTGAAGAGGTACGAGGACCTAGACAGGGCCGGCCGGGTTTCACACTGAAGAGGTACGAGGACCGAGACCGGGCCGGCCGGGTTTCATACTGAAGAGGTACGAGGACCGAGACCGGGCCGGCCGGGTTTCACACTGAAGAGGTACGAGGACCGAGACCGGGCCGGCCGGGTTTCACACAGGAGAGGTACGAGCTCTTAAAACCAGTCAGTGGAGCTCTGGTAAAGAAAGGATACTGCTCATAAGAGTAGGATCTTTGGGGGCTCACCAAGTTGTGTTCAGATACTGGGAGAAACCCATGCACAGACAGGGGTCTGATCTTGGACAAACAATACAGACCATTGGGTCTTACTGTGGTCACAACTCAAGCTATGGTTAAATACAGTGCGAATGGATTAATTTTGATTGGCGATATTAATGTCTCTAGGGAATAGGCAGATCCTGTTTAAGCAACATGACAATGATAGACGTTAGTGTTGCTGAATGAGAGCCTCAGATCAGTTGTTTAAAACTTTACTCAGAGGGTGGTGGGAGTGTGGAACAAGCTGCCCAGTAAAATTGGCTTCTTTCAAGAAACAGCTGGATGAGACCCTCGGACTCAGATTTAAAACACAGAAGCTGTCTGAAACAAGCTGCCCAGCCATGTCATTGAGGACACATCTCAAGGAATCTTCAACAAACAGCTGGATCAATAGACACTCGTGTATCTATAAGCTGTTATCTATATAGCAGCGACCAAATGAGTGCACTGGGTCGAAAGGCTGAGTTCTCGTTTAGAGTTTTCTGATGGTCTTATTAGCACTCAATTCAATTTTTAATTCAAACAGCTTTATTGGCATGACCAATGAATTAGAGTGCAGCCAAAGCAAACACAATTAACAAAACATCTACAGGCATTTACAACACAAACACATCATAAGGCTTTTACGTAAAACATCGAGCATTATTAAGAGATAGGCTCACTGTTCCTCAGGCTGTACCAGGAGTTCACTTTCTAGGCTGCCAGTGCAAGCGAGTTCCTTCCCCCCTCTGATTCTGATCTGATTCTGGCAGGTGTACAGTACTCCTTCACCAACATGGCGGCACGCTGACTTCATTTGTCGTTGCTGCGTGGTGATTGGACACTCCCCGACGAGGGACGGCCTATCGCAGTCTGCGTTGCTGGGACGTGGCGGGCTCGCGGGTAGTGGAACAGTGTGTTTATGGAAAGATGGAGACGCTGAGCTGCGATTTCAACGATTTAGTGAAGATAAAGAAGGACCTGATCGCCGTGGTCGCCCTGTGCCGGGAGAGAGGGCTGGCGCACAGCGTGAAATGGTGAAGGCGGTTCGGCCGGGGTGTCTGTGAGGTGACGGAGGGGCTCCGGCACTGGTCGTTATTGCGGCATGTTATTATTTTATTTCCACGTTCTTTCCGTGAGCGGAACTAGAGCCAAGGAAAGTGCCAGTTTGTTCTGCGAGGTTGTGTGGAGGCAGAGGTGGGCTTGTGTCGCGTCCTGTTGCTGTTTGCATAAACTGTTCTTGTTTCCAGTCGGAAGTCGAGGCTACATCTTGTTGCCTCCGAACAGAGCTCATGCACTTAACTTATTCTCTTCTCGTTTCTGTTCCTTAAGAGCTGTTGGAAAAAGAGCGTGAATCAGTGGTCCGTTTTGCTGTTTGCCTTGCTGCTTTCTGTTCGTGGTCTGTCACTCGGGTCTTCTCAAGCAAAGACCTGGAGACAATTACTGACCAGCAGCGACCCTGGAATCTCTTCCTTCTTCTCCTCCTCCTGTCTGTCTTCCGGACCCTGACACTGCTGTCTGTCTCTGTGGGTTTCAGGGCGTCGGAGCTGGCCTTTGCCCTGAGCCCCCTCCCCATGAGTGAGCTGCCCCCACCGCCCCCCTTCACAGAGGTGGGTCTCTATGTGCGTCTCTCTCTGTGTCTGTCTGACTGTGTGTGCGTCTCTCTCTGTGTCTGTCTGACTGTGTGTGCGTCTCTCTCTGTGTGCGTCTCTCTCTGTGTCTCTCTGACTGACAGTTTGTGTGTGTCTCTCTCTGATTGACTGTGTGCGCGTCTCTCTCTGTGACATGTCCCCTGTGGTCGTGCTCTCTGTCCGTGGCCCCGGGTCCCTGGTTTCATCAGTGGCGCTGTCTCCTCTCTGCAGGAGGACGCCCAGGACCTGGACACCTACGCCCTGGCCAAGTCCTACTTCGACCTGAAGGAGTATGACCGCGCCGCCTACTTCCTGCGCGGCTGCCGCAGCCAGAAGGCCTACTTCCTGTACATGTACTCCCGCTACCTGGTGAGGCGGAGCGCCCTCCTTCTGGCTCCTGCCCTTATCGCGGGATTGAGATTGGGATTGAGCCCTAGGGTTGAAAGATGGGGGCAAGGACAGGAGACGGAGCAGCTCCTGGCTGTGTGTTTATCCTGTGTCCAGGAGCTGAAGGACAGGAGACGGAGCAGCTCCTGGCTGTGTGTTTATCCTGTGTCCAGGAGCTGAAGGACAGGAGACGGAGCAGCTCCTGGCTGTGTGTTTATCTTGTGTCCAGGAGCTGAAGGACAGGAGACGGAGCAGCTCCTGGCTGTGTGTTTATCCTGTGTCCAGGGGCTGAAGGACAGGGGACGGAGCAGCTCCTGGCTGTGTGTTTATCCTGTGCCCTGGGGCTGATAGACGGGAGCAGGGATAGGAGACGGAGCAGCTCCTGGCTGTGTGTTTATCCTGTGCCCTGGGGCTGATAGACGGGAGCAGGGATAGGAGACGGAGCAGCTCCTGGCTGTGTGTTTATCCTGTGCCCTGGGGCTGATAGACGGGAGCAGGGATAGGAGACGGAGCAGCTCCTGGCTTTGTGTTTATTCTGCACCTGGGGGTGACAGACGGGAGCAGGGATAGGAGCTGTGTGTGCCGCAGGCAGTAGAATCTCAGGCACAGTGGGGCAATCAGGAAGTCTCCGATGCAGCTGCCCCCCTGCTGCAGTTTCTGAGCTCTCCCTGTGCTGTGTATCCATTCCTGTGGCCTGTATCCATAGGGAGAAGCCGCTGGTAATGTGGCACCTGCGCAGAGCCCGTCTCTCGCAGGTACAGACGGCCTGCGCTATCCTGACTGCACCGACAGGCAGGAGGAAGCCAGCCTCTCGGGGCCGTGAGGGAGGGTCCTCTAATACAGTCCAGCTGTCTCTTCTTTCTCCGCAGTCCGGGGAGAAGAAGAAGGACGACGAGACCGTGGACAGTCTGGGTGAGGGGATCCGCCGCTGTGCCTCCCTCTGCCGTGTCCGGCTTGGCTGGTGTGGTGGCCCCCGGCTCAAGGCTGCGTGTGTGTGTGTGTGTGTGCTGTGATTCGCAGGGCCGCTGGAGAAGGGTCAGGTGCGGAACGAGGTCCTCAGGGAGCTGCGAGTGGAGCTGAGCAAGAAACACAGAGCAGGAGAGCTGGACGGGTTCACTCTGTACCTGTGAGTAACACTGTACTACTGTAATACCGTGCAGCAGTAACACTGTAGCTCAGAGGAACAGCAGGAGAGCTGGACGGGTTCACTCTGTACCTGTGAGTAACACTGTACTACTGTAATACTGTGCAGCAGTGACACTGTAGCTCAGAGGAACAGCAGGAGAGCTGGACGGGTTCACTCTGTACCTGTGAGTAACACTGTACTACTGTAATACTGTGCAGCAGTGACACTGTAGCTCAGAGGAACAGCAGGAGAGCTGGACGGGTTCACTCTGTACCTGTGAGTAACACCGTACTACTGTAATACTGTGCAGCAGTGACACTGTAGCTCAGAGGAACAGCAGGAGAGCTGGACGGGTTCACACTGTACCTGTGAGTAACACTGTACTACTGTAATACTGTGCAGCAGTGACACTGTAGCTCAGAGGAACAGCAGGAGAGCTGGACGGGTTCACACTGTACCTGTGAGTAACACTGTACTACTGTAATACTGTGCAGCAGTGACACTGTAGCTCAGAGGAACAGCAGGAGAGCTGGACGGGTTCACACTGTACCTGTGAGTAACACTGTACTACTGTAATACTGTGCAGCAGTGACACTGTAGCTCAGAGGAACAGCAGGAGAGCTGGACGGGTTCACACTGTACCTGTGAGTAACACTGTACTACTGTAATACTGTGCAGCAGTGACACTGTAGCTCAGAGGAACAGCAGGAGAGCTGGACGGGTTCACTCTGTACCTGTGAGTAACACTGTACTACTGTAATACTGTGCAGCAGTGACACTGTAGCTCAGAGGAACAGCAGGAGAGCTGGACGGGTTCACTCTGTACCTGTGAGTAACACTGTACTACTGTAATACTGTGCAGCAGTGACACTGTAGCTCAGAGGAACAGCAGGAGAGCTGGACGGGTTCACACTGTACCTGTGAGTAACACTGTACTACTGTAATACTGTGTAGCAGTGACACTGTAGCTCAGAGGAACAGCAGGAGAGCTGGACGGGTTCACACTGTACCTGTGAGTAACACTGTACTACTGTAATACCGTGCAGCAGTGACACTGTAGCTCAGAGGAACAGCAGGAGAGCTGGACGGGTTCACACTGTACCTGTGAGTAACACTGTACTACTGTAATACCGTGCAGCAGTGACACTGTAGCTCAGAGGAACAGCAGGAGAGCTGGACGGGTTCACATACCTGTGAGTAACACTGTACTACTGTAATACTGTGCAGCAGTGACACTGTAGCTCAGACGAACAGCAGGAGAGCTTGAGGGGTTCACTCTGTACCTGTGAGTAACACCGTACTACTGTAATACTGTGCAGCAGTGACACTGTAGCTCAGACGAACAGCAGGAGAGCTGGACGGGTTCACACTGTACCTGTGAGTAACACTGTACTACTGTAATACTGTGCAGCAGTGACACTGTAGCTCAGAGGAACAGCAGGAGAGCTGGACGGGTTCACTCTGTACCTGTGAGTAACACTGTACTACTGTAATACTGTGCAGCAGTGACACTGTAGCTCAGAGGAACAGCAGGAGAGCTGGACGGGTTCACACTGTACCTGTGAGTAACACTGTACTACTGTAATACTGTGCAGCAGTGACACTTTAGCTCAGAGAAGCAGCAGGTGAGCTGGACAGGTTCACACTACTACGCTGTCCTGCTGTAATACTGTGGAGCAGGTACTGTGTACACAGTGATTACTGGCTGATATTGATTCCCTGTGATCCTCTGTAAGTAGGTATTCTCTGTGCACAGGGATTACAGGGTCATGTTGATAATTGTCCCTCTCTGCAGGTATGGGGTGGTTCTGCGGAAGCTGGATCTGCTGAAGGAGGCTGTGGAGGTGTTTGTGGAGGCAACTCACTGTCTCCCTCTGCACTGGGGCGCCTGGCTGGAGCTGTGCAACCTCGTCACCAGCATAGAGATGGTACATTACTGGAGCACACTCGGACTGCAGTACACACACTGGCACAGTCCTGCAGCACACTCAGACTGTAATACACACACTGGCACAGTCCTGCAGCACACTCAGACTGTAATACACACCCTGGCACAGTCCTGCAGCACACTCGGACTGTAATACACACCCTGGCACAGTCCTGCAGCACACTCGGACTGTAATACACACACTGGCACAGTCCTGCAGCACACTCGGACTGTAATACACACCCTGGCACAGTCCTGCAGCACACTCGGACTGTAATACACACCCTGGCACAGTCCTGCAGCACACTCGGACTGTAATACACACCCTGGCACAGTCCTGCAGCACACTCGGACTGTAATACACACACTGGCACAGTCCTGCAGCACACTCGGACTGTAATACACACCCTGGCACAGTCCTGCAGCACACTCAGACTGTAATACACACACTGGCACAGTCCTGCAGCACACTCGGACTGCAATACACACCCTGACGCGGTCCTGCAGCACACTCAGACTGTAATACACACCCTGACGCGGTCCTGCAGCACACTCGGACTGTAATACACACCCTGGCACAGTCCTGCAGCACACTCGGACTGTAATACACACCCCGGCGCGGTCCTGCAGCACACTCAGACTGTAATACACACACTGGCGCAGTCCTGCAGCACACTCAGACTGTAATACACACACTGGCGCGGTCCTGCAGCACACTCAGACTGTAATACACACCCTGGAACAGTCCTGCAGCACACTCAGACTGTAATACACACACTGGCACAGTCCTGCAGCACACTCAGACTGTAATACACACCCTGGCACAGTCCTGCAGCACACTCGGACTGTAATACACACCCTGGCACAGTCCTGCAGCACACTCGGACTGTAATACACACCCTGGCACAGTCCTGCAGCACACTCGGACTGCAATACACACCCCGGCGCGGTCCTGCAGCACACTCAGACTGTAATACACACCCCGGCGCGGTCCTGCAGCACACTCAGACTGTAATACACACCCTGGAACAGTCCTGCAGCACACTCAGACTGTAATACACACACTGGCACAGTCCTGCAGCACACTCAGACTGTAATACACACCCTGGCACAGTCCTGCAGCACACTCGGACTGTAATACACACCCTGGCACAGTCCTGCAGCACACTCGGACTGTAATACACACCCTGGCACAGTCCTGCAGCACACTCAGACTGTAATACACACCCTGACTGTAATACACACCCTGGCACAGTCCTGCAGCACACTCGGACTGTAATACACACCCTGGCACAGTCCTGCAGCACACTCAGACTGTAATACACACACTGGCGCAGTCCTGCAGCACACTCGGACTGCAATACACACCCTGGCACAGTCCTGCAGCACACTCGGACTGTAATACACACCCTGGCACAGTCCTGCAGCACACTCAGACTGTAATACACACCCTGACTGTAATACAACCCTGGCACAGTCCTGCAGCACACTCAGACTGTAATACACACCCTGGCACAGTCCTGCAGCACACTCGGACTGTAATACACACCCTGGCACGGTCCTGCAGCACACTCAGACTGTAATACACACCCCGGCGCGGTCCTGCAGCACACTCAGACTGTAATACACACACTGGCACAGTCCTGCAGCACACTCGGACTGTAATACACACACTGGCACAGTCCTGCAGCACACTCGGACTGTAATACACACCCTGGCACAGTCCTGCAGCACACTCGGACTGTAATACACACCCTGGCACAGTCCTGCAGCACACTCGGACTGTAATACACACCCTGACACAGTCCTGCAGCACACTCGGACTGTAATACACACCCTGACACAGTCCTGCAGCACACTCGGACTGTAATACACACACTGGCACAGTCCTGCAGCACACTCGGACTGTAATACACACCCCGGCACAGTCCTGCAGCACACTCGGACTGTAATACACACCCTGGCGTGGTCCTGCAGCACACTCGGACTGTAATACACACCCCGACACAGTCCTGCAGCACACTCGGACTGTAATACACACCCCGACACAGTCCTGCAGCACACTCGGACTGTAATACACACCCCGACACGGTCCTGCAGCACACTCGGACTGCAATACACACCCCGGCACGGTCCTGCAGCACACTCGGACTGTAATACACACCCCGGCACGGTCCTGCAGCACACTCGGACTGTAATACACACCCTGGCACGGTCCTGCAGCACACTCGGACTGCAATACACACACTGGCACGGTCCTGCAGCACACCCTGACTGTAATACACACACTGGCACAGTCCTGCAGCACACTCGGACTGTAATACACACCCTGGCACAGTCCTGCAGCACACTCGGACTGTAATACACACCCTGGCACAGTCCTGCAGCACACTCGGACTGTAATACACACCCTGGCACAGTCCTGCAGCACACTCGGACTGCAATACACACACTGGCACAGTCCTGCAGCACACTCAGACTGTAATACACACCCTGGCACGGTCCTGCAGCACACTCGGACTGTAATACACACCCTGGCACAGTCCTGCAGCACACTCGGACTGTAATACACACCCTGACTGTAATACACACCCTGGCACAGTCCTGCAGCACACTCAGACTGTAATACACACCCCGGCACGGTCCTGCAGCACACTCAGACTGTAATACACACACTGGCACAGTCCTGCAGCACACTCGGACTGTAATACACACACTGGCACAGTCCTGCAGCACACTCAGACTGTAATACACACCCTGGCACAGTCCTGCAGCACACTCGGACTGTAATACACACCCTGGCACAGTCCTGCAGCACACTCGGACTGTAATACACACCCCGGCACAGTCCTGCAGCACACTCGGACTGTAATACACACCCCGGCACGGTCCTGCAGCACACTCGGACTGTAATACACACCCCGGCACGGTCCTGCAGCACACTCGGACTGTAATACACACACTGGCACGGTCCTGCAGCACACTCGGACTGTAATACACACCCTGGCACGGTCCTGCAGCACACTCGGACTGTAATACACACACTGGCACGGTCCTGCAGCACACTCGGACTGTAATACACACCCCGGCACGGTCCTGCAGCACACTCGGACTGTAATACACACCCCGGCACGGTCCTGCAGCACACTCGGACTGTAATACACACCCCGGCACGGTCCTGCAGCACACTCGGACTGTAATACACACCCCGGCACGGTCCTGCAGCACACTCGGACTGTAATACACACCCTGGCGCGGTCCTGCAGCACACTCGGACTGCAATACACACCCTGGCGCGGTCCTGCAGCACACTCGGACTGTAATACACACCCTGGCACGGTCCTGCAGCACACTCGGACTGTAATACACACCCTGGCACGGTCCTGCAGCACACTCAGACTGTAATACACACCCTGGCACGGTCCTGCAGCACACTCAGACTGTAATACACACCCCGGCACAGTCCTGCAGCACACTCAGACTGTAATACACACCCCGGCACAGTCCTGCAGCACACTCAGACTGTAATACACACCCCGGCACAGTCCTGCAGCACACTCAGACTGTAATACACACCCCGGCGCGGTCCTGCAGCACACTCAGACTGTAATACACACCCCGGCGCGGTCCTGCAGCACACTCAGACTGTAATACACACCCCGGCGCGGTCCTGCAGCACACTCAGACTGTAATACACACCCTGTCACAGTCCTGCAGCACACTCAGACTGTAATACACACCCCGGCGCGGTCCTGCAGCACACTCAGACTGTAATACACACCCTGGCACAGTCCTGCAGCACACTCAGACTGTAATACACACCCTGGCACGGTCCTGCAGCACACTCGGACTGTAATACACACCCTGGCGCGGTCCTGCAGCACACTCGGACTGTAATACACACCCTGGCACAGTCCTGCAGCACACTCGGACTGTAATACACACCCCGGCGCGGTCCTGCAGCACACTCAGACTGTAATACACACACTGGCACAGTCCTGCAGCACACTCGGACTGTAATACACACCCTGGCACAGTCCTGCAGCACACCCTGACTGTAATACACACCCTGACGTGGTCCTGCAGCACACCCTGACTGTAATACACACCCTGGCACAGTCCTGCAGCACACTCAGACTGTAATACACACTCTGGCACAGTCCTGCAGCACACTCAGACTGTAATACACACACTGGCACAGTCCTGCAGCACACTCGGACTGTAATACACACCCTGGCACAGTCCTGCAGCACACTCGGACTGTAATACACACCCTGGCACAGTCCTGCAGCACACTCAGACTGTAATACACACCCTGACTGTAATACACACCCTGGCACAGTCCTGCAGCACACTCAGACTGTAATACACACCCTGGCACAGTCCTGCAGCACACTCAGACTGTAATACACACCCTGACGTGGTCCTGTAGCACACTCGGACTGCAATACACACCCTGGCACAGTCCTGCAGCACACTCGGACTGTAATACACACACTGGCACAGTCCTGCAGCACACTCGGACTGTAATACACACCCTGGCACAGTCCTGCAGCACACTCAGACTGTAATACACACCCTGACGTGGTCCTGTAGCACACTCGGACTGCAATACACACCCTGGCACAGTCCTGCAGCACACTCGGACTGTAATACACACACTGGCACAGTCCTGCAGCACACTCGGACTGTAATACACACCCTGGCACGGTCCTGCAGCACACTCGGACTGTAATACACACCCTGGCACGGTCCTGCAGCACACTCGGACTGTAATACTCACCCTGGCACGGTCCTGCAGCACACTCGGACTGTAATACACACACTGGCACGGTCCTGCAGCACACTCGGACTGTAATACACACCCTGGCACGGTCCTGCAGCACACTCGGACTGTAATACACACCATGGCACAGTCCTGCAGCACACTCGGACTGTAATACACACCCTGGCACAGTCCTGCAGCACACTCGGACTGCAATACACACCCTGGCACAGTCCTGCAGCACACTCGGACTGCAATACACACCCTGGCACAGTCCTGCAGCACACTCGGACTGCAATACACACCCTGGCACAGTCCTGCAGCACACTCGGACTGCAATACACACCCTGGCACAGTCCTGCAGCACACTCGGACTGCAATACACACCCTGGCACAGTCCTGCAGCACACTCGGACTGCAATACACACCCCGACGTGGTCCTGCAGCACACTCGGACTGTAATACACACCCCGGCACGGTCCTGCAGCACACTCGGACTGTAATACACACCCCGGCACGGTCCTGCAGCACACTCGGACTGTAATACACACCCTGGCACGGTCCTGCAGCACACTCGGACTGTAATACACACCCTGGCACGGTCCTGCAGCACACTCGGACTGTAATACACACCCTGGCACGGTCCTGCAGCACACTCGGACTGTAATACACACACTGGCACGGTCCTGCAGCACACCCTGACTGTAATACACACCCTGGGACGGTCCTGCAGCACACTCGGACTGTAATACACACCCTGGGACGGTCCTGCAGCACACTCGGACTGTAATACACACCCTGGCACGGTCCTGCAGCACACTCGGACTGTAATACACACCCTGGCACGGTCCTGCAGCACACTCGGACTGCAGTACACACACTGGCACGGTCCTGCAGCACACTCGGACTGTAATACACACCCTGGCACAGTCCTGCAGCACACCCTGACTGTAATACACACACTGGCGCGGTCCTGCAGCACACTCGGACTGTAATACACACCCTGGCACAGTCCTGCAGCACACTCGGACTGTAATACACACCCTGGCACAGTCCTGCAGCACACTCAGACTGTAATACACACCCTGACGTGGTCCTGCAGCACACTCAGACTGTAATACACACCCTGACTGTAATACACACACTGGCACAGTCCTGCAGCACACTCGGACTGTAATACACACACTGGCACAGTCCTGCAGCACACTCGGACTGTAATACACACACTGGCACAGTCCTGCAGCACACTCGGACTGTAATACACACACTGGCACAGTCCTGCAGCACACTCGGACTGTAATACACACACTGGCACAGTCCTGCAGCACACTCGGACTGTAATACACACCCTGGCGCGGTCCTGCAGCACACTCAGACTGTAATACACACCCTGACTGTAATACACACACTGGCACAGTCCTGCAGCACACTCGGACTGTAATACACACCCCGGCACAGTCCTGCAGCACACTCAGACTGTAATACACACCCTGGCACGGTCCTGCAGCACACTCGGACTGTAATACACACCCTGGCGCGGTCCTGCAGCACACTCGGACTGTAATACACACACTGGCACAGTCCTGCAGCACACTCGGACTGTAATACACACCCTGGCACAGTCCTGCAGCACACTCGGACTGTAATACACACCCTGACTGTAATACACACCCTGACTGTAATACACACACTGGCACAGTCCTGCAGCACACTCGGACTGTAATACACACCCTGGCACAGTCCTGCAGCACACTCGGACTGTAATACACACACTGGCACAGTCCTGCAGCACACTCGGACTGCAATACACACCCTGGCACAGTCCTGCAGCACACTCGGACTGTAATACACACACTGGCACAGTCCTGCAGCACACTCGGACTGTAATACACACCCTGGCGCGGTCCTGCAGCACACTCAGACTGTAATACACACCCTGACTGTAATACACACACTGGCACAGTCCTGCAGCACACTCGGACTGTAATACACACACTGGCACAGTCCTGCAGCACACTCGGACTGTAATACACACCCTGGCACGGTCCTGCAGCACACTCGGACTGTAATACACACCCTGGCACAGTCCTGCAGCACACTCGGACTGTAATACACACCCTGGCACGGTCCTGCAGCACACTCGGACTGTAATACACACCCTGGCACGGTCCTGCAGCACACTCGGACTGTAATACACACCCTGGCACAGTCCTGCAGCACACTCGGACTGTAATACACACCCTGGCACGGTCCTGCAGCACACTCGGACTGTAATACACACCCTGGCACGGTCCTGCAGCACACTCGGACTGTAATACACACCCTGGCACAGTCCTGCAGCACACTCGGACTGTAATACACACCCTGACTGTAATACACACCCTGACTGTAATACACACACTGGCACAGTCCTGCAGCACACTCGGACTGTAATACACACCCTGGCACAGTCCTGCAGCACACTCGGACTGTAATACACACACTGGCACAGTCCTGCAGCACACTCGGACTGTAATACACACACTGGCACAGTCCTGCAGCACACTCGGACTGTAATACACACACTGGCACAGTCCTGCAGCACACTCAGACTGTAATACACACCCTGGCGCGGTCCTGCAGCACACCCTGACTGTAATACACACCCTGACTGTAATACACACCCTGGCACAGTCCTGCAGCACACTCGGACTGTAATACACACCCTGGCACAGTCCTGCAGCACACTCGGACTGTAATACACACACTGGCACAGTCCTGCAGCACACTCGGACTGTAATACACACCCTGGCACAGTCCTGCAGCACACTCGGACTGCAATACACACCCTGGCACAGTCCTGCAGCACACTCGGACTGTAATACACACCCTGGCACAGTCCTGCAGCACACTCGGACTGTAATACACACCCTGGCACAGTCCTGCAGCACACTCAGACTGTAATACACACCCTGGCGCGGTCCTGCAGCACACTCAGACTGTAATACACACCCTGACTGTAATACACACCCTGACTGTAATACACACACTGGCACAGTCCTGCAGCACACTCGGACTGTAATACACACCCTGGCACAGTCCTGCAGCACACTCGGACTGTAATACACACACTGGCACAGTCCTGCAGCACACTCGGACTGTAATACACACACTGGCACAGTCCTGCAGCACACTCGGACTGTAATACACACCCTGGCACAGTCCTGCAGCACACTCGGACTGCAATACACACCCTGGCACAGTCCTGCAGCACACTCGGACTGTAATACACACCCTGGCGCGGTCCTGCAGCACACTCGGACTGTAATACACACCCTGGCACAGTCCTGCAGCACACTCAGACTGTAATACACACACTGGCACAGTCCTGCAGCACACTCGGACTGTAATACACACCCTGGCGCAGTCCTGTAGCACACTCGGACTGCAATACACACCCTGGCACGGTCCTGCAGCACACTCGGACTGTAATACACACCCTGGCGCGGTCCTGCAGCACACTCGGACTGTAATACACACCCTGGCGCGGTCCTGCAGCACACTCGGACTGTAATACACACCCTGGCGCGGTCCTGCAGCACACTCGGACTGTAATACACACCCTGGCACGGTCCTGCAGCACACTCGGACTGCAATACACACACTGGCACGGTCCTGCAGCACACTCGGACTGTAATACACACCCTGGCACAGTCCTGCAGCACACTCGGACTGTAATACACACCCTGGCACAGTCCTGCAGCACACTCGGACTGTAATACACACCCTGGCACAGTCCTGCAGCACACTCGGACTGTAATACACACCCTGGCACAGTCCTGCAGCACACTCGGACTGTAGTAATAGTAGTGGTGCACTCTGATACAGTAGTCATGTGGTAGTGATGCACTCTTGATAAAGTAGTCATGTGGTTGTGGTGCACTCTAATACAGTGGGTATATGGTAGTGGTGCACTCTTGATATAGTAGTCATGTGGTAGTGGTGCACACTGAAACAGTAGCCATGTAATGCACACTCCCTGGTTCCCTCTGCAGCTGAAGACCCTCTCTCTCCCAGACTGCTGGATCAAGGACTTCTTCCTGGCCCACATGTACACAGAGCTGCAGATGATCACAGAGGCCCTGCAGAAATACCAGAGCCTGATTGACATCGGCTTCTCCAAGAGCACCTACATCATCTCCCAGATCGCCGTTGCCTACCACAACATCCGTGGTAAGGACTGTGAGCGCTCGCCCTCTCCCTCGCTCCGCCTCTCTCCTCTTCTCACTCCCTGATAGTTAATCTGTTCATCTGTGTGAGCTCCTGTCTGTCTGTCTCCTCTCACACATACCGACCAGGCTCTGTCTGTGTTTAATGTCTAGTTCATCTGTGTGAGCCCCTGTCTGTCTGTCTCCTCTCCCAGATATTGACCAAGCGCTGTCTGTGTTCAATGAGCTGAGAGAGCAGGACCCCTATCGCATCGAGAACATGGACACCTTCTCCAACCTGCTGTACGTCAGGGTGAGGCTCCTTAGCGTTCAGTTTTATTTTTCCTTACAGCCTCATCACTTTTAACACCAGACTCTACTGTCTGCAGCATGAAAGACCAGAATGTGCCCCGCGGGGGCTCCTCTCCCTGCCCCGGTGTTGTTGTCGTTACTGTTATTAATTGCTTTCACTGTCAGGGTCGGAACCTTCTTATCCTTCTCTTTTCCCTTCTGCCAGAGTATGAAACCAGAGCTGAGCTATCTGGCTCACAACCTGTGTGAGATCGACAAGTACCGTGTGGAGACCTGCTGTGTCATCGGTGAGTGTGCTCCAGAGAACACCCAGGGCTGGTCTGGACAGGTGTGAGGGAGAGAGGGCAAGGTTCACTGTAGCCCTGCACACGGGTCTAGGTGGTGGGATTCATTGAGGGTCCTGACAGTGCTCTCTTGCTCTCAGGTAACTACTACAGTCTGCGCTCACAGCATGAAAAGGCTGCGCTGTACTTCCAGAGAGCACTGAAGTTGAACCCACGCTGCCTGGGTGCCTGGACACTCATGGGTCATGAGTACATGGAGATGAAGAACACGTCTGCAGCCATACAGGCCTACAGGTAATACACACCTGGAGTCCAGGTAATACACTACAGCACACCTCTAATACAGGTAATACACACGTACAGGTAATATACTACAGCACACCTCTAATACAGGTAATAGACACCTGGAGTACAGGTAATATACTACAGCACACCTCTAATACAGGTAATACACACCTGGAGTACAGGTAATACTGTACAGCACACCTCTAATACAGGTAATACACACCTGGAGTACAGGTAATATACTACAGCACACCTCTAATACAGGTAATACACACCTGGAGTACAGGTAATACTGTACAGCACACCTCTAATACAGGTAATACACACCTTCAGTACAGGTAATATACTACAGCACACCTCTAATACAGGTAATATACACCTGCAGTACAGGTAATATACTACAGCACACCTCTAATACAGGTAATACACACCTGGTGTCCAGGTAATACTGTACAGCACACCTATAAAACAGACCCACATATCACACATGTTACTTAACAGATAGAACTCTGCACACATCTGTGTGGAGTTTGAATGTTCTTCCCATGTTCACTTGGCTTTCCTCCAGGTGCTCCCTCAGTCTGAAGACATGCTTGTAGGTTAATTGGCTTCTGGAAAAATTAGCCCTGGTGTGAGAGTGCACGGGTCTGTGTCTGTGTGTGTGCCCTGCGATGGACTGGCGTCCCATCCAGGGTGTTCCCAGGCTTGCTCCTGTTGCCTGCTGGGATAGGCTCCAGCTACCCTGCGACCCTGCGCTGCATGAGGTGATTAGAAGAGGGGTGGCTGGGTGGATAGCTCCCCTGTCCTGAGGGTGACGTCAGTGCGCACCTGTACAACGGCGTGCTGATTTTTGCAGGCATGCGATCGAGGTGAACAAGAGGGATTACCGGGCCTGGTATGGGCTGGGACAGACCTACGAGATCCTCAAGATGCCCTTCTACTGCCTGTACTACTACCGCCGAGCGCACCAGCTGAGGTCAGTCTGCGCGCCCGTGTGGGCCGGCCGCCTCGCGCCCTGTAACTCTGCGTCCTGTCACAGTGCGTCTGTCCCGCAGGCCCAACGACTCGCGGATGCTGGTGGCGCTGGGGGAGTGCTACGAGAAGCTGTCGCAGCACGTGGAGGCCAAGAAGGTACTGGGCCGTGTGTTCGACCAGGCGGTGGCGCTGTGCTGGGGTTTACAGGCAGGAGCGCTGCTCGCTCCAGAGTCAGTGGGACAGCCCTGGGGAGGTCTGTGTCCCAGTGGCATGATGGGGTGTGCAGGTTTCAGACTGTGTTTACAGGCAGGAGCGCTCACTCCAGAGTCAGTGGGACAGCCCTGGGGAGGTCTGTGTCCCAGTGGCATGATGGGGTGTGCAGGTTTCAGACTGTGTTTACGGGCAGGAGCACTGCTCTCTCCAGAGTCAGTGGGACAGCCCTGGGGAGGTCTGTGTCCCAGTGGCATGATGGGGTGTGCAGGTTTCAGACTGTGTTTACAGGCAGGAGCACTGCTCTCTCCAGAGTCAGTGGGACAGCCCTGGGGGAGGTCTGTGAGGTCTGTGTCCCAGTGGCACGATGGGGTGTGCAGGTTTCAGACTGTGGCTGCAGTCTGGAGCTCATTGCTAGCGGTGGTGGTAACGTGTTTCTGTACTCTGTGTGCCAGTGTTACTGGAGGGCGCACTCGGTGGGAGACGTGGAGAGGATGGCCCTGCTCAAGCTGGCTAAGTGAGTACCTGTCCGTCACGCCCCGTCTCTGCCTGTGTCTCCTTGTCGTAGTCTTCGTCTGCACCCTTGTCTCTCCGTCTTCCCGAGCTTTCATCCTGCGTGGTACAGTACATGGAGGGGTGTGTCTACTGCACATGTGTCTGCGACAAGGCGTTTGTTCCACTGAACACAGTGTTGCACTACAGTGTACAATACAGCTGCAGTACAGTGCAGTGTGCGTCTGCAGTGCGGTGTGTGCGTGGTACGATGTGCAGTGTGTGTGGTGCAGTTCAGTGTGTGCATGTGGTACGATGTTCAGTGTGTGCGTGTGGTACAATGTGCGGTGTGTTCAGTTCGGTGTGTGCGTGTGGTACGATGTGCAGTGTGTGCGTGTGGTACAATGTGCGGTGTGTTCAGTTCGGTGTGTGCGTGTGGTACGATGTGCAGTGTGTGCGTGTGGTACAATGTGCGGTGTGTTCAGTTCGGTGTGTGCGTGTGGTACGATGTGCAGTGTGCACTACATTGTGGCTTTTTTCAGGCTTCATGAGCAGCTGAACGAGTCTGACCAGGCAGCTCAGTGCTACGTCATTTACATCCAGGATATCTTCTCCTGTGGGGTGAGTCTGCGCTGCCTATTTCCTGCACAACCACACGTGCTGCACGGTACGGCATTTGTGCACAGCTGTACAACTGCACAACCCTTCTTCACAGCTAATACACGCCTACTGCACAGTATAAGCACACAAAGCAATGCAATGCAGTTTTGAATGCACGTTTTCATTAGATGATCAGATCACAATTGCTGCGTGAGGACAATGTCCTAACCTGTCACTACGCATTTCCTTTCCGTAGGAGCAGCTGGAGCATGTGGAGCTGAGCACGGCGTTCAGGTATCTGGGCCAGTACTACTTCAAGAACAAGCGCTACGACGAGGCCTCTCTCTGTGCCCAGCGCTGTTGCGACTACAATGACGTGAGTCAGCCTGCGACCCGTGTCCTTCCCAGCATTCCTCAGAGTCGCGCGCAGTGTCCAGTCCATGGGGACTGTGTCAGCAGAATGGACTTAATGGGCATCACCCATGTCCGTATCGTAATGACCAGCATCTTCCTAGTCTGAAATCTCACACGATGCCGTGTGATAGATATTCACGCTGTGGCCGGTGTGTCGCGGTGCAGTGTGGTAAATATTTTATACCGCGGCCAGTGTGTCGTGGTGCTGTGTGCTAAACATTGCCTGTTTTGGCAGTAGCTGTGATATTTAAGTAGTGGTGGCTTCTGGCTGGCTGCAGCTCAGATTAAACTAACGACCCGTGTCACGTAATTGTGTGTAATTAACAGCCGTGATGTCATTTTCCCCAGGCCCGGGAGGATGGGAAGGCACTCCTGCGCCAGATCTCTCAGGTCAGAGGTCAGGGCGAGGCCCCGTCCTCTGACCTCCCTCTGCCATTTGTCTTCGGGCCACTGTCCAACAACAACACCCCTGTCCGAAGAGTGTCTCCCCTCAACCTATCCTCCGTCACCCCCTGATGGCATGACGGTATCCTCCGCCTCCCCCCCACTCCCCCCCCCCCAGCGACACCCCCACATAGCAGTGCCCCCTGGGGTGCCTGTGATGAGCCAGGCTGTGCCCTTGGTGGCTTAGGCCCCGTCTTTCCTCCCCATGTGTTTTCTGCTGTTGTGCTGGTCCTCTGTGGGGGCAGCAGCCAGGCCTACCCGAACAGCCCCCCGTCCTTCCAGTAAAGCCCCTCTGGACAGCTGTGGCGCTGGGGGCCGGCGCTTTCACTGGCTTCTCCCAGCTTTTACCAAGAAGAGTACAGCCACTCACAACTGCAACAGCCTGGTGTGCTTCTTCCCCTGAAGTACTGATCCTCTGAGGCACTCCTTCCTTCAGGTCAGGATGAGGTTCTGGATCAGAACACAGCCCCGATCTCCCACCTGCGGCCGGGACTTGAACACGGCCCCGATCTCCAGACTGCGGCCTGGATCAGAACACAGACTCTGAGTGGAGCAGATCTATTTAGGACTTGTAACCTGGGGCTGGAGCCCCTCTGTGCCCATCGACTGCCTAAACAACCACCGGGCTCCAGATCACTTCTGTAATTAAGGAGTAGCTGGAGAAAAGACTTGTAATGGGCAGGAGTCCGGGGGCCAAGCTTAACCACTGCTCCCATTTTAGTCTGTCCTTGTTCTCACACAGCAGTGCCAATTAACCAGGTAAAGTCATGGGGTCTTCCCATAATCACAGTTCAGTTGTGGACATTAAAAAAAAAAATATTTAGTGATTTTCTGAATTTCAGGATGTCTGTTTTTTTTCTTCTAATATTAACTTTACACCCAAGAGGCACTGGTTGGGGAAACGGGAGATCATGACAGAGATAAAAAAAGCACCAGTGCTTACTGAGCTGATGTTCAGTGCAGGCTCTGAGATACCAGTCCCAGCTGCCAGGAGAATCAGCAAGGCTGGATTCCTGCTGCTCTCCCCCTGCACGAGAATGTGAGTAGAGAACACCCTCCTGCTCACAGGGTGGACGGGGTGTCACACTGAGTAACAAAGGCACAACATCAGGGTGAGGGTTTGCACTCTCATTGTTTTATTTGCAGTTAGAATATTGCACAACGCCGTGAACATGCATAGGAGAACAGAACACAGCTGGAGCCGCCTCCCCCAGCAGGCGAACCAGACACTGGTGTAGACATGTCACACACACACGTATACAGAACAGCACAATACTGGTGCAGAGCATTTATAGACACTGCAGCAACACCAGCCCTCCACATCCTGCTCCCTGCTAGGCTGCACCAGAACTCTGGACCCACAGAGAAAACACAACCCTTAACTCAGGTATCATTCAAGCTGGCCTGCATTAATATCTTGCCTTCAGTTGGACACTGATCAATGGTGTCAGATCTCACCCATATGGCCATCACCATGCTGGTGCTACACAGGGCCCAGGCTCACAGACGCAAGCGCTAGCTGGTCACCATGGCGATGTGCTGGGGTCAGCCGGATCTGTCCGTTAGTGTTCGGAATCTACCCAGTCCCCTTCTCGACAGCAAACCCACATGACTCCCCAACATCCCACAGCTGGAGGGACAAGTGTGCCTGCAGAGGTCCACAGTATTAAAAAAAAAATACATAAAAAACACCAATAAAAAGAGGAGCAGGTACATAAAAACTCCCATAAAAATAAAGCTACAAATGTGATATAAAAGTGTATAAAAGATACCGTCTTATTAAATTGCAAAGGCTGTGCTCTGTGTAACAAGACCTGCCCAAAAAAAGAGCTGAATTGTCCAGTTATGCCCACAGTCCCTAGCCTGTGCCCAGCTTGCATGCCCCAGCTGCAGTGCTGTGGGGTTGGAGCCTGCTCATTTCTGTGCCAGGTTGTGTGCTGGCACAGCTCTGGAGAAGAATCCTGAATGGTTTCCTCTCGGAATACAAGCAGGGATCTTCGGGGGTCCCTGGCCGAAGTCGTTTGGCGATCACCAGGCACCTGCGTCTGGGTTAATTAAGCGCAGCGAGAGCTGCCTGGCAAGGAAGGGAACCCAGAGGAGCCGAAACTCAAGCCCCCGCATGCAGGAGGGGGCCTGCAGGCACTCGGGCCTCATGGGAGCAGAGAGGTTTGGACTGGCGGGACTGGTGGAAGAAGGGATCAGAACCAGAACTGGAAGGCGTCCGGCCCGGGGCTTCACAGCTTCAAACGGTACTTGCTGGGGGTGGCCAGGGTGGGCGTCTGCTGGCGCGAGCGCAGGATGCAGCTGTAGGGCGTGCTGGGGGTTTGGGGTGTGGGGGTGTTGCGCTTGTGGAACAGGCCGTGCAGCAGGGGCCGCTTCTGGGGGCGCACGTTCTCCAGGTCTGCCACCCCACAACCCCTCCTCTTGCAGGAGCTCGCAGTACCAGAGGCAGCCAGAGGGGGGTACTGTCCACTGCGCTGGAGCTCTGCCAGGCTCTCAGCTTTCCTCTTGAGGTCCATCTTGACCAGGAGCATGTTGTTCTGCAGGTCCGCCAGCGTCTGATCCTGCAAAGAGAGATGGGGGGACAGCAGGTCAGTACGACACCAAGTACAGGACAGTAGAACAGTGTATAGTGGAGAGACACACACTCCAGTACAGTACAGTGTATAGTCCAGTGTGAGAGAGAGAGAGAGACAGACACACACTCCAGTACAGTACAGTGTATAGTCCAGTGTGAGAGAGAGAGAGACACAGACATTCCAGTACAGGACAGTGTATAGTCAAGTGTGAGAGAGAGACACACTCCAGTACGGGATAGTAGGACAGTGTCTAGTCCAGTGTGAGACGGAGAGAGACACACTCCAGTGTGGGACAACAGGACAGTGTCTAGTCCAGTGTGAGAGAGAGACACTCCAGTATGGGACAGTAGGACAGTGTCTAGTCCAGTGTGAGACAGAGAGAGAGACACTCCAGTGTGGGACAACAGGACAGTGTCTAGTCCAGTGTGAGAGAGAGAGACACTCCAGTATGGGACAGTAGGACAGTGTCTAGTCCAGCCAGGTCAGGTAGAGTACCTGTTTGGCCAAGATGCTGTCGCAGGCCTCCAGTGCGAGTCTCAGCTTCTCTCCAGCCGTGTTGTGACAGCAGGCTCTCTCTGCGGACTGCAGTCCTGTCCCCAGCGTGGACAGCTCCTGGCGCAGCAGCCGGACATTCTGCAAGCACAGCACAGTCCACACCGCTGCCGGACACTGCGGTCAGCACCACACAGTCCACACCCGTCACACCGCTGGCGGACACAGCGGTCAGCACTGCACAGTCCACACCCGTCACACCGCTGCCGGACACAGCGGTCAGCACAGCACAGTCCACACCGCTGCCGGACACTGCAGTCAGCACCACACAGTCCACACCCGTCACACCGCTTCTCTCCAGCCGTGTTGTGACAGCAGGCTCTCTCTGCGGACTGCAGTCCTGTCCCCAGCGTGGACAGCTCCTGGCGCAGCAGCCGGACATTCTGCAAGCACAGCACAGTCCACACCGCTGCCGGACACTGCGGTCAGCACCACACAGTCCACACCCGTCACACCGCTGGCGGACACAGCGGTCAGCACTGCACAGTCCACACCCGTCACACCGCTGCCGGACACAGCGGTCAGCACAGCACAGTCCACACCGCTGCCGGACACTGCAGTCAGCACCACACAGTCCACACCCGTCACACCGCTGCCGGACACAGCGGTCAGCACCGCACAGTCCACACCCGTCACACCGCTGCCGGACACAGCGGTCAGCACAGCACAGTCCACACCCGTCACACCGCTGCCGGACACAGCGGTTAGCACAGCACAGTCCACACCGCTGCCGGACACTGCAGTCAGCACCACACAGTCCACACCCGTCACACCGCTGCCGGACACAGCGGTCAGCACCGCACAGTCCACACCCGTCACACCGCTGCCGGACACAGCGGACCCTAGCCCTCGCTCACCCTCTGGCTCTCCTCCAGCTTCCTGTCCACCCTGGCGGTCAGCGTGGTCTCGGTGGGGGCCAGCCGGACCAGGTCGTGGTACTGCTGCAGCTCTGGGGAGAGAGGGCGCACCCGTGGGTCAGTCACCCAGTCGGCCAGGCCGCGGCTCCGAGCCCCCCCCCCGCCGGCCCCCCCTCACCCTTCGTCTTCTGCTCCAGCTCGGCCCGGCTCTGCTCCAGCTCGGCCTGCAGGCGGCGCTGCTCCGGCCCCTGGGAGGCCAGGCGCTGGGAGCGCCGCAGCGCCAGGGGGGGCGGGCTGGGGGCCGGGGGCTCCTTCTTCTCCGCCTCCTGCAGGGCTGCGGTGATCTCCTCGATCTGCTCGTCCCGCTCCTGAGAGAGAGAGGGAGGGACTCAGTCGTGCTCTGCTTTATTCACCTGTCTTTCTCCTTTAGATTCCACTGCACCCCCCAGTCGAGAGAAGGGCCCCCACTGCACCCCCCAGTCCAGAGAGCACCAGGTCTCCCACCACACCCCCACACTGGAGAGTGCCTCCTCCACCCAGGCTGGAACCCGAGCTCGGAGAGCTCACCTGGATCTCCCGGCTGTAGTATCTCTTCAGAGACTCCTGCAGGTTCTGGATCTTGTCCTCGTACTGCTCCTCCAGCAGCTCGCGCTCGCTCTGCAGCGTCTCGCTGTGCGGATAGGGGAGCGTCAGGGCAGGGGGCCGCGGGCTGCCAGCCCCCCGGTCACTACACGCAAAAAGTGGTCCCCAACACTCCAGTCTCCCCCACTCTCCCTGTACCCAAAGTCCTCCCCTCTCCCCCCTCCCTCAAATCCTCCTCTCTCCCCCCTCTCCCTCCACCTGAAGTCCTCCCCTCTCCTGGTACCTGAAGTCCTCCTCCCTGCGGTTCAGGAGCTCCATCATCTCGGACACCACCTGCTCCCGGATGTTGGCCTCCAGCGCAGCCCTCTCTCTCCTCTCGCCCAGCAGCGTCTGCTTCAGCACCTCCACCGCGCGCAGCAGCGCCTGCAGCCCAGGGACAGAGCGTCAGGGAGGGCCTGCGGATACGCGCCAGCACAGGCGAGGACAGGCGAGGCGGACACTGACCTTCGTGTCGAACATAGCGATCTCCTCCTCCTCCTCCTCGCTCTCCTCTTCCGTCGCCCCGCCCTCCTCCTCCTCCTCCTCGCATTTGCTCTCATTGATCTTCATCCCGTGCTCCCTCAGCAGCGACTGGATGTAGGCCACTCTGGTCCTGGTGGGGGGGGCGTGGACAAGCTGGAGGAGAGAAACAAGGTATGCCACATATATGGGCAAGAGGGGAACTACACTGGACCAAAATGAAAAGTCTGTCCACGTCTGGGTTTAACGGTGCATTGTGGGAAAGAAGGGAGGATGGGAAGGAGCTCATACAAGACGGAAGATGGATGGCCAGGCAGAGGAGGGAGACGAGGGAGGAGAGGTGGAACGAGGGGTAAAGGGGCTTGAGATAGGCAGAGGGCGAGCCCCACCTGCGTCGCGATGGCGGAGAACTTCAGCGCCTGCAGCGTCTCATCGTAGGTGGAGGCGCAGGGGTTGATGTTGACGATCATGCAGGAGCGCCCACGGCCGCAGAAGAAGGACTGGAAGACGCGGGTCAGCTTGCTGTCTCGGAACGGGACCACCTTCGGGGGCTTCGACCTGCAGCGGGCAGAGGCACAGGAGAGAGTCAGAGCGAGAGAGAGCGAGAGAGTCAGCCATCAGCCACATGGGGAGGGAGAGGGAGAGGGAGAGGGAGAACTGAGCTCAACAAAGAGCCCTGTGAGCCAGCTGGTTCTGAAGCTCACTGGCCCGAGCCACACCGACACCAGCCAGCCTCAGGACAGCACTGCTAGAGCATCACAACTCAACCACATCACAGCACAGATCAAACAGCAATCTCTCACACACTGGGACACACACACAAACTGGAATGCTACAGAACCCTAAATAGACAATACACACTAGTCGAATATCTAACCAAGATAAATAACAGCAAACAGAAACAGAACCCTCAGGCTCAGTGACCTCAGCCTGGCCATAGAAACTGGACACAGACAGACCTGACTGTCCAGAGAGGACAGTAGATTTTTTTTATGTCAATTGTATTTGTTTTGCTTTGGCAACACTGATTGTGCTCATCAGTCATGCCAATAAAGAACCTTGGATTGAATTGAATAGAGAGGAGGAGGGACAGGAGAGAGAGGGGTAGAGAGGAGGAGGAGGAGGGACAGGAGAGAGGGGTACCTGTGGGCCTGGTTGTGCCGCAGGGCGGCGATGCAGCGCCCCAGTGTGTGCAGGGAGGTGTTGATGTTGTTGGCCTCCTTCATCCTCTCCCCACAGCGCTGCTCCTTACAGCGCTCCGACCCCGCCAGGTCACACAGGGACAGCCTGGGGACAGAGCAGGACAGGTCAGGCTGGCAGTGTGGGACAGATCAGGGCAGGACAGGTCAGGGCGGGCTGGCAATGTGGGACAGGGCAGGACAGGTCAGGCTGGCAGAGTGCGGCGACACCAGCCGCGATCGCGATCGCGAGAGGTGAGCGACACTCACTCGCTGATCCGCGCTCCCTGTCCGTCCGGGGCGTCCGGGTTGATGTGCAGGATCCGGATGGAGAAGATGCTGTGACTGCAGAGGGACAGACAGTCAGCGAGAGAGGCCAGGTGCTGCGCAGTCTAGAACTCCCCCCCCCCCGAACACCGGACTGGACCGGGCCAGCTCCCCTACTCCCCTCTCCCACGCTGAACTGGGCCGAACTGAGCCACCTCCCCTCCCCCACACCGGACCAGACTGGGCCGAGCTGAGCCCACTCCCCCGCTGGACTGGACCGGGCCAGCTCCCCTACTCCCCTCTCCCACGCTGAACTGGGCCGAACTGAGCCACCTCCCCTACTCCCTTCCCCCACACCGGACCAGACTGGGCCGAGCTGAGCCCACTCCCCCCCTGGACTGGACCAGACCGGACCGAGCAGCCTCTTTCTCCCCCTCCCCCACGAGACCGGGCCGGGCCCCAGTACCTGCGGCTGGAGGCCTGGTTCAGGTGGGTGCTGGCGAAGCTCTGGTTCCTGCGGCCCACCTGCAGCACGCGCCACGCCTCCTCCGCGCTGCGCACGTTCACCCAGGTCAGGTCTGAGACACACGGACAGAGAGCCAATCAGAGCGCCGGCACGGTGACCATCCACCAATCAGGAGCAGCCTCCCATCTGCCACGCTGGCACCGCATACAGTCAACACAGACACACAGCCTGGACACTCTGGGCATCAAAAAACACAAAGACCTCAAAGGCACCAGGCCATTCAGCCCATCTGGCAGTTTATCGACAAATCGTAGCTTCATTTCAGCCAGGCTCTTCCTGGAACTCAGTGGTAAGGCCTCAACAGCCTGGCTGGGATGGCTGTTCCAGACACCCGCAGCTCTCTAGGTACAGAGGCGCTTCCTCCTCTCCGTCCTAAACAGATTCCCTCTACTTTTCCAGCAGTGGCTCTTCAGCAGAGCCCTGATCCCTCGCCCTCCGCCTTCTGCGCTCCTCCTGCAAGCTGCCTCTTTCTGAAACGCCACCCTTTCCTTCGCTCTGCCCTGCCCCCCCCAAACTGTACGTCCACCCTCACCCCCGTGACTGCGGCACCCTCAGACTGACGCAGGGAGGGCCTTTCCTGCCCCAAACAGGACCAGCTTGCTGCCTGCCCCCCCCCCCCACCCCGATCCCAGCTGTCAGTGCTGCTCAGCGCCCCCGCACCCTTGACGTAGGGGTTCCCGTGGCGGTCGTCGCACAGCCTCAGGGTGGCCCTCTTGCGGAGCTGGCCGGGCGGCGTGTTGAGCAGGTCGTACAGGAACTCGTTGTAGATCTCGAAGAAGGAGACCCAGACGGAGTACCGCACGCCCTCGGCGCCGGCGCTGCTGTCCAGGGACAGGCCGTCGAAGTCCAGACAGACGCTGTCCGGCTCTGGAGAGAGGAGAGAATCAGAAAGTGCGGAAAGGGCCATCTGACATGAGTAGCTGCTGCCTGCAGAATTAAGGGTGGTGCCGTTTCCCTAGTGGGCTAGAAGACACTGAGAAGGTGGGGTTCGGTCCGCCCTGGTCAGTGCTGGGAAGGTTGGGGAGACCTCAGAGGAGCACCAGGTTAGTCAGTGGAACAGTAGGTGGCGCTCTTTGCCCATGTGGAATGGGATGAGTTTCCAGTCTCTTGCCCCAGTTTGAGCACTGGGTACATTGAGCTGCAAGAGACTTGTACAAGAATCAGAATGACACAAGCTCCCATTGCCAGCTTCCAAACTAAGAGGCACATCTAAACGAGGGTGCCCATATCCCCCTAACCTGGGCCCTAGGTGCCTTCAGGAGGGGGGTCCCCTCACAGAAAATGGGGGTGAGGTCTTTTTCCGAGGGGACACAGTGCGTCACTAGGGCTGCCCTCACTCACCGTCCAGCCGGGTGGCACTGCAGCTGTTGGCAGAGAGGCTACCGATGCCGCTGTCGTAACTGGTCACCCCTCGAACCCGGGACCGCTGGGGTGTCTGGCATTCATCCTAGGAGGGAAGAGACAGTGTAAGGCCCTGGCTCGCTCGTGGTATCCACACCCAGGACAGCTGTGAGCACGCCGTGGCAACGGCTCACACCCGATCGTGCCAGTGGGCAGCAAAGCCCACACCCCAGAAACCACATGATCCCCCATAGCTCCGCCCATACCACCCACTTGTCCCCCCCAGAACCCCACCCCTGCCACCCACATGCCACACCCAGAACCCCACCCCTGTCACCCACATGCCACACCCCAGAAACCATGTGACCCGCCCATAGCTCTGCCCATACCCCCCACTTGTCCCACCCAGAACCCCACCCCTGTCACCCACATGCCACACCCAGAACCCCACCCCTGTCACCCACATGCCACACCCCAGAAACCATGTGACCCGCCCATAGCTCTGCCCATACCCCCCACTTGTCCCACCCAGAACCCCACCCCTGTCACCCACATGCCACACCCCAGAAACCATGTGACCCGCCCATACCCCCCACTTGTCCCACCCAGAACCCCACCCCTGCCACCCACATGCCACACCCCAGAAACCATGTGACCCGCCCATAGCTCCGCCCATACCCCCCACTTGTCCCACCCAGAACCCCACCCCTGCCACCCACCTACCCCCTCCTACTCCCCCTGCGCCCCACCCCCCTCACCTCCTGCAGCAGGGCTGCGCGCCTCAGCTCCTCGATCCGCACCTCGGCGCTGTCCAGCCAGCGCACCTGCTGGCACAGGACCGGCTTCAGGTCCAGGGAGGGGTACAGCCGGCCCTGCAGGCTGCCGAACACGGTCGCCAGGGAGCGGGGCAGCAGCCCGCCGTCGCTGCCCACACCTGGGGGAGGGAGAGAGGCCGTTACCGCCGTTACCGCAGGGGACCCCCGCAGGTCCACCCCCCCCAGGCGCCCCGCCGGGCCTCTCACCCTGGACTGTGTAGGTCTTGCCGGAGTTGGTGACCCCGTAGGTGTAGACCAGCCAGCTCTCGCCCCTCAGCACATCCCTCACCGTCTCCCTCATCGTGTGCTCGAAGAACTCCTTCTGGCTCGTGTCGGGACGGCAGATCTGCACCGTGCAGAGCAGGAGGCCGTCACTGCCCGCCCCTGCCCCTCTCCCCGCCACCCCCGGCGTCCCCGCGCCTCACCTGCGTGAAGGTGAACCTGTGCACGGCCTGGCCCTGCCCCTGCCCCTCTCCCCCCACCCCCGGCGTCCCCGCGCCTCACCTGCGTGAAGGTGAACCTGTACACGGCCTGGCCCTGCCCCTGCCCCTCTCCCCCCACCCCCGGCGTCCCCGCGCCTCACCTGCGTGAAGGTGAACCTGTACACGGCCTGGCCCTGCCCCTGCCCCTCTCCCCCCACCCCCGGCGTCCCCGCGCCTCACCTGCGTGAAAGTGAACCTGTGCACGGCCTGGCCCTGCCCCTGCCCCTCTCCCCCCACCCCCGGCGTCCCCGCGCCTCACCTGCGTGAAAGTGAACCTGTGCACGGCCTGGCCCTGCCCCTGCCCCTCTCCCCCCACCCCCGGCGTCCCCGTGCCTCACCTGCGTGAAAGTGAACCTGTGCACAGCCTGGCCCTGCCCCTGCCCCTCTCCCCCCACCCCCGTCGTCCCCACGCCTCACCTGCGTGAAGGTGACCCTGTGCACGGCCCACCCCCGCCCCTCTCCCCCCACCCCCGGCGTCCCCGCGCCTCACCTGCGTGAAGGTGAACCTGTGCACGGCCTGGCCCACGCCCCGCTCCGTGTTCCTCATGGCGGCGGAGTCCTGGGGGGCCCGCAGGAGCAGGGTGTCCTCGCCCTCCACGCTCACGCAGCACTGGGGAGGGGGAGAGGGTTCGCACCCGTTTCAAACACACAGAGAGGGAGCAGAAACCCCCCACCCAGAACCCCTGGCCGGCCGGCGGCTGACCTGGTCTTCCCCTCGCTCCCGCTCCGCTTCTGTCAGCGGCCGGATCCGCAGGAACACCTTCACCTTCTCCACGCCGGCGTCCGCGCTCAGCTGGGGACCAGGAAGAGGACCAGGTTTTAATACTCACCTGCGTGTGTGCGTGTGTGCGTGTGTGCGTGTTAATTTAGTCGATGGAAATCTAGACGAAAATGTTCCCTGACAACCTGTTTTTTGGTTTTAGTTAATGAAGTTGAGAGGCTCATGAAAATAGCCCGCAATGACGATGACGAGGACTAAATCGCTTTGCATTTTTGAGTGCAATTGACCAAAACTCATAACGGCAGCGAAGTTCGTCCGTTTGCACTTTTACTTTCTGTCTGGCATATGGCTGGCTAACACTGGTGTCAGGATTAGAGAGAGGGAGAGAGAGAAAGAGCGCCTGAGATGAGGAGGAGGGAGCATGCCCAGGAGCAAGAGAGTGGGGGGAGAGTGCGTGCGTGCCGCAAGCATGCCAGAGAGAGTGCACGCACAGTAGAGCGAGTGCAGGTGAGAGGGGAAAGCAAAACAGCATACACCACGAGTGTGCGAGAGAGTGCACGAGAGCAGGAGAGCGTGCTCTGAGTGTGCAAGAGCACGCCCAGGAGCAAAAGAGAGGGAGAGTTCACACGAGGGCAGGAGAGCGTGATGTGAGTGTGCGAGAGAGCACACCCAGGAGCAAGAGAGAGGGAGAGTTCACACGAGAGCAGGAGAGCGTGCTCTGAGTGTGCGAGAGAGGGAGAGTTCACACGAGAGCAGGAGAGCGTGCTCTGAGTGTGCGAGAGAGGGAGAGTTCACACGAGAGCGTGCACACGCTGCGAGGGGTTTGATATCCCAGTACGGCTCCGCCTGCGCTGCCCCGTCACCTGTCTCACCGGCGCGGGGGCGTCCGCTCCAGGGGAGATGACGGACAGCTCGGCAAGGCGATGACCCCCTCTCTGCCCGCCGCCGGTCTCGGCCGCCGTCGACTCGAACACCGCAGCCTCCTCCTCGTCCGACAGCAGGCCGCGCGGTGAGGCCCCATAAGTCGCCATGACAACCACTGCGAAAGCAGCAGACAGCCTCAGGTTAGAGGGGTGACACCTAACCATCTCCCAGACCCACTACACCTGCAGCCACTGCCCACTGAAGGGACACACACCCACACCCACTCACACAACCTCTCGGTCCCTGAGCCCCCTACACCTGCAGCCACTGCCCACTGAAGGGACAGACACCCACACCCACTCACACACCCCTCGGTCCCTGAGCCCCCTACTTCTGCAGCCACTGCCCACTGAACGGACACACACTGGTCCATGTACCCACAAACAGCAGGGAGACTGAAGCTATTTTTAAATAAATGAAAATCAGCAGTATAACAACAGAGCAGACAGCTAGTGATGATTTTACAATAAAGCTAATAACTCCAGGCTTTACAGTGCTGTCAGTCACAGTCCCAGTGCACAGCAGTCTGATCCACTCCAGGCTTTACAGTGCTGTCAGTCTGACTCCCAGTGCACAGCAGTACGAGTCTCACGCCAACAAGTTTCGCTCCAACAAATAGGAATAATAGCAAAGCATCAGTCCAGAAAAATAGCTCTAAACCTCTGGCTCAAACTCCGAGCTTCTATTGTTTACTGGGTCCTGTTTGTGTTCCATCAGTAGCACATAAGGAGGCGAGAGACCTGATTCTCCATAGGCAATTAGCAGAACTCTTCCAAATAAGTCGCTCAGGCACAGAAAGGGCACAAAACGGAGGCAAGTCATCACAGAGCAAGAAATCTTACTTATGCTTCAGATCAATGTTAACACCTACTACAACTACGCCAGACAAGTGTCTCTGCGAGACTCTCAGAAAAGGTGAGTCTTGTTCAGCTGGGCAGAGCTACAACAGTAACAGACAGCACCCAGCATGGGATACATGGGGTCTCGGTAGATGCATAACCCCACTGCTGGCAGCAGGTATTCATGGATGTGTTGGGATTGGGAACTGGTCAATGGGCAGGGCGCTCAGGATGGCGGATGTAATCAGTGCAGCACCACAGGGATCTGTACCGGGACCCCTGCTCTTCAGAACTCACAAGTATTTGCCCAGTCCTGAATGCTGTCTAAATCTTTAGAATCCTCCGAGTTCTCAAGTTTAATTCCTCGTTGTTACAGTCCGTCTATCGGCTTTTCAAAACCTTATGAAAACTCCTGTGTCCAATTTCGAAAAGGAATTAGATTAATGAATGGACTACAGAGGGCGCAAGGCCCCGCAGGAGCCCAGTTAGAGGTCTGGGACAGTGTCACGGGGGTCAAGTGCAGGTAGGTGTTTGAGAAAGCTGGAAGGAGCCATCAGCCTGCAGGGCACAGGGCTGCCTCACTGAACACAGACCAGCTTCAGAGCTGCCTCCCTCTCTCTCAGCAATGGAGGTAAATTCCACAGGTAACTGCTAATCCCAGCGAGAGAGCTGGACACGGGGGTAAAACAGAAACTCCAAGGGGACAAGCTCGTCCCACACCCCCTCTACACAAAGAGAGCCCTAGAACAAGCTGCCCGGCCAGTCAGGACAGGAGGCACGTCTGTACACAAAGAGTGGTGGGGGTGATGTACAAGCTGTCCCGCCACGTTGTGGAAGCCGGTACCCTGGTTTCTTACAAGAAACAGCTGATCACTGATCCCGGGATCAATTAGCTACTATCGATCAAAGCGGTCAGACGGGCTCTCCTCTCGGTTGTTAGACCTGCGCGGTCTGGAGTGAAAAACCGCATCAGACCCGGGACTCTCCGGGTCCAGGAATTAACACCAGTGTTGGTATTGCGGTGCTGCAGGTTGTTCCTAAGTTGCAAGCCTGTGAGTGAAGCTGTTCGAGTGTGAAGCACTCGCGATTCCCGGAAGCTCACTTTCACGAGGATAAACAAGTCAGGCGAGCACGCCTCCCCCCCCCCACGAGAAAGGAAACCCTTCCAGGGATAGTCTGTGGAGAACCCGGCCGTTTCAAACCAGTTCCGCGGGTGGACAACCCACTCAGACCGGCCACGGCACTCTCTCTGCGGACGAGCAGGCTGGTTCAATTTCAATGCCGAGAAGCGAAGAACATGCTGACCCGCGGTCAGACGCACGCGTCCTTTTAAAAAGTGTTTTTGCCTACCTCGCAGTCTGATCCTCTCGATTCTGTTCTATAACCGCTTCAATGCAGGGCTTTCTTTAGTCAGTTCACATAAGCCATGCAATAAAAACTGTAAGTACACAATATACAATCATATTTAGAAATAATAGGAACACTGGGGTGTTTATAGCAGCTGTATCTTACCAGGTGGAAAGTCTGTTTACGGCAGAAAGAGCGCACGCAGTCGGAGGGACCTACAGATTAATTTACGCGACCACACTGTCCGCAGTTATTTTAAGGTTTCGCTCTCGTGGTCTTTTTTAAATTTACTGAGGTTTACTGGCGTGACCGACGAATTACTGTTGTAATACTTCATACAGTAACAGCAATCGTGTGTATGTCTTCGAGCGGCGTTTTCTCAATATGAGATTACCCACATTCATTAACGAGAGAAAACACGCAACCTAATTTAGTTCAAAGACAAAACAAAACACTAACCTTCTTTAAATACAAACGCAGGTTTTTCCGTAAAGTTCTGACGTCTTCTGACTGCGTGTCCTCTCTAGAAGTTTAAATAGAGGCACATTAAAAGTCCTATAAACCCTTTCCTCTGTCGACTAAACTAAAATTAACAACCGCGCTGAACTAAGAACTCTGGGACCAGCGCTCGGCCCCTCAACAAACCGATTCAAACGTCGCGCCCCGGAGGGATAGCCAATCACCTTCCGAGTGCCGCCCGCAGCCGCCCAATGGCAGCGCTCGGAATGCGAGGGCCGCGGCTCCAGCCAATCGGGCGGCACGCTGAACCCTCGCCCAAGGCGCAGGCGGAGAAAGGGCGCGGCGGCGTGCCTCTGTGAAGGAGAAATAGAGTGCAGCCAATGGAAACTGGCTCCATGTTGGCTCAAAAAAAGAAGCACAGTAACGAGCTGAGCCAACATGGCGATCTACCACAGCTGGTGGGTGCTCGTTCCCACTTCAGCTTACTGATTATAGCATGGTACGGCTCCACGGCCGAAACGTTGTGTTTTTCTTCTCTTTTCAGCACGGAATAAACCTTTAGTTGTTCCTTTGCATCACTACAGAGTAGCCTCTAAGAGCTACGTCTTCTTGTTCACATCGGCTTTGTTACCACATGAGTAGATATTTTACTTATCTACTTGAATAAACCTGCTGTGTGAATTTATTTGAGAGAAGCCAGCATTTCTCGCCCCTTACAAATATGTTATTCTTCCTGTGCTAATAGATTATCTAAACAGCATGCCATCTTTAGACAGCCGTGCAAATTCGTTTAGTGTGTGGGCAAGTACCTCTTTCCCTCGGGGACTGAACAATAAATGTGAACAGTATTCACTTCGGCGGTACTAAAGAAGCACTGATGTGAACCCACATCGATTTGATAAACATCTGGACCGCCTGTCCCACACAAACGGCACATTGTTGGCAGCTGAGGGGCCGCAGGGCACAGCGGGTCACGTGGTTCGGCCGGTCGGGAGTTTGCACTTCCCAGCACGGCCGCCAGGAGTCGCTGTTGTCGCTCCCCGTCTGTGCCGCGTCTTGCCTTGATGGCGCTGATCAGCGGGCGAAGTTTGTCCCGGCTCGTCGTGTTAGGAAAGGCGCCTTTGATTGTGGGACACTAGGGCCTGCAAATAGACGCCTGTTAGAAGTGTAAACTCAAATTAACGTAGGAAGAGGTATCCAAATATAGGACACAGCTTAGAAGTATGTAGTATTATAGAAACAAATATAGGTAGTAATGTAAAACACCTAATCGTGTAGACACGCGAACACGGATGATACTGTAGAAGGTTGAATGTAGATGATTTTGCAGAATTACAGTATATAACGCCCCAGAAATGCAAATATAGGTGATACTGCAG